>NC_136062.1:376547138-377147138 GCF_964261635.1 Lissotriton helveticus
AACATGTCCAATCTCGGACTCAAACAACTTGTCGACACCCCCACTCACACAGCCGGACACACGTTCGACCCTATCTTCACCTCCAGCAAGCACATCTCCTTCGATCACACTACAGCTCTCCACTGGACGGATCACAGCTGTGTTCACTTCAGCTACAAAACAACCCTGACCCACAACCGTCCACAACCCATTCCCCGAAGAAATTGGAACAAAATCACCACCGACCAACTCCTCGCATCCCTCAGCCAAAACACTCCCACCCTAACAACGGACCCAGACCAAGCGGCCACAAACCTCAGGCAATGGATTACACACAGTGCGGACGAACTAGCACCCCTGAAAAAACACCAGTTGAAATCATTCAGCAAAAAAGCTCCCTGGTTCAATGATGACCTTAAAAAATCAAAGAAAACTTGCCGCACCCTGGAGAAGAATTGGAGAAAAGAACCAACCTCAGACAACATGACCTCCCTCAAGACAGCCACCCGCAAACACCACCAACTGATTCGTTCCGCCAAGAAATCAGCATTTAAGGACCGTCTCGACAACAACTCTCATAACAGCAAGGAACTCTTCAATATCGTCAAAGAATTCACCAACCCTCCCGCAGCATCCAACGACATCACTAACTCCCAAGACCTCTGCAATGCGCTATCCTCCTTCTTCTACAACAAAATTGCCGACATCCACAACAGCTTCAAGAACACTCCCAATGACCAACTCACCCCACCCCCTTCTGATCCCACCCCTCCAACTAACTACCTCAATTCCTGGAACCCAATCACCATTGAAGATACCATTCGCCTCATGAACTCAATCCACTCTGGCTCACCTTCTGACCCCTGCCCCCACTACATCTTCAACAAAGCTGACTCCATCATTGCTCCCCAACTCCGCGATGTCATCAACTGCTCCTTCAACTCAGCCACCTTTCCAGAAGTATGGAAACACGCCGAACTCAGCGCCCTTCTGAAAAAACCAACAGCAGACCCCTCAGAACTGAAAAACTACCGACCCATCTCCCTCCTCCCTTTCCCGGCCAAAGTCATCGAGAAAGCCGTCAACAGCCAACTCGCAGCCTTCCTTGAATCCAACAACTCCCTGGATCCCTCACAGAACGGCTTTCGAGCCAAACACAGCACCGAGACCGCCCTCATTGCGGCGACCGACGACATCCGAGCACTCCTGGACAACGGTGAAATAGTGGCCCTCATTCTCCTCGACCTCTCCGCCGCCTTCGACACTGTCTGTCACAGCACCCTCATACAACGCCTCAACAACATCGGCATACAAGGAAAAGCCTTGGACTGGATCATCTCGTTCCTAGCCGGGAGAACACAGAGAGTCCGACTTCCCCCTTTCTACTCAGAGCCCACCGAAGTCATCTGCGGCGTACCTCAAGGCTCCTCACTCAGTCCCACCCTCTTCAACGTCTACATGAGTCCCCTCGCCCCCATCGCACGTCGACACAACCTCAACATCATCTCCTACGCCGACGACACCCAGCTGATACTTTCCCTCACCAAAGACCCCAACACCGCCAAGGACAACCTTCACGAAGGTATGAAAGAAGTAGCCGAATGGATGAAACAGAGCCGCCTAAAACTCAACTCAGACAAAACTGAGGTGCTCATCCTTGGATCCTCCCCCTCAGCGTAGGACGACTCTTGGTGGCCTTCCGCTTTGGGATCAGCGCCCACACCCACTGACCATGCACTGACCATGCACGTAACCTTGGCTTCATTCTAGACTCCTCTCTCTCAATGTCCAGACAAGTCAACGCCGTATCGTCCTCCTGCTTCAACGTCCTTCGCATTCTCAAAAAGATCTTCCGCTGGATCCCCCTCGAAACAAGAAAGACTGTCACCCATGCACTGGTCACGAGTCGACTGGACTATGGCAACACTCTCTACGCCGGAATTACAACAAAATTGCAGAAAAAGCTCCAGCGCATCCAAAACGCATCGGCGAGACTCATATTAGACATCCCGCGCCAAGAGCACATCACCGGTCACTTAAAAAACCTCCACTGGCTTCCCGTCAACAAAAGAATTACTTTCCGCCTTCTTACCCACGCACACAAGGCCCTTTATAATCTAGGACCAGAATGCCTCAACTCCCGACTGTCCTTCTACTATCCCACCCGCCAACTAAGATCATCCATTCAAGCCCTCGCCGCAGTCCCGCGCATCCGAAAAACCACCATGGGCGGCAGATCCTTCTCCTTCCTGGCTGCCAAGACCTGGAACTCACTCCCCACCCACCTCCGCCTTACTCAGAATCACATCTCCTTCAGAAAAGAATTGAAAACTTGGCTATTCGATAAACAATGAACCCCTCCCTCTAGCGCCTTGAGACCCTCTGGGTGAGTAGTGCGCTTTATAAATGCCTGAACTTGAACTTGAACTAGGGTGCAGCAGGACCAAACGGGTTGCCAAACACGATCTTTAAGCACGACCAGGATCTGTGGACAGAGACCCTAACACCTCTGTTCAACAGAATATACAAACAAGCAGAGTTACCCGCCTCCCTGAAAGGCAGTATCATCCACCCAATATTCAAGCACGCCGATCACCGCAATCCCACAAATTTCAGACTGATATTGTTAATACACGTAGAGGCCAAACTCTACGCCTCCTGCAACCTACTGGAACTACAAGCCTGGATAACCGAAACAAAGATTATGCCAAAATTTCAAACAGGATTCAGGCTAGGGATGGGAACAATAACCAACCTAACTTGCCTGGCTATCCTAACAGACCAAGCGGTAGCAAGGGGCACCCGCCTGTATGCCTGCTTCATAGATATCAAGTCTACCTTTGATCGGGTGAATAGAGAGCGCCTATGGAGAAAGTTGGAGAGCTGGGGGTTGCCACATCAACTTCTAATAGCTATCAAAGCCCTACATTACCACACCTGGGCAAAAGTGAAACTGGGAAATGGAGGCAGTACTACCAGGAGCATCCAAACGCACCAAGGCCTAAAACAAGGCCTAAAACATGCCCCCACCCTCTGGGTGAGTAGTGCGCTTTATAAATGCCTGAACTTGAACTTGAACTAGGGTGCAGCAGGACCAAACGGGTTGCCAAACACGATCTTTAAGCACGACCAGGATCTGTGGACAGAGACCCTAACACCTCTGTTCAACAGAATATACAAACAAGCAGAGTTACCCGCCTCCTGGAAAGGCAGTATCATCCACCCAATATTCAAGCACGCCGATCACCGCAATCCCACAAATTTCAGACTGATATTGTTAATACACGTAGAGGCCAAACTCTACGCCTCCTGCAACCTACTGGAACTACAAGCCTGGATAACCGAAACAAAGATTATGCCAAAATTTCAAACAGGATTCAGGCTAGGGATGGGAACAATAACCAACCTAACTTGCCTGGCTATCCTAACAGACCAAGCGGTAGCAAGGGGCACCCGCCTGTATGCCTGCTTCATAGATATCAAGTCTACCTTTGATCGGGTGAATAGAGAGCGCCTATGGAGAAAGTTGGAGAGCTGGGGGTTGCCACATCAACTTCTAATAGCTATCAAAGCCCTACATTACCACACCTGGGCAAAAGTGAAACTGGGAAATGGAGGCAGTACTACCAGGAGCATCCAAACGCACCAAGGCCTAAAACAAGGCCTAAAACATGCCCCCACCCTCTTTAATCTTTTCCTTTCCGACCTCACAAGCGCGATCGAATCAGCAGACAGCCACCCACCACACCTGGTAAATATACTACCTACAATATGCCGACGATATTGTACTGTTGAGTAAAACCCCAATCGGCTTACAAAGAGCTATCAATAAATTAACATCGTACTTAGAACGGGAAAGCCTGGACCTAAACAAAGAAAAAACCAAAGTGGTTTGTCTAGTTGACCCGCAAAAATTAAAGTACAAATGGATGGCCCAAGGAACAACAGTGAAAGAACAAGAGTATTATAAGTATTTGGGAATAACAATCACAAAAGGAGTAAATCACAAGGACAACAAAACAGCATTAAAAGCAAAGGCACAATCTTTAATTTTTGCATACCGTTCCCTTAAATGAAAAATGGACTGCCCCAACTATAACCATCTATTAAAAGTAATGGCAGCGCAGATAATGCCCATCCTATCTTATGGTCTAGTTACATGGTGTGGCAAGGAAGCCGATCTTTTAAATGATTTACAGATTAAAATTTATAAAGCGGTCTTCAATCTGCCAAAATCTGCCTCAGCCTCACAAGAAAGGCTTGAATTCGGCCTGCAAAATCAGAAGTTCCGGAGCATGAGCGGCTTCGTGAAACTCTGTTATAAACTTCGATCTGCAGACCCAGACACACTGGACTGGCTAAGTTGGGAGGACATTTTAAAACGGGGGGAAACTGAAACCCCGAACATCTGGGGACAGTATTTGAAATTGTGTGTGGAAAAATCGGAGCTGGAATCAGCATGGAAACAAGGGATAGATAAGGCAACGCTAAGCAAACTAGCCAACGCGGCAGCAAAAAGATAGATAAAGAGGATAAAGAGACACTGGCAAAACGTCGGCACGGTTGGACCATCATGAACTCCTTTACAACCCTAAAACCACTGGCATATCTAGTATCCCACTTTAGCGGTTATCTCAAAAAGGCTTTCATAGCCTGTCGGATGGGGATGCATGTCTCAAAAGATCTACTACCTTACTGGAAATCGTCCCACCAGACGAAACAATGTTGCCTCTGTGGGTATAAAACAGAAACCCTTGTCCACCTCTTCTGTATATGCCCGGCCCTGATAAATCAGAGACGACTCTTATTGAAACCCATCCTCAACGCACTAAACATTCGTTCTTGCAGACATGCAGTCACAAGCTGGCTCGGAGGTTCCTCCATAATCTTGGCATGCCACGGAGTCAAATTCGGGAAGAAGCTAGAAAATTTTTAGAACAAAGTGAACAGGAGGGCTATCCAGGTGGCGGGCCAACAGGGACAGTCTAATCCTCGGATTTTTATACACATTGTCTCCAATAAAAATGGAGGCCGAGAGACAATAACTTCAGCATTTTTAACAAATTTTGTACTGTAATTTTATCATGAGAATTTGTAACAATTTTAACTAATTATGCAAATAAACATTGATTAAAATGATTAAGATTATAGGACGCCCTGGTGGTGTAGTTGAGTCCTTATGAATCTTTGGTAGAACATATATCACCGGGATCATAGGTGTTTTGTTCACTAGAAAAGCTGCTTTTTCACTAAGCCAGCCTCCATCAAAACCTTCCTTGCTAAATTCAGAAATGATTTTCACTAAATCAGGTGTAGGGTTCTTAGAGAGTTTTTTTTATAATGATCCCCTACTGAAAGTTGTTTTAGTACTTCAGATCTGTATGAATTTTTGTCCCAAAGGACAATTCCCCCTCCTTTGTCTGCAGGCTTTATAATGGTATTATCAAGTGCTTGCAGATTTTGTAATACTTTATGTTCTTCTCGAGAAATTATATTTCACGAACTGTGATTCCTTAAATAGATTGTCAATTTCTGTCATTGTTGCACTTTCAAAGGTAACAATTTCCTTAGATATCATAGAATTAACAGAAAAAAACGTAGATGGATTGTGTAATCCTGTAGTGTCAGTATGTAGTAGGGTTTAGCAAGAAGCAAAAATGTTGAGTCTCAGTGTTCGGATAACCTTTCTAATCGACGCACACACGCAGTGATGTCATAAAAATGCATCCAAACATCAGCTCTCATTAGCTAGGCGCGATCCGTGACGGTTTCTCCATTTGGCAAAATTATTCTAAACAACAAAGTAAGTACCAGCGAGAGTCCAGGCCTTTGGACCAATGCTACATTGATATATTTTATTAATGAATTCATTTTTGGGCAAAAACATCCCTCTCTTTATTTCTAGTGCAGTCCATTAACCAGCCCTGACACCACACCCGAGAACTCTGTAGTGTGGTTATGTCATGACTTGTTAAATGCAAGTCATTACGAGTACAGCGTAATTGGTGAGTTGATGTACCACCTTTGCATGGCATGAGCGTGCAACTCTGAAAATTCAAGTGAGATTTCACAAAAGTAGACTTTCCCTGAAATTAACTACAATATTGATACTTGTCAAGTCATTAATAACTATTCATTTTCTGCTCCTGTGGTTAGCATCACCAAACAAGCAAGAATAGTAATTGTCAGATTTAGAATAGACGTTTTCTATCAATCTGATCCAACTCAACACGGATGGATGTGTTGGGAAGTTTTCAATGTCAATACTTATATTAGATTTATTCGAATTTAGGCAGCATATTATAATCGACTCTTAAATTGTACATGTTTTTTAAATGAAAGTCTAGACATGAAGTAAGAGTTTATCTGTTTTTACCAACAGACTCGATAAAATTGATCGCTTTACAATTTTTAACACCATCAGATTATATTCGTGCTATAAATCCAGTAAGTCCACTATCTTTTGGATATTAAGTTATCTACTATTTTTCGCACTTAACACGGAGGCTGGTGCATATCCTGTTTTAGCCGAAAAATGGAAATATCCTTTGATGAAAACTATTATCTAAATTCCTATCATCAAGTTGTTCTGATTCAAATCTGGGAAATACTTACCTTCACTTATACTCTTTCCTTTTCACAGGTGTATAACTATTTTTACTAATAGTACTCAATTGTCACACATAATTCATTAGATTATTCATTTAACTTAGGGGTCTTCAGTTCACAACAAGAACATCTCGTCCTGAAGATGGTGTAAGAGATGAAAACAAATAGACCGAAACATATACACATTAATTGCTAAACATTGTTCATGGTATCTCCAAAAATGTCTTCCATACTGTTAAAGATCTGGAATTGGTGTCAACAAAAGTGCTAATGAGAAACAAACTACTGTGTTTATCTACTGTGTTTATCTCATTCACTTTTGTATACTTGTGATTTGTTTTTTTGTACCCTGAATGAATTCTTCTATATAAATTTATATTTTTCAAAAAAAGTATACACCCGCCTTGTTTCCTTCTGAGATACATTCATGTTGAAAAAATATGTTTGATTTTAAATATTTGTTACATTGAAGTCACTATTCTGGACTTCGCAAATATAGGAATGATTAAGATATAGTGAAAAATAAATTCCCCTGTAGGCATACTTACCTGATTCTTAATGCAGATAAGACAAACTTCCAGGCCCGCCTCTCCCGACTCTCGCTCTCCTTTGGCCATACACCCTTACTATTGGGTGGGACCTGGAATATCTTCCCAGATTCTATTCTGGGCCATACTACATGATCTGATTGTCATAACAGGTTAGAGGAGCCTTTTTATATGACTTATTGACTGACTGCATCTTCTAGTTGTGTGGCACCTTCTTCATCCTTTGTTGAAAGACTTATCCTTCTTCTCCTGTCCCACAGCATAATTTGTACCTCATGCAGGGTCGGCTACTGCTGAATGTCGAAGGCTGTGATGAATTGGAGGTTTGCAAACCTAGGAGAGAGTCTGGTGGCTCCTCCACCTCTCCAATGGAGGATGAAGGCATTCACGTACAAACTGACTTAGATGAAGAAACAACCGCATTCTTGTAAGAAGTTAGGTTATTGGTTGAAGGGAGTGAAAGCCCCACTAAGGCAACAACCACAATGCTTTTCAAGGTGAACCACAAAAGCCACTAAATTACCCTGTGCATAACCCCTTGCTAGTGTAGCACAAAGTGATCAGGCTTAACTTAGAGGCAATGTGTAAAGTATTCATGCGGTACAAAAACAATAATAAACTGAAAATACAACACAAGAAAAATCTCAAACCAATTTAGAAAAATAGAGTTGATTTTAATAAATATAATGAAACCAGAACAAAAAATAGACTGGAGATATTCTGTTTAATCGTTTTTAGTAAAAATAACGCTTAAAAAGTACAAAGTGCCACTCGCGGTCATCTGGTTGAAGAAGACCGTGCTGGAGCCAATGCCCTATAAAGGAACTAGGTTAGTCCCGCTGAAAAGTTACAAAGTCCGGCACAAAGGGTCCTATTTGCGTTGGAGGAGGCCGCAGGGAGGAGGCTGATTCTACAAACGGTTGTCGCTGTAGTGCAAAAAGCCGGTCGAGTGCCATGAATAGTCGTTGCTGTAGCTTTTCAGTGGCAGTCATCATGGGCTGTCATTGCTGTAGCGCGAGGTGCAGGTCTCGCATTGCCGGTCATCGCTAGAGGTTGCTGTCACCATAAATAGTTGGTCTCACCAGAGCTTCGCATTGCTTTTTGCCGTGGGTAGCAGAGGCTTGATGCGAACTAGCCCCCACTGCAAGGCTAGGCATGTCTAAGCAAGTTCAGTTGCAGTAGATCAGCTGGGTGGTTGCAGGAAGCCCTCTGATGCTTAGTGTGCTCCTGTAGCTCACACAGGAGGTCATTCAATGACCTGTGAAGTCATTCTAGATAGCCTGGGATGAAGGCAAGCAGATCCAGTTATCCTTCTCAGAGACAAAGTAAATTCTTCACGCAGCAGGCCAGTCCTCGGGTAGCAGGGCAGTCCTTCATATGTAAATGGCACAAGTCCAGGAGTGTTCTAATGTTGCTCTAGAGGTCCAATATATACCTGGTGCCAGCCTTTGTGTGGGGGGACTCTCTGTCCTACTCCCATATTTGGTTCTGGAAAATTATTTCCCTTCCCCTGTCAAGGCTTCATACTATCTGGGGGTGACAAAAAGCATGGCAGGTCTGGTGTCAAGTTTATTTGTGTGTGCAGGATGCAATGTCCTTTGAAATGTAAGTGGGGTTGAGTGCAGACCTCACTAGTCAATCTGCCAAGATGGCCCATCCCGTCCACAACTATGACCCTTTTCTGTTACTGTCACGAAGCAATACACAAACACCAACAGCAGAGCCATTCCCAGTTATGTGACCCAAGACGCTGACTGAAGGCACAAATGGTTGGGACAACAAAATGCAAACCTTCTAAAAGTTGCTTTTTTGGAATTGTGACTTAATACCCAACTTTAACATTAAAGAAGATTTTCAATTACATTTCACAGAAGTGTAAAAATCATATCTCTATCTGCTACCAATCCAAGGTTAGCGCTTATTAAATGTAAAGCATAGTTACCCAGTGTTAGTCAGTAGAAAAGATAGGCCTTACAACAGTGAATAAATGTTTTAGGAGTTTTTCCCTACCACAACATGTATACCATGTCCTACTTTTTAAATACAATTTACCCTGCCCTATGAGACTTTAGGGCCTATCTTCGTGGTGATATAGAAGTAAGAACAAGTACTTGCAATGCAATAGGTCTTACATTTGTGAAACTTAGACCTATTAGCATTGTAAATGGCAATGTTTTTTACTTTTGTTGTTTTGTTTGCAGTGGAGCGATCATATTTACATAGATTTCTTGCCATTCATATGACCTCACTCGCTGCAGAACCAGAAAATGGGAGATTGGTTTCGAGACAGGGGAGGGGAGATGAAAAATAAATTACACCAATGGAAAAAGAAATTAATAGAAAGGTGCTTATGACACACAGGAAGCTTGGGCATCACGGGTGGTGAACTGGCTACTGGCTACTGACGCTACGGTTTGGGGCTGCCATGTTGAAGGTACTTGTAACAATAATAATAATAATCCACATTTGTAAAGCGCAAAAAATCACCCGCAAGGGTCTCTAGGCGCTGGGGGCCGTTGGGAAGATTAAGCAAGCTATTTCCCAGAGTCACATGGTGCTGGGCTAATCTGCCGCTGGTGCCGGGGATCGAACCATGATCCCCAGATTCCGGAGTCAGTCACCCTGGCCGCAGCCCCACACCTCTCCCTCTGTGCATTTTACAATGTAAGAAACCTGACAAAATATATAGGAATATACACAATGAAGTAGTATTTTATTAAACTTCAATGGATAGCCGTAGAAGCATCGCAGTCATCGCTACATTAGTAGGAAAACAAAAACAACAGCAGCCACAACATGCAAGTCCTGAAACGTTTGGTGCGCTCTACTTAAGCAGCAACCTAACTGTCTAAACTGTAAACTCGACAATAAAGAAAACAGTCAAGCAGCTTTAACCCCTTCCATGCTCATGACGAGCTCAGCTCGTCATGTAACGCGTTTTTAAAAAAAAAGCCGCACATCGCGAAAATCGCGGCCGCACGCATGCGGTTAAAGGAGCACGCGCAGGCAGTGAGAGCATTGACCTGCCTTAACAAGTATGTGTGCATAATATGGACACAGAATGTTACAAGAAATGCAACAATCGAGGTGCTTCACATCAAAAATAAAACAAGCTGCGTGTATAACATTTGCTATATAAAATAATACAAAAAATGAACATAGTGTTCTCATAATAACAAGCAGAAGATGAGCTCCATTTTATAATAGGAAACAATCCATAATGCTGTTACTTGGAAAAATGTTAAGTGCTGTAGCGTGACAAGAACAATACTTGTACCAATTGCAACATAATTGTACTAGACCCTGAGACAATGATTATGGAAAGATGCAAGGAATCAAAGCCACTTCTCCTAAATAAACAAGGAGGAAAAAAAATTGCAATGGCCGGCAGTTCTTCCCTGAAAGCGAATGACAAGATGGCAAATAGAACTCCAGGGAGAATCAAGGGAAATGCAACGGCTCCGCCTTCAAACATATATCTCATAAAAGTAGCAGCAAGATAAAACAGTGAGACAGCACAGAAGTGGATGCCTGCTTGTGCCCCGGGGGGACTGCTGAGTGTCCGCTCGATCAGAGCATATAAATGCTTTTTAAATGCTTTTTGCCAGTGCTTGTAGTGCCTTTCAAACGACCACATAAAAAAATGTAAACGCTAGTCAAATAAAGAACACATTGGGGGCATAATATCAAGAACGGAGTTAAGATTATCGCCGCTTTAGCAGCAGGAAACTGCCGCAAAAGCGGCGATAATGGGCTTGATAATATGCCGTAGAGAATTCCAATAGAAGCCCATCTTCACACCAGAACATGGGTTTCTATAGAAATTCAAAAGGGTGTATTATCAAGCCCATTACCGCCGCTTTTGCAGCAGTTTCCTGCCGCTAAAGCGGCGATAATCTTAACGCCGTTTCTTGATAATATGCCCCCTTGTTTTAAAATTGTGTGCATTTCCATTTGTGGGTACAAAATTAAACCTCTTTTGCTCTAGTGACAAATAATTCACACATGCTTTTTGAAATTATGAGGCAGTACAGAAGTGGATGCTTGGTTGTGCCCCGAGTGCATGCTCAATCAGAGCATATGAATGCTTCTTTAATGCTTTTTTTTATTGCTTGTAGCGTTTATCAAAATCCCACATAAACAAATGTAAACACTTGTTAAATAAGAAACATTGTGTGCATTACCATTATTAGGTACAAAAATAAACCTCTCAGCCCTAGTGACACATAATTCACACATGCGGTTTGTAGTTATGAGGCAGCACTTGTGCCCAGGCGGGGCTGCTGAGTCAGCACTCAATCAGAGTGTTTGAATGCTTTTTTAATGCTTTTTGCTGGTGCTTGTATTTTTTTTAAGCGGATTAGCTTCGAAATAGGAAACAACTGCAAAAAAAGTGATTGATTGTAAATAGAGCAGATGGTTGTTTCCATGAACCAGCCAGTGGCAGGAGGCAGGGCTTTGTCGGAACAGGAACACAAACCCTTTTCACTACACAAGGGGAAGCGGGACAAAAAAAAGAGTTATTTGAAAGTATCATAAATACCATGAAGCATAAAAGCACATGTAACGGGCATTCCGTAAGGGAGGTACAAAAGTGCAAAAGGAGGGACTCGTATGTCATTTCACCAATCAAAAGTCCGAATTTATGATATACGTTAAAACCTTTTGACAAGTAAAAACCAAGTTTTTCCTCTGGTTCAGCAAGATCTACAACATACACCTCTACTCTCTCACACGCATCATCTCAATTACACTAGGTGAGAATATTTCAAAAGACCTAAACAGTAAACCAAAAAAACGTCAGTAGACATTTGTACATTTGTTTATTAATTTTTTTTTTTAAACTGTCAGCAGCAATTCAAAGTTCTTAATATTATAAGACACTTCATTAAAAAATGATAACAAGAAAAACAATTCATAAACAATCTACCCTTATACTAATAAGTCAAATATTATAAATATTAATAACACAAATATTAGGGGAGAGAGAAGACAAGACAGTACACTTTTTCATTCAGCAATACACATTCGTAAAAAGCAATATGCTAACTGAAACCTGATACGCTGACACTTGTTTAGTATCTATAGGCCCAGCCAGCTTGTGCGAATTGCCCAGCCCTGGTGTAGTTCCTGAATGGCTACCCCCAATTTGCCACTGCCAGACAGGTTTCTGCACCCCTGGCTCTAGAGCCTCCACGGTCTGGATCCAGAGACCAAGCCCATCCTGGGCAGAGGTGTCATACCTCCTCTCCAGGATGGGCTGGGTCCATGAAGAGGAAGCTTCAAAGACCTCCCACTTTGGAAGCTGTCCATGCCTTTTGCTGCCCCCTAGCAACTGGCTCCCACCTGTTCTGCCCCCCCTCCTCACTTTGAGTGGGAGAGTCACTGGGAACACTGAGATAGAAAAAGAGGTGTGCCCACTTCTGTCAACCCCAGGCGAGGTGAAGCACATGTCTCAGTTTCTCCATCTTGAAGATGAGGGGACTCAGCCACTTAGGGAGAGGCTCATGCCCCCCCACTGTACGGTGGCATAATAGGGGGTGTACCCACCCGAAGGAAGCGACCCATTGGTCCCAACCTGCACACCAGTTTAAACACCCCTAAATCTAGAGTCTAGGGGCAACCCCGAACCTTGCCTACTCAGATTCAAGGAAGAAAGGAGGACCGGAGAGCTAGTCTGACCCAGGAAGAAGAGGACACCTACTGCTTTGGCCCTAGCCTTACCAGCTTGTCCCGACTACAACCTACATACCATGATAAAACCAGTGTGTCCAGCTGCCCACCATAGACAGGAGGACCTGCACTGCACTCACCTTACTGACTCTGTCTCCCCGGAGCAGCAAATTTGCGCACAATGCGAACCCTACACTAAGTGTACCTAGATAGTGTGCCTATGGGTGTAGAGCCAAAAATCCCCCCAAGAGACAATCCAACCCCATTACCTGATAGGAGAGAGTGAAGGACCCCATCTTGGTCTCAAGTTGGACACCCCTCAGTGGAATTTCAGACCGGTGTGCTGTGATATCTCAGCATGCAGGGATCTTCAGTGTCAGCAGAAGTGCCTCCTCTGCCAATCTGTCAAGATACTTATTATTTATGGAAAAAGCAGCCTTCATGATGTGCGCGCTAGATTAGTGATGTTATGGATATGTAACTAGCGCTGTTTCACCCTGGATGAAGATAGGATGACTTTTGTACCTACTGCATAGAGAGGCCTAGTACATGATGTTCAAGGCATTGTGATAATGTTGTGCGAAGCTGGATGTGTAAACAAAATAGTTTCAGAGAAACTAATTTTAGATTGTCGTGCATGCACATGTGTGCAAAAGTTCACAGTTGAAATTTAATTTTCTAGGACAATGTAAGGTATAAGCTGCTTGGCTACATGTCTCTAACTCTGGAATATAATACCCACTCCTCATCCTAAGGGTCGATATACAAAAACGATCTAAAAAGCCAATATATTAGCATATCTTAAAAATGAAATAAAAGGTAAAAACTACTCTTAACATCATCTAAAAGCAAGCTTCCCTTTAAAATATTTATAAAAAGCCTTAAAGTGATTATACTTTCTGAAATCCTAAGCACTTCAAAAGCCATGGGGCATATAAAAATAAAAATAAAACAAAACTGTTTTGGACGAATTTTGTTTATAAAAACAAGCCAAATTATTCCCACATGAAAAAAAGGCCAATAAGTTCATGTGTTCCGAGTGGTAGACACAACATTATTGTTGTCAATGACCGCAGACGACGTTCCCAGCACGCACCTCAAAGCGGATTTATGGAGCAGAGGTGAATCCATCCAGTTCCCACAGCAGCCGCTGGTGGAGAGACTGCATCCTGAATGCGTATTGTAGAGCAGTTGTCAAAGTCACAAGGAGCCGAAGCATCGAAGGACGGCTCAGGAAATGCATTCATCAGCAATGGAAGACGCGAGGGACAAAAATACCCATGGGCTGTTAAAGGGTCCAGCAGTACATCAATGTCCAATGGCGCAACCTGTTGTGATCCTAGGCGTATGTCCAATACGCATTCATGGCCTCAAAGCAGGCAGTAGAATACAGGTTGTATTCAGTTAATCCAAACAGGATTCCTGCCAAAAGTAGCAGAACAAGCGGGAGCCCGCCAAAAATGCTTCCCAGCACGGAGTGTATGAATGAAGGAATAACTCCGAAGATTTTCTGAAAGGTGCTAACCGGTCCAGAACCGATACATTTAAAAAAATGCACTATTCATCTAGTATCAGAAATATTAAAGATACAATGGATTAGTTCCCCAAAAATGCAGCAGGAAGTTAGTGTAGAGTAGTGCCCATATCCCAGATGATGACCTTTGAACCTGGAGATCAAACGTCTCGCTGGCCGAAGTTAAGGCCACATCCTGTTGAAAAAGCATAGCTGTCAGTCTGCTAAGGAAATCAAAGCATATGTTGGAAACATTTATCGAAGGCAAGAGCATTGCCTCCCTAATTTTGCAGGCAGGTGGAAACAGTACTTGTGTACAACAAGTGACTAAGGAATTAACCATCACCAGATAAGCGATG
This sequence comes from Lissotriton helveticus, assembly GCF_964261635.1. Lineage (NCBI taxonomy): Eukaryota > Metazoa > Chordata > Amphibia > Caudata > Salamandridae > Lissotriton > Lissotriton helveticus. The sequence goes on from NC_136062.1 coordinate 376,561,820, forward strand.
CCTGGTTGCATTCAACAGCTACCTTGATCATTCAGCAACATGTAGCTCACATTCAAGAGCAGTTTGAACACCGGACTTCTCACAGCAGCTGGGGAGCCCTTCAGATAACAGGACAAGTTCGTAACAGAAGCATTGCATGCCCGTGAAGAGAAATGTCTTTGGAAACTAAGGACCCGCTTAAGGCTTCCTCACAGTTGGAACCACCCAGAAAAACTTCTGTGTCCCCTTTCCTGCATTGAAACCTGAAAGGTAATTCCAAATACTCATGCACTTAACCTTCCCCTAGTGCTTCGTATCTGCCTACCTGTTGGTATTGGAGACAATATTGGAATTGGAAGAGTTGTGACCAATAGGGTGATAAATCCATGCCACAGTAAAAGGTAATTGGTCTGATTCTTGAATGTGCAACATGGTGTTTTTCACATCTCTGTGTGCCATTGTTATCTGTCATTCCGTCATATCATATCCAGAAAACAGACTGGTAGTGTTGATATAATGCCACAGCACGTGTTATGACGTCCAGCTCAGTATTACGATGGAACGTAATTGTGACTGTCCATGTTGTAAAAAGACATGCCCTGCTGAATTAAGTTGATTGCAGAAGACACAATGTTGCGCAGTCAATAAATTCTAGATGATAATGTGGTCATACCATTGTCAACCACAGCCAAAGCAATTTTCCATATTTACACTGTCGATCTCGCGCAATCGCTCTGCAGCTTCATGCTGAGAAATCATTTCATAGCATGTTGTATATTTCATATAAGAAGCACTTTTGACAAAAGGTTTCTGGGACCTAGTAGAACAATCCATGAGCTCCAGGTCATCAGAAAGAAGGGACAAGTGTAGTTTTATCTGGGAAAGCGTTGAGGTCTTTTGCCAATCTAGGCATATCTTTCCAACATTATATGATGTCACAACCCCTGCATCTTCCGTTTGTACATAGCATGGTTCAGACCTGATGATCCTAAACCCTCCTGAGTTACCCAGAAATCTATCCTGACTTTATCTATGTCTAAGGGACAAACCAACCAACCCTGCTGATCGGGGTCTGATGTATTGTGTGATCCATTGTGGAGTATGGCATCTAATGTATCCTCACTATACTTTGTGTATTGTTGCCAATGTTCAAAACGTGCAAATGTTGCAATGTGAGGTATGTTTAAATCTTTTGCCTTAGCTAAACCAAGAAAAATCATTTGATGTGGTATGAGGCATGCTCTAAATAAGGCCTCTTGTCCCTGAACCTGCCAATCTCTTGTTCCCCAGACAGATTGTGTGTCTATTGTGTCTTTCCAAAAGTCGAAGCCCTGTATAGACAGTTGGGAAATAAAAGAAGCAGAGTAAATCAGCTTGGTGTGTGTGAGCATGTTCTTTTTTGCAGTTGTAGATGCAAGCCTATAGTAATAAGAGGTTGGGTGTGATGTGTCAAAACCAGAAGAATATGCAAAATTTCCTGCTAATGTATTAGAACTACCTTTCGGTGGTGTTGGGCAGTGTTCCCATTCGGTGTAATTGGAAACAGCATATGGGATACTAGCTTTGGTGCTGAATGCTCTAGGTCTGAAAGCAAATTATGCACTGTTTCAATGTTCCTTCCATCAGGGAATGTACTAGAAGTGATGATACAATTTAAAGAAATTTTAAACAAATATGGAATTTGCAAAAGTTCAGTATGACCAACATCATTCAATACCCATTCCCACATTATTCCTTCCGGAACTGGAATTGCTGTAATGTTCACCAGGGACAGGTCTCTCAGTTCACGATGCAATGATGCATGTGGTTTTAGAGCCAAGTTCACATGTTGGACTGCAGAGCATTCTGGGAGATAATATCCATTCAGAAGTTGTCTGAATAAAGACAGTCACCAAACCAATCCAGAGTACCAGGAAAAGTAATCCAATTGTAACCCAGAGATGTATCCAGGGAGCAACAAGGTATGTCTTTTTTAGCCAAAGATAGAGTGGTGGTGTTGGCAATTCAGGTTCACTTGGACCTGATGAAAAGTCAGCATAATGCACAAAGTAGGCCAATGCTGTTTGGTCTATTTATGGCAGCTCAGCAGGTTTTGTAGAACTGGGAGATGACTCGAACTGTGGCATGTTCACATAGAAGTTGTCAATTTTTCAAATTGAAATTTCTGTACTTGTTGACCATACAGTTGTAGTTGTTTACTGCTTCTCTTTGGAAAGTGGAGTTACGGTCGCGAAAAGAGATCTGCGGCTACCCAGGATCCCATGCAGCCTAGTATTGAGAATCGGCCACATAGTGTGGTTTGATCAGGTCGATGGAGGCAGACCATTTGCCTCGGCGACCGGCAAGAAGTGGAAGAAGTACAGATTTGGAACATTTAACAGCCAGGATAGGTACAGGCTGTGTGTAAGATGGTCCAAATTCTTTTTTGTCCACTATTTTTTCTTTGACCAGGTCCCTAATCTTCGGGACCCAGGCAGGTCTTTCCGATACTGCTTTCGCTTCCCCAGTGGTGGTGCATGTCACTTGGACTTTGTTTCTTGAAGCTGCACATTCTTTCAGGTCCTGTAAAACATCGCAACGATCATTGAGGTCAAATGGTGTTTCAGCCGCCACTGCGCTGACACTATTGAGGTCTTGTACCCACATTCTCAACCCAAACAGGAGTTCATAGGGTGTACGACCCCCAAGGAATTTTCTTAGCATGTTGTTAAGTGACCTATGGCCCTCATATAGAAGACTGACCCAACTGCCACCCGAGCCTAGTACCCTAGCTGTTAAGGATTGCTTTAAGTCCCGGTTTTTCCTCACAATGACCAAATTTCCCTCTGGATGGTATGGGGCAGAGTACCATAAGGCCACACCCAAACTTCCCATGGCTTCTTTGTAAGCCAGAGAGCTAAACACCGGACCCTGGTTGGAATATAATGTGCTAATTGCGCATATCCCGTTAAAGACTCACAAATCCTTCACAACAGTTTGGGCGTCAGCCGTGCACTGGGGCCAAACCCATAGGCATCTACAGCATGAATCCACTGCCATGAAGATGTATTTGTAAGCCGTCTCAGAGTGTAAGGAGCCGCAGTGATCCACATAGACACATGCAAGAAGTCTGTCTGACATCAATAAAGTTGTTTGCAGTGGACATGCTACGGTGGAGCCTTTCATCTGCTAGTAGATTTCGCATTTAAGGACACATTCCTTAGTCTGTTTAGTGAGGTCTGGCCACCAGTAGCGCTGCTTTAGTAGTGAAACTGTAGCAGTAATCCCTGAATGAGCTGAACCCAGACTCTCAGGTGCAGCTAGTATCAATCCCAATCTGCGGTCTGTGTTTGGTATTACTCTATCCCCCACTCCTGGAATCTGAGCATACGGAATGATTTGTGCATCTAACTTGTAGGGGTACTTCAGTAGAAAGCCTTTCAGCATTGACAGCTGTCATAGTTGTTCCATCTATCCTCGTACTAAAACGATTGCAGAAACAGCAGCAGTACAAACTGTGCCTTGGTAGCTTCTTCTGCCTTCGAATTCCCTTCAACGTGAATGCCAACACACTAATGACTCGTATGGCTAACATGAGTGTGGCAGGCTGTCTTTCAGCTTTGCCACTTGGTGACAAAGCATCTTGTGCTTGATTGTACAACCCTTTGAATCTCGAAACCCATTTTGGCCCCAGTAGTGAAGGTATTCATTGTAAGACTGGACACGGTAAAATGAATCACACACGATATGTGTGGGGAATTCACACATATTGTGGTGCCAGTATCAGAGCTTTTAGTTCACCTAAGGACTGTGCGTGTGCTTTTTCGGATAGAAACCTTCCATCTTGCATGTGCCCATTTACTATTGTGCATGCCGCAAAACACTGCTGTTTTAATCCCATGGCAGATCCACCAGTATAAATGATACATTCATATCAATCCTGATTCATAATTTCATTCGGCAGAGGATATTCTTGTTCATACTGCAGGAATGCTTGTGTTTGTAATGTAGCATCAAATCTGTAGTTTACATCTGTTGCAGTGAAGGAGTTAGCCCATTGAATCCATCTCGGCTGTAGAGCCTTAGCATTCAGACTGTTTGCTTTAGTAACGGCCTCTAGGCTCGGTACTGGGGTAACAACAATTACACGTTTTCCCTGAGCCAGCGCACTCTCTCTCTCATTACAGCAGTCTGAACAGCTATAAGTAAGGAGACTTGGCATTTTTCATCGTGCTGCACTCTTTGCATAATATTGCTGCAGGCGCGCTGCGCTTTGTATTTTAAATCACCGTTTTTTCTATCTCTGTTATTTTATTTTATTCAGCCCCTGTTTTTATTGTCGCCGCCGCGCCCACACACTTGCATCATAATTGGGCCCCCCACCGCTTTTAGAGCGGAGTTAATAGGATTTTGGTTGCTTACTCGTGGCGCCTGGCCGCCATATTGGGGCTGCTGTTGTTCCAGCGCTCCTCCGGATCCAGCGCTCTAGTGCTCCGTTTGGAGACCAGGCGAGGCTGCATTTAAGGCGAGCTGGCAGAGCAGCTCGACCTCTAGTAAGGAGACTTGGCATTTTTCATCGTGCTGCACTCTTTGCATAATATTGCTGCAGGCGCGCGGCGCTTTGTATTTTAAATCACCGTTTTTTCTATCTCTGTTATTTTATTTTATTCAGCCCCTGTTTTTATTGTCGCTGCCGCGCCCACACACTTGCATCATAATTGGGCCCCCCATCGCTTTTAGAGCGGAGTTAATAGGATTTTGGTTGCTTACTCGTGGCGCTTGGCCGCCATATTGGGGCTGCTGTTGTTCCAGCGCTCCTCCGGATCCAGCGCTCTAGTGCTCCGTTTGGAGACCAGGTGAGGCTGCATTTAAAGCTCGCTTCCCTTCGCGCAGCGGAGACGCGCAGCGGTGGCGCCTGACTCGCGCCTGAGTCAAGCCAGAGTCCTGCCCGTCTGCGCCCGTCACCGTCTCGGAGGCGATCGGGGCGGCGGGTGGGGCTCTGATACCGGGTATGTGTCCTCCTGGGCCACCAGTGCTGCATTATACTCCTGGGGAGCTTCGCTCTCTCAACAACCTAGCCACTGGCTGTTGCACTGTCTTTCCCGGACGTCATCGAGGTAAGTCCAGCTGCCCTGGCTGTGGCTGGCGCCCCAACCGCGCTCAGTTATCGCTTTCCAACAATAACTTCGTCAGTGTTGGCTATCTCTGCATGCTATTAAACACCAGATCAGCGTGTAGACATGCACAAGACATATTTGAGCTCCTAGATACGGCGAAGCCACTTTGTCTTATGCTTACTGAGACGTGGTGGGGTGCATTTTCCAACCCAGATGTCGCCGTGGCAATCCCGCCTGATTATAACATCTTCAGGAAGGATAGAGCTAAGGGAAGGGGTGGTGGAGTGGCACTGGTGGTGAAGAAGGGCACGCCCTGTGCTATCCTGTCAGTGGAGGATATCCGCGGCTCGGAGACCCTTGCCTTTTCCATCACTCTGTCTCCGCATCAATCAGTTAAGGGATTATTGGTATATAGACCGCCTGGTCCACCCGGAACGTTCTTTGAAGATCTTGACTCCGTGTTGCCGGGGTTGGCCCTGAAAGCGGAACACTGCATCGTGGCGGGGGATTTCAACTTTCGGATGGATGATCCGTCGGACCTTGCCGCTATTAAACTTTCTGAGGCTATGGCCCCGCTGGGACTGATCCCTCATCTGCAGGGGCCTACGCATGACAAGGGGCATACTCTCGACCAGGTATTCTCGTCATCCCTTCTTGAGGTGATTGAGATTATCCCGGTACTATGGTCAGACCATTTGCTTGCCAAATTTTCGATCAAAGGCATAGTTAAACCGGTTGCTGCTTCGTCTCAACAGCAGGGTCGAGTCCAGAGGGCATACCATCGAGTGACCCCAGCGATGCTGGCCCAGGCTGCCGTGGATCACCCCTGCTCCCTCTCAGGCGATCTGGAGAGGGATCTGGAGGCCTTGCAAGCTTGGCTTTTAGACAGGCTAAATGATCTTGCCCCGGAAGTGACACCCCGCCTGACACCGAAACGGGTCTCCGCACCTTGGTTCACCTCAGCACTGTCGGCTATGCGGCAGCAGTGCAAGGTGGCCGAAAGAGCTTGGCGGGCACAATACGATACTGCAGCCAAGCTGACCTATAAGACGGTGGTTAAGGCCTATCACCGGGACATTCGCCTGGGAAAAAAAGCCTACCTGGCAGGGAGAATAGAAGCCGCTTCCAACTCCTGTAAGGAGATTTTCTCCATTGTGAGAGAATTTATCTCCCCACGGTCCAATACCTCGGATGAAAGGCCATCTGATTCCTGGGCCTTGGATCTTGCTGATTTTTTTACGAGCAAGATCCAACTTATACAGGATTCTTTTCCATCGGCTGTATCCACGGGCCTGATTAATTTTGAGGCCATCTTGTCTCCGCTGGCTTCGCCAGGTTTGACGCTGGGTGTGTTTCCTCCGATCTCTGCCCCTGCCTCTTTAGCTCTCATGGGCAATCTTAAATCTGGCTCGCCTCTGGACCCATGCCCCGCTAAATTTCTGGCGAAAGTTGCAGAGGTGATCAATCCGCTGGCGAACCCGCTATTGAATCTTTCATTGAGCCAGGGAGTGGTCCCGCAGGCCTGGAAGCAGGCGATGGTGATTCCGCTGCTCAAGAAGCCAGGTCTAGACCCGAAGGCCCCTATCAACTATAGGCCTATTTCTTTGCTGCCGGCTCTCACGAAGATTGTGGAAAAGCACGTTCAGGTGGTGCTCTCCAATTTTCTTGAGACCAATGAGATCCTGCACGCCACCCAGTCGGGCTTTCGTCCCCATCTCAGCACAGAGACTGCGCTCCTTGAGGTCTCAGAAGCCATTAAAGGGGTTCTGGACTCGGGGGGCAAAGCCATGCTGGTGATGTTGGACTTGTCGGCGGCTTTCGACACAGTCCCCCATGATGGCCTTCTCGTTAGACTTTATGAGATAGGTCTGCGGGGGACGGTGCTCGGCTGGTTTTCCTCCTTTCTAGCTGGCCGCCGGCAAACGGTCTGGGCCTCGCCAGATTCCGCCGCGATGCCGCCTTTGGGAGTCGGGGTCCCACAGGGCTCCGTTCTGAGCCCGACCTTATTTAATATCTTCATGACTCCTTTGGCGGCGTTGGCGGAGTCGTATGGGGCCCAGATCCTATCCTACGCTGACGACACCCAGCTCCTCTTCTCGTGTAAGAGAGGAGGAGATTTTGACGGGGAGAGTATCCGGGATTGCCTTGGGGCTGTTTTCCAATGGTTCCAACTGAACAGCCTCAAGTGCAACTCCGATAAGTCCGAGGTACTCTTCTTTGGGTGTGATACAGAGCCAGACTGGCAGGCTTGGTGGCCCGTTAATATGTTTCCTCCGTCTTGTTCTTCCAAAATTGCTAAGAACTTGGGGGTCAAGATGGATAAGGGGCTAACTCTGAAATCCCAGATCCTCGGGGTGTCGGGCACCTGCTTTGGCCTCCTTAGGATGCTGCGGAGGTTCCTTCCCCTGTTTTCTGAGGAGCACAGGAAGCTGACGGTGCAGGCTCTAATCGGGTCCAGGTTAGATTACGCGAACATTCTTTATCTGGGCCTGCCAGAGTATCTGCTGCAGCGGCTCCAAGTGGTGCAGAACGCTGCCGCGAGAGCTATCTTTGGTTTAAATAGACGGGCCAGTGCAGTGGGTCTGTTGAAGACCTTGCACTGGCTTCCAATCCGGAAACGGATTGCCTTTAAGGCTTTGACTCTGGCCTATAAGGCCCTCCATGCGGTGGGAGCAAAGTATCTCCAAAAGAGACTGGCCTTTTATCATCCGACTCGCTCTTTGAGGTCGGAATCCCTGCTCCTGGCGGCTGTCCCGCGAGTGAAGAGAGCTCGCCTGGGAGGCCGCTCTTTTGGACTACTAGCGCCACAGTTGTGGAACTCTCTGCCGTTCACTCTGCGGGGAGCCACCAGCCTACTTGCCTTTAGAAAAGGCCTTAAAACCTGTCTGTTTACCCAGTAGCCCGCTTTTTGTGTGCCCGCTCGGCCTTCTGTCCTTTTTCCTTTTTTAACTGTGTTATGTTATTATGATGCAGCCCTCCTTACTAAAAGCGCTGGGACACTCTTTTTGAGTAGCCGTGCGCTATACAAAAGATAAAATAACATAACATAACATAAGAATTTTCTTAGTGGGTGCCAAACGCATTTTAGTGTTTGTGTACAAATGTGATTTGTATGCTGTAGGTACCATATCACCTTAATTGAAAGTAATGTAGGTGTACCCGGGTGGTCTACCAACTACGGGGATCACCAGGTTAGTTGTGTTGACGTGTGTGTAAATGCCTGGAAACTGGCATGTCAGCTTGTGCGGAACGCAATATATCAGTGTGTTCTTGTGTCCAGTGTTGCACTGAAAAGTCAGGTCTAATTAAGTCCTAAAATTGTTTTAACCTTTCTGTGTAATCCAAAATGTAATTTCTGCCAAAATTAAAAAATCCTAAAATGGATAGTAGTCTCTTCAAAGTTCTTTGAGGTTGGACAATGCACATTTTTCTAAAAAAATGTGTTGGCAGGCTTTTGCCTTCACTTGATACCTCGTATCCCAGAAGCTGGACACAGAGGTGGGCTATTTTTGATTTCTTGAAATTAAATTTGTAGCCAAGGCAAGCAAAGGCCCACTATTATGTTTTTCACTCTGGCCAACGGTTCCATTAATTCATTGTCAGATAAATATAATCTACAGAAGACACTGCCTCCTCATCAATACTTTGAAGTAACTCCGTTACTCCATCTGAAAACAGTGCAGGGCTATTCTTATACACTTGTGGTAAACAACAAAGTTGCCACTAAGACCCTAGTGCCGAGAATGCGGTTAAATATCTACTTCCAGGCGCTATATTCAGGAAGAAAAAAAATGTGAGATGTCTAGTGTTTTGTATTTCTTCTGTTATTCATCACTACTGCAAATGTGCATGTGGATGCATTTAAATGTCTGTAATCTCAGACTAAACCATATGAATTGTTGAGTTTCATTACGGGAAACAAAGGATTATTCATAGATGAGCTGCAATTCTCTATTACACCTTGGTACTCAAGTTGATCTAAGATGTCTCTTACTTGTTCCTTTGCTTTGTGTTTAAGTGAGTATTGTCTCTGTGGTAGAGGGATCATTCTTAACGGGATCTGTAATGAGAAGTATCATCCCACCCAACATGATTGTTGGGTAGAGCCGTTTTTAAAGCTGATGCCCACTCCTGCACGTACACATGTTTAACTGATTCTGCTATGAGGTCGGGGAAAACAGATATAATTACTTCTACAGCCATTGGGCAATATAGTACAAACTCAGCTGTCCAATCCTACTCAGCCAAAAGAATGTCGTAACCATATGTCAGGTCCTCCCAAAAGAGACCCTTCAGTTTTCTTTGTATGTCCCTCTCTATTTGGAGCGTTATTTTGTTTAAAAGATGTGGGACACTTAATCTTGAATCAGGTGTGTCCACCGAGATCTACTCACTCAGCACTACTACTTTCAGAAAATCCATGATGTTCTGGTGAGCTATTGTGACTTCTGCTGCGCTGTCCAGCATCACCATTGGCCATTCTCTATTCAGAAGCAGTGTCCTCAACAGCCTGGCCATTTCTGATCTTAATCCCTGCAACCTTTTTCATTTTTAATTATGGTTTTATTGGTTTTCTTTATCTTCTTGTTTGATGATGTAGCCTGAAGTGGATAATGTCTCCCTTTTTGGCTTGACTCGCTCTTCTGATCTTTGCTCTGACCGTCTGCCTCTGTCCTAGCGTTTCTCAGATTGATCCTGAAAGGAACGAGAGGAACCGGTATCAGTATCCTGACATCTGTCAGGCTTTCTAATATTATCACGGTTCCTGATATTGTATCTCTTTTCAGTGTGTTCCGGTTGAGGAGACCCACTTCGTGATAGTTGTTTGTTTTGTTTATTACTTTTTTGTTTATTGTACCATTTCTTTTTGGAAGAATCGAGTGCTTGCTTAAAGTTACCCTTTTTGAGAATTACCCTTAACCACTGGTTTCCCAAGTCTGGTTCCCAGATTATCTCTTCCGGGAGAAGTGTATGTTTCTGCGATAATCTTAAGTAACTCCCACTCCTGTTGTATAGGAGTAAATTCCATCAGGCTTTGGCATACAGCCATCGCGGGTGCCTCCCCTTTTACGTTGCTTAACATAATTGCTGAAACTTGGGCAAAATTGTCTATTTGTTTCATCCTTCTGTCCAGGGCAGGTTCTGTCCATACTCATTCTGTATTTGTTTCAATACATCTGGTATTACCGCTATTGAAGGAGTATCATGAGTTCTGGTGTAAACAGCAGCGAAAACTGTACCCCAAGTGGCACAATCTTCTATCGGAGGAGCCATCCACATTGGCACGCAAATTGTTAGAACTCTGTGTTTTCCTGTGGGGCCATAAGGGGAAAAACCACTTCAAGATTTGTTTTTTTTTTGTGCTATCCAGAAAGGTTCTTGCTCCCGACTGGTGGGAATCTATACTATTATGGCATTCAGAGTTTGAGGGCTGATACCCGTAGTAGCCAATTGAGGTTGTACAGCCTAAGCAGCCCTCACAGGTTGAACTAAAACCATATGCATTATGAACTTTGTAAGAGTCCTGTGCATTTTTACTGAATCTTAGTATACTGTGTGCATTTCTGCTGGTGGTAAACTGTGAATGTCTGGGTGTGGTGTATAAGTAGCTTAGACCGGCCAGGTTGCTCCTTCCTTTCTTCCTTCCTCACGTTTTTGAAGGTGTGGGAGAGGGAACCTTTAAACAAATTTGGTAAGTTAAGGGACTTATATGTCCACGTATGGAAAGTATTCTTCTGGTGTCTGATCAATGTAAGTGTGAAACAATTTTGTGTATGCGTCTGCAGCTGGGAATCTAACCCAAGAATAGAATACATCTGTCCTGAATGCTTTGTGTGCCTCGGCCATGAAGGTTACATCTCCACCCGTTGCCGGGAGGCCATGTTATAATAATTTCACAGTAACTGCCTGTCTGCAAATTTCTGAAATTGTTAGAGTAGCTACTTGTACTTCAATGTCCTATCCATGTTCGAACATTGTGAAAAATGAAAAAGTACTTTATGAAAAAATTTACTTATTGAGATTTGTATCACACAATATATGAATATTCTTTAATCCTTCAAGCTTGATGAAACCTACAGCTAATTCATAGGACGTACTTACTCAGCTGAGGCAGATTCTATTTCCTATTACGGACATCTCCTATTTAATGTGAGTAGGGGTCTCTGAGAAAGCACGACTGAACTACTCAGGTCTGACTGTTAAATAGGTGCCTAACCAATGTTGGTGGTGCCATGTCAAGTAGTTCCTACTCATCCGTAAGTTCTTCGCATTGTTTGGACAACAAAACTAAGGGCTTAGTGCCTAGACTGGTTCCGGACACCCCCCGCAGGATATGTTGGCCTATTGACTGTTGAGTTCCACCCACTCAGCCCATGCACTGCAGGAACGAAGTATGCACCAATCCACTCCCCCTGCCCATATGCCACTCACAGACCAATAACTATGAGTGTGCCGATGGACCTGGAAAGAGGGTGGTATTTTGAGGAGACACCACGTCTTCCACCCTGTTGGAATAAAGGGGACTGCTCCCTCCTCCACGCTTCTGCACCTAAGCAAACAGAACAAAAAACAACACGCTTTACAATATAGGTGCCAATCCAGAAAGTACCCACATTACAGTGACCATGTCCTGCCACCACATCCCACTTGCTTACCAGGAGCTGTTGCAGGCTTCGCCTCGTGGAGATACTGGGCAGCAGAAGGACACCAGTCCAATAATAAACTCCCTTGGACAGCAAAGGAAGACTCCAACGATTATATGATGTCTCTCATAGGAAGAAATGGTTTTTTTAGGGGAAAAATATAACATGCCCAGCATTTGGCATGTGATAAAAAAAAAACCCTTATGCTCGACAAAACAAACTAGAGGAGAAATGGGGACAGGAAAGCTGAACCGGCAAACACGGCACTCGAGAAGCACTCTAATCGCGGAATGACCCAAAAAACGTCATATCCGCGCATAACGATGTGGAGCGGTTGGAAAAAGCGGAGCGCGAAGCAGACGATACAACGCCCCAAGCAGAACCGCTCTTCCTCTAAAGTATCACCGCTACCCACATGAACTAAAAATGATAAAAGGAGGTAAACAGGAGCCCCCATTCACCTCCGAGCCTCTCAACACGAGCACCGTAGTAACGCCAGGACTGAGGGAAACTGGGGGGGTAAATCTAACTAACTAAACCAGGAGAATGCAAAGCATTGGGAAGGGAGGGAAAAATTACCGGGACCAGACAAGGGGAGAAAAAGAATCTTTCAAATGGAGACAATGTCGTCCTCACGAGCCCGTGAGGAATAACAGGAAAGACTCTGGAAACACAGAACCAGCCACCAGCAATCAGCAACCAGGAACCAGGAACCCATGCAAAAAGCAATAACAAGCAGGGAAATGAAGGTAGGACACACCTTTATCCAAATCCTGGAGGAACATGTGATGACAAACCATGGCCACTGAAATGGGACTAGACCTAACAGTATCCCCCCCGATGACTCTCCCCACCGGGCGAGGCTTCGAGGGATGCAGCATGTGGATCATCCGAACCAAATGTGGCGCATGCACCCCTCCAGCCGGCTCCCAAGTCCTATCCTCCGGGGCATATCCTTTCCAATCAACCAGATAATAAAGGCGACCCCTCCTTCTTCTGAAATCAAGAATAGCATGGACCTCAAACTCAACCTGTCCACCTACCACGAGAGAAGTGTGGAACACTGGATGGATCCTATAATCCTGCGGCAACTGAAGCTTCATAGCCACCAGGTTGATCACCTGTGTTACCGTAAAGGGACCCACATACCGAGGTTGTAATTTGCGGGAACCCTGCAACATCAAATTACGGGAAGCTAACCACACCCGATCTCCCAATTATATAGTCAGGAGCAGGGGCTCGATGTTTATCTGCCTGAAGCTTCATCTCAACCTTGGATTCCAACAACCTCTCTCGGGCCAACCCGCAGATGTCACTCAACCTCTTACACACATCATCTATGGCTGGCACATGCCCAGTGGGTTGAATCGCTACGGCCCTAGGATGGTACCCTAGTGAACAATAGAATGGTGTCATGCCCAATGCGGAATGCAAGCTGTTATTGTAGGCAAACTCCGCAATGGGAAGAGCAGTCATCCAATCACATGACAAAGATGAAACAAGACACCTCAAATATTGCTCCATGGTCTGATTAGTATGCTCAGTCTGGCCGTCTGACTGCGGATGATATGCTGAGGACATAAACACCAAAGCCATCTCCTTGGCCGTAGGAATCTTAGGTAGAGGAATAAAATGCGCCATTTTTGTGAATAGATCCACCACCACCATGATGGCGGTGAATCCAGACACGGATGGTAACTCGGTCACAAAATCCATACTGATGGTATGCCAACGAGAAGAAGGGACCTCCAAGGGCTGCAAAAGACCAGAGGGATTACAGTGTGAAGGTTTATTAACGGCACAAATCGGGCAAGCGGTCACATAGGTCTGTATATCCTTCGCCATTGACTTCCACCAAAACCATCTCATGCATAACTCCTTTGTTTTCCCTATCCCAGGATGTGCTACCAACGCAGAGGAATGGCACCACTCCAAAACCATTTCCCGCAAGACGGGGGGAATGAACAACCTACTCCCATGATACAACAACCCGTCCTGTGTAACGATCTGGGGCACTGACAACCAAGGAACCAAATCCATCTGACACAACCGCTCTTTGACCAGATTAGGGAAGTCGTCAGCTGTTACGGCCCCAATGATCCTTTCCCCATCAATCATGGGCCTGACTTCACCCAAGAGACTTACATCCCCAGGAGCAACATGAATCCGGGAAAGAGCGTCGCATTTGACCTGCTGAGCTGCGGGTCTATACGTGATGACAAAGTCATATTCGTTGAAAAATAGAACCCACCGCATCTGCCGAGGTGTTAAAGCCCTAGCAGATCTAAAAAATTCCAGATTTTTATGGTCTGTATAGATGGTAATGACATGCCGAGCGCCCCATAAATAATGACGCCATTCCTCAAAAGCCAACTTCACGGCCAACAATTCTCTCTCCGCCACCGTGTAATTACGTTCCGCCGGTAACAAGGTTTTGGAGAAAAAGGCGATGGGATGCATATGGCCAGTGCCTTTATCTCGTTGGGATAACACCCCACCCACTGCACACATGGACGCGTCTGTTTCAACAAAGAACGGCAGAGCAGGATCAGGGTGCACCAACACAGGTGCTGACGTAAAGTGTTTAAGCAACAGTTGGAAAGCGTCCTGAGTCTCAGCAGACCAAACGAAGGGAACCCCCTTCCGCAACAGGCGAGTCATGGGAGCCACTATATCGGAGAAATGTGATATAAAGCGCCGATAAAAGTTGGCGAAACCCAAGAGCACCTGAATTTGCTTCATATTGGACGGTACGGGCCATGATACAATAGCCTGTATCTTTTTTGGGTCCATCCGTACACCGCTCGCCGAAATAATAAACCCCAAAAACTCCACCTCAGGGGTGCTGAACTGACATTTTTCCAGTTTCGCATACAGTTGATGTTCCTGTAACTTCTGTAGTACTTGTGTCACATGTGCTTGATGTTCCGCACCCTTCTCCGAGTAAATGAGGATATCATCCAGATAGACAATGACAGTTCTATCCAGGTATTCTCTAAGGACCTCATTAATAAAGAATTGGAATGGCGCTGGCGCATTGCATAAGCCGAACGGCATCACACAATATTCAAACAGTCCCTGTTTGGTCTTAAAAGCCGTCTTCCACTCATCCCCGGGTCGAACCCGAATAAGGTGGTAAGCTCCCCGCAAATCCAATTTGGTAAACACCCTGGCTCTGCGGAGCTAGTCCAACAACACAGGGATGAGAGGAAGAGGGTACTTGTTCTTCACTGAGGCCCTATAGTCCACACAGGCCCTCAGGGATCCCTCCTTCTTCGGAATGAAGAAGATTGCCGATGACACAGGCGAGGAGGAGGGACGAATGTAACCCAACCTCAACATCTCATGTATGTAGTGTTTGGGATGCAACTCCTCGGGTTCCGATAAGGCATATATTCGACTACAGGGTAATGGAATACCCGGCACCAAATCAATCTTACAATCGAATGACCGATGCGGGGGAAGACCCTGAGCGTGTCCCTTATCGAAAACGTCCTTAAACGCTGAATACTGCAAAGGGACAGAACACACCTCGGTCACTGCACAGGACAAAGGGTGTATCCGCTCACTGGCCTCAACGTAACAATGTTTCAGACAATGAGCGGAATCCAAGGTTACCAAACGCTGCACCCAATCGATCTTCGGATTGTGTTCTTGCAGCCAGGGCACCCCCAACACCAACCCAAAGGAAGGAGCGTCAATCAAATCAAACACCACTGCTTCGGAATGCCCATTTTCACACAATAACCGCAAGGGAACCGTTTGACGGGTGATACACCCAGATGTCAATTCGGTTCCGTCCATGGCCCTCACAGGTTCCGGCTGTTCCTTAAGGTGACAAGGAATCCGCAATTGCTCAGCCAAAGAAATGTCAATGAAATTGCCCGTGGCACCGGAGTCAAGCAATACTGACACAGGGACTCGGCTATGCACAGAAAGCAAGAGATGGGCATTGATGATAAAATGTCTCGGTGCCTGATCTACCACTCCCAGTACTTCATACTGTCTCTTCTCCTGACGGCCAGTGCATCCCTCCACCTGAACGAATGCTACTCTCTTACCATACACCACACCTGACGGCTTCACAGGACATTCCCTGGCAGAATGGCCCCCCTGTCCACAGTACAAACATAAGTTTAACTCCCTCCTCCTCTTCTTCTCTTCCGGAGTCAAAGGCCCTCTTGTCCCTCCTATTTCCATAGGTTCAGGTGCTGCCTTAGTGTCCCCCACAGGCTTTGCCTCTGTTTTAACATAGCTTCCCCGTGGTACCTGAAAACGACTCCGTTCCCCACGCCTCTCTGTCAATCGATGATTTAATTTGACCACAAGATCAATGAACGCCGTGCAGTCCTCAGGCGGATCTACCACCTGTGACACCACATCTTTCAGTTCCTCACAAAGGCCCTGATAAAACGAGGAAGTCCTCTTCTCCGTTGGCCAGTGAGTCTCAGACACTAACCGGTTAAATGTGGCTATATATGATAGTAAATCCTGCCTGCCCTGCCGTAACTTCAAGAGTTCCGCATCACTCGCTTGCATAAAAGCATGCTTGGCGAACAAGCCCCGCATCAACTCCTTAAAAGCTGAGTAATCGTACAACACGCGATCATCGCTATCAATTAAAGGGATAGACCACTGGGCAGCAGTACCAGCCAAATATGAAATGGTGAAAGCAACCTTGGCCGAGTCGTCGGGAAATGCACTAGGTTTGCACATAAAGTGCAATTGGCACTGGTTCATGAATGTAGCGAACTTGTCGCTATCCCCAGTGAACCTCTCTGGGGGGGCTAGAGGTACAGCAACAGGGGAGGAAACCGTGACTGCTATAGGAACCCCACCTCCAGCTGTACTAGATCCCGTCCCACCGCTATACTGAAACGTTGCGGGCTGGATAACCGGTCCTCCTCTAAGGTGCGACTGTTGTCTGGCCCTCACTGCCACTAACTCTTGTTTCAAGCCTACATTTTCCTGCCGCAAGTCCTGCACCTGCGCCTGCAGAGCTGCCAAGGCTCCCATTACATCTTGCATAGTGGGAACACCCGTACCCCTACCCATTGGATTCCCTGAATCCTCATCCATACTCGCTCGGGCAGTGTGATATATCGTGGGCTTGTTATTCTGTTGAGTTCCACCCACTCAGCCCATGCACTGCAGGAACGAAGTATGCACCAATCCACTCCCCCTGCCCATATGCCACTCACAGACCAATAACTATGAGTGTGCCGATGGACCTGGAAAGAGGGTGGTATTTTGAGGAGACACCACGTCTTCCACCCTGTTGGAATAAAGGGGACTGCTCCCTCCTCCACGCTCCTGCACCTAAGGAAACAGAACAAAAAACAACACGCCTTACAATATAGGTGCCAATCCAGAAAGTACCCATATTACAGTGACCATGTCCTGCCACCACATCCCACTTGCTTACCAGGAGCTGTTGCAGGCTTCGCCTCGTGGAGATACTGGGCAGCAGAAGGACACCAGTCCAAGAATAAACTCCCTTGGACAGCAAAGGAAGACTCCAACGATTATATGATGTCTCTCATAGGAAGAAATGTTTTTTTAGGGGAAAAAATATAACATGCCCAGCATTTGGCACGTGATTAAAAAAAAAACCTTATGCTCGACAAAACAAACTAGAGGAGAAATGGGGACAGGAAAGCTGAACCGGCAAACACGGCACTCGAGAAGCACTCTAATCGCGGAATGACCCAAAAAACGTCATATCTGCGCATAACGATGTGGAGCAGTTGGAAAAAGCGGAGCGCGAAGCAGACGATACAAACGCCCCAAGCAGAACCACTCTTCCTCTAAAGTATCACCGCTACCCACACAAACTAAAAATGATTAAAGGAGGTAAACAGGAGCCCCCATTCACCTCAGAGCCTCTCAACACGAGCACCGTAGTAACGCCAGGACTGAGGGAAACTGGGTGGGTAAATCTAACTAACTAAACCAGGAGAATGCAAAGCATTGGGAAGGGAGGGAAAAATTACCGGGACCAGACAAGGGGAGAAAAAGAATCTTTCAAATGGAGACAATGCCGTCCTCACGAGCCCGTGAGGAATAACAGGAAAGACTCTGGAAACACAGAACCAGCCACCAGCAATCAGCAACCAGGAACCAGGAACCCATGCAAAAAGCAATAACAAGCAGGGAAATGAAGGTAGGACAAACCTTTATCCAAATCCTGGGGGAACATGTGATGACAAACCATGGCCACTGAAATGGGACTAGACCTAACATTGACCAGCTAGCTCACAGTGCCACTGTAAGCCCCCCTTCACCTACCAGGGAGCAAACAGTTTCTGGTAACCACTGAACATGACAATCCTGATCACACAGGGATCGTGGAAACAGTACAGCCAGCATCTTTAGCTCAGGCACTCGTGCTGACTTTCTCCCAGAGAAGTATACAGAATACACAGTGGGATGTTTCCAATAAGTTTATTAAACCAACGTTATTCTTGTATAAAATACATGTGCTGAAATGATTAGGAGACAGAAGCAAATAAAGGAGATTACACGCACCAAAAGAGTGAACAGTAAATACATTCCTACCATGGTGCTGAAGTAATGAATATATGCAGGCATATATGCAGTATGATAATCTAACGTACTCCTACATTGTGAACCCTACACTAAGCGTCCCCAAAGTGTGTATGGGTGTATTGCCAAGAATCCCCCCAAGGGACGATCCAACCCTATCACCTGCTAGAAGAGAGTGATGGACCTCCTCTTGCTCTTGAGTTGGACACCCCTCATGGAATGTCATTGGTGATTTCTCAGCATTCAGGGACCTTCAGTGTCAGCAGAAGTGCCTCCTCTGCCAATCTATTGGGATGCCTATTATTTATAATAAAAAGCAGCCTTCGCGATGTGCGTGCTAGATTAGTGATGTTATGGATATGTAGATATCGCTGTCGCACCGTGGATGAAAATAGGACGACATGTGTACCTAGTGGGCAGAGAGACCAAGTACATGATGTTCAAGGCATTGCAATAATGATGGGTGAAGCTGGCTGTGGAAACAAAGTAGTTTCAGAGAAACTAATCCAAAATTGTTGTGCATGCAAATGTGTGCAAAGGTTCACTGCTGAAATTTTATTTTCTAGGACAATGTAAGGAATAAGCTGCTTCGCTACATGGCCCTAACTCGGAAATATATCACTAGACCTTGGGGAACCTTGGTCCTAACCCCAAAAACTTGCAGTTTGTTGAGTTTGGAATGGGAATGTTGGGAGCGGGGGATTCGGCGGGCAGCAGTTGCTGTCTGAGGTGGGGAACTGATGGCTGAATAAAGTCAGTCCTACCTGCTTTTGTGTTCCGGACATCATTTCGCACTTACAAGACGTTTACTTACCTGTAAAACCGATAACCATTTTTCTTCCATAGGAACCCATGTTATGAGATTTTGGGAATAACATGTTCTAAGTGTTGACCTGTTGTTTTGTATGGAGAAAAATGTCAGCATAACTTAAACCAAGAAAAGTCTTACTTACCTTGTATTGTGAGATCCCTCAGTGTGGTATCTGGGAATACCACTCCCAGTAGTCACAGTAATCATAAGTAATCCAAAAGTATTATAAAAGTAATTCATCTTTGAGCTCCACACTTTTTAACATCTATATGGCTCCCTTGGCAGAGATAGTCCATCCATTGGGCATAAAGATCATTACCTGTGCAGATGACACTAAACTGATTGTGGCATTAAACCACCCCGAGAGGTCATCTTGCACGCTAGGTCCATGCCTAGAGGTGGTAGTAGAATGGATGGAACTTTCACATCTTAAGCTAAATAGGGACAAGACCGAACTGATGTTCCTGGGCAAACCTCCCTCACCTACCTCGGCTCTTATATGGCCGACCTGTCTCGGCCCTGCCCCAGTGCCAAAGCAGCAGATTAAGAGCTTGGGCATGTGGCTTGACAGCTCCCACTGTTTCAATCATCAGGCCACTAAGCTCTCTGCTACCTGTTTTGGCCTGATGAGAATACTGCGAAAGATCCTCCCCCTGCTCCCTTCCTAGGCGAGAAGGATTATGGCGCATGCTCTTGTACTCTCCCGCCTGGACTATGGGAATGCGCTGTATCTGGGAGCACCCCAGTCCACAATTCAGAAATTGCAAGTAATCCAGAACTGTGCGGCCCGCCAACTTCTTCAGTTTCCTCAAAGACAATCGATGAAACCAGCATTAAGGAACCTCCACTGGCTCCCTACACAGGCGAGGATACAGTTCAAGGCTCTGTGTATTGCGCACAGAGCCATTTGGAAATCTGGTCCAGCCATTATCCATTCTCTGGTCACCCCTTATCAACCCTCTAGGAGTCTTCAATCTAGTTCTGCTTTCCTTGCCACTCCAAGGAAAATATGAAGATCTAGATGGGGTGGACGCTTCTTCTCCTCAAATGCGTTGAACCTTTGGAACTCTCTCCCCCCTACCCTTTGGAGGGAACTAAACTTGCTGGCCTTCCGCAAGCTTCTCAAAACTCATCTCATCAAGGCTTTGCACTAACATGGCGAATTTCTTTTGTTTGCCCGGTCCAGAAGCGCTAGGAGGCCTCAGGGTAGCTACGCGCTTTAGAAATCTAAATTCATTAATTCATCGTGAAATGTAAACTACTTTTTGAACCAATACCAAACTATAACTATTGCAAATTCAACCACAACTGCATTTTCTTGTGAAGTTTTGCATTTGAGAGTATATTTTACTTACCTGTGCCAAGTCCTGCTTGGTTCCTAAACTAAAACATAAGTATACCTTTTTATACTTATCTAAATGGTCTGGATTTAGTCTCTGAGTGTGTACATCAGTCTGACCCTCTGGGCCGGTCACCCCACGCACCGCGCACACTCCCCGTGAGTGAGCCCAGGCTGCCCCCGATCCTGCCGAGTGCCGCCGCTGCCCGCAGCTGTGCTCCTGGTCCGCTGTTGTGGTATTACCTCTGTTTCGCTGCGTTGTATTCCCTGTGTTAATTTTTGTATTTTCCTCTGCTGCCCTCTTGTTGTGCCCAGCCCCTGCCCTCTGTTTATTTTGTTTTGTTTCTTTCCTCTGTGTACCCTCTTGTTGTGCCCAGCCCCTGCCGCGTTTCCCGCCATCTCCCCGCCGCTGCTCCCCTGCGGCCCCGCTCCCTTCCCTCTCTGAGTCCCTTCCCATTCGCTGCCCCGCTCCCGCTTCCCAGCTGCTCGTCCCTCCCACTTGGCCATATATGGCAGAGTGCACGCGGTGGTGAGCAGTGACCTCTGACCCTCTGGGTCGGTCACCCCACGCACCGTGCACACTCCCCGTGAGTGAGCCCAGGCTGCCCCCGATCCCGCCGAGTGCCGCCGCTGCCCGCAGCTGTGCTCCTGGTCCGCTGTTGTGGTATTACCTCTGTTGCGCTGCGTTGTATTCCCTGTGGTAATTTTTGTATTTTCCTCTGCTGCCCTCTTGTTGTGCCCAGCCCCTCCCGCGTTTCCCGCCATCTCCCCGCTCCCCGCGGCTGCTCCCCTGCGGCCCCGCCCCCTTCCCTCTCTGAGTCCCTTCCCATTCGCCTCCCCGCTCCCGCCTCCCAGCTGCTCCTTCCTCGCTCTGCCCCCCCACTCTCCGCTTATGGCAGAGTGGCAAACACGCAGCGTTGATGCGCAGCGGGCGCGCCAAAGGCAAGCCCGTCTGCGCCCGTCCGCGCCTGGCCCGCGCCCAGTGCCCGAACCCCTGGTCCCCGCAGACACCAGCCCACCGGCCGGACGTACGACGCCACCACACTCAACACCGGCCGGATCCCCGGATGCTACCGAGCCACCCCGAGACGCACCCACGGACCCTTCATCTGCCATGCCTGCAACTTCTCCTGCATCCGGACCTGCACTGCACCCGCACCCGCCAAGCCGAGCACCAGCAGCAACCACCTGAAGTGCATCCTGCTCAACACCCGCTCCGTCCACAAACACGCCGTGGAGCTCTGGAACCTGCTCGACACCACAGCTCCAGACGTCGCCTTCCTCGCGGAGACCTGGATGAACGCCTCCTCAGCGCCAGACATCGCCTTCGCCATCCTGGACGGATACAAGATCACCCGAAGAGATCGCGTCAATCAGACTGGAGGAGGCATCGCCATCGTCCACAAGAACACCATCCGCATCACGACCGACTCCGACGACACCCTCACAGCCGCCGAACACCTGCACTTCCAGATCCACACCGACCCCAAGACCACCCTCAGAGGCACCCTCATCTACAGACCCCCGGGACCACGCACACAATTCAGCGAAGACATCGCCGACTTCATCAGCCCGCTCACCCTCCCCTCTGCGGACTACATCCTCCTCGGGGACCTCAACTTCCACCTGGAGAACAACAACGGCCGCAACACCACCACCCTGCTGGACAACCTCGCCAAACTCGGACTCAAGCAACTAGTGACCACCCCCACCCACTACGCCGGCCACACGCTTGACCCCGTCTTCTCCTCCAGCAAGGACATCTCCTTCAGCCACCCCACCGGACTCCACTGGACGGACCACAGCTGCGTCCACTTCAGCTTCAGAAGGACCACGCTCCACCACCACCAGCAACAGGTCCCCCGCAGAAGCTGGAACAAGATCACAGCCGACCAGCTCACCGCATCCCTGTACCAGAACCCTCCCGCCGGCTCAGCGAAACCAAACCAAGCCACCAACAACCTCACGAGGTGGATCAGCAACTGCGCAGACGACCTCGCCCCACTGAAGACCCCTCCCAGCAGACCCGGCAGCAAGAAAGCATCCTGGTTCACCGACGAACTCAAGAACTCCAAGAAGAACTGCCGAACCCTCAAGAAAGCCTGGCGCAGAGACCCGACACCAGACAGCATGACCACCCTCAAGCTCGCCACTCGAAAACACCACCAACTGATCCGTGCCACCAAGAAAACCGCATTCAAGGAACGACTTGACAACAACGCCCACAACAGCAAGGAACTCTCCAACATCGTCAAAGAGCTCTCCAACACCAGCGCCGGAAACAACCACATCACCCCATCGCAAGACCTCTGCAACTCGCTCGCCTCGTTCTTCCACAGCAAGATCGCAGACATACACAACAGCTTCAGCCCACAACCGACGCACCCTACAACCGCACCAACGCCCCCCACCTCCACCCTCCGCGCCTGGACCCCGATCAACACCGAAGACACCATCCGCACGATGAACTCCATCCACTCCGGATCACCTACTGACCCCTGCCCCCACCACATCTTCAACAAGGCCGACTCCGTCATCGCACCGCACATACGGTACATCATCAACGCCTCCTTCGACACCGCAACCTTCCCTGAGAGCTGGAAGCATGCCAAACTCAGCGCCCTACTGAAGAAACCATCAGCAGACCCCACCGACCTCAAAAACTACCGCCCCATCTCGCTCCTCCCGTTTCCTGCCAAAGTCATCGAGAAGACCGTCAACAGACAGCTGGCCGCCTTCCTCGAGACGAATGGATCCCTCGACCACTCGCAGTCCGGCTTCCGGGCCAACCACAGTACCGAGACCGCCCTCATCGCAGCCACCGACGACATCCGAATCCTGCTCGACAACGGGGAAACAGCGGCCCTCATCCTCCTGGACCTCTCCGCAGCGTTCGACACGGTCTGCCACCGCACCCTAGTGCAGCGCCTCAACAACATCGGAATCCAGGAGAAGGCAATGGAATGGATCATCTCCTTCCTCACCGGAAGGACACAGAGAGTCCGCCTCCCCCCGTTCAGATCAGAAGCCACCGAAGTCATCTGCGGCGTACCACAAGGATCATCACTCAGCCCCACGCTGCTCAACATCTACATGAGCCCCCTCGCGGCCATCTCACGCCAACACAACCTCAACATCATCTCCTACGCCGACGACACCCAGCTGATTCTCTCCCTCACCAACGACCCCGCCACCGCCAGAACCAACCTACACGAAGGGATGAAAGACGTTGCCAAGTGGATGATGAACAGCTGCCTGAAACTGAACTCAGATAAGACGGAAGTCCTCATCCTGGGATCGTCACCCTCCGCCTGGGACAACTCCTGGTGGCCCCTTGCCCTAGGCAACGCACCCAAACCTACAGACCACACACGCAACCTGGGTTTCATCCTGGACTCCTCCCTCTCGATGACCAAACAAGTCAACGCCGTCTCCTCGTCATGCTTCAACATCCTACGCATGCTACGTAAGATCTTCCGTTGGATCCCCACTGAGACCAGGAAGACGGTCACCCAGGCCCTCGTCACCAGCCGACTGGACTATGGCAACTCCCTCTACGCCGGAACCACTGCAAAACTCCAGAAAAAACTCCAGCACATTTAGAACGCCTCAGCACGACTCATCCTGGACATCCCCCGACACAGCCACATCTCCGCACACCTGAGAAACCTGCACTGGCTCCCCGTCAGCAAGAGAATCACGTTCCGACTCCACGCCCACGCACACAAAGCTCTCCACAACCAAGGCCCAAGATACCTCAACGACCGCCTGAACTTCTACACTCCCACCCGCCAGCTACGATCGACCACCCACGCCCTCGCAGCCGTCCCCCACATCCGAAGAGCCACAACGGGAGGAAGATCCTTCTCCTACCTGGCCGCCAAGACGTGGAACTCCCTCCCAACCCACCTCCGCCTGACCCAAGACCACCTCGCCTTCAGGATGCAACTCAAGACCTGGCTGTTCGAGCAGTATCTGACCCCCCTCCCCAAGCACCTTGAGACCCTCCGGGTGAGTAGCGCGCTATACAAATGTTTTGATTGATTGATTGATTGGGTGAATGAATACAATAAATGCTGGAACACACCCTCTGGCTAAGCCTAACTGATCGCCCACACTTCTACAAAGAGAGCTGTTAGTACTTACCTAATTTAGCCTCTGCTATACCTCTGGGGACTCCCTGGACACTGTGCACACTATACCTCACTTTGGTATAGTATATACAGAGCCAACTTCCTATACCTGCCACATTGCAATTCAATGCTGCTGCCTCAGTGCACATACAAAGGACTTCACACTAGCCTATTTTCCCTGTAGCCTAGCTGAAACCTGGGCAGGGAAGCAGAAAACTACAGACAGTTCTGTGTGTCAAAGCCTCCAGAATCTTCTCCTACTTCAAAGTGAGCAGCAGGTATAAAATAGGGACACTTAGACCCACACTTCTGGGCCTGTGGATACTACAGAATAAGGACGCCCTGCTGCTCTACTGCTTGTTGCTAGCCGTGCGTGCTGAAAAGCAAGACTGGACATGCACTCTTCATCCCAGGCTGAAGTGAATCCAAGGGTCAGTTGACTGGCCTGTTTTGAGGAACAGGGACATAAAAATCTCCAGAGGCCTCCCTTCATCGGCCCAGCTGACTTGTTGCCTGGACCTGCAACTGGCATTGTATGATTGGCACCTGATCCCCAAGAGGTGCCCCTCCGGTCCTGGGTCATTGGTGTGGCATCAGTGGATCTGCTCTCTGAAGAAAGGAAGAAAAACATGAAGTTTTGAGCTCATCGTAACTGGAAACAGGCCTATTCACACGCAACCGCCAATGCAAAGCTCGAGTTAATCTGATTCTTCGCGATTGTAGTGCTATATGCACTCATATGTATTTGGATCATGTGATGACCTTTGACTACTAGTGTTTTAATTGACTTTATGTTTTATTTTACTCCATCTTGAATCTACGACATCTTTTTTTGTGCGCTTGCATTTTGACTTGTGATTTCATTTCATGTCTCCTTGTAACTTCAGGGTAGGATTGTTTACTTTCCTTTCAGCACAGGGCAAAACAGCCTTGCTTGGAACAGAACGTGTGAGATGTGCGTTTGAAAGCATGAGAGAGAATTGTGTGGAATATTCTTCTCTGTCTTGGAGTCAAAACACAGAGGTTTAGATGTCTCCCGTCTTGACCTTGGAATAGACCAGTATGGTCAGCTTCAGTTTTGCAATAGATGAAAGGAGGGGTCATTTCTAGAATGCTCTGTCCGTGTTAGTAAAAGTATTAAAGACAGGAAGTTTAGGCGCACCTACACTCTATCATCACAAGAAAGTTTCGCTTTCATTGAGGCTTCTGGACGGCTGAAAGGACTTCCCAGTCGAGCTAACCAGAATGATGTGCACTCAAATGGTGATGCATGAGTTATAAGTTTCATTGCTCTGTGATTTTTTTCATGTTGTGCTCTTTATAACTGATTCTTTTACTCCGTGTGAAGAGGTCGCTCCCCCACGCTCTCTGCCTGGACTTCGCAGCGCTTGGGTCTAACTGCTTGCCTTTCCACATATTGCTGCTTGGGTATCGTAGCTCCGACTGTTTAGCTCTATAATTAGTGATAGCGATTGTAAACATTATACGCTAAGTTCCTGTGCCTGCTATTGTCCGCTTTGACTCAGTCTGTGCTCACATGTAATTTCAGGCGCTCGCATTGCTAGAGTTTGAAATAAGTATTACTGACTGATTGTGCTGGTACCTCCGCCCATAGCGCCATTCATCTGTGTGCCCCAATCTCGTCCTGCTTCAGGTTTGTTTTCGCTGCCATCTTGTTTGTTGTGCCTCGTGGCCAGCCTCCCTGCCCCGCTAACGCCTCCCAGCTGCTCCTCCCTCCCACGGACTGATCAGGCTCGTTCGTTGTTTGCAGCGCTGTGACCTCTTTGACTCCGTGTGAAGAGGTCCTCCCCCACGCTCTCTGCCTGGACTTCGCAGCGCTTGGGTCTAACTGCTTGCCTTTCCACACATTGCTGCTTGGGTATCGTAGCTCCGACTGTTTAGCTCTATAATTAGTGATAGCGCTTGTAAACATTATACGCTAAGTTCCTGTGCCT
Source organism: Lissotriton helveticus (assembly GCF_964261635.1). Classification (NCBI taxonomy): domain Eukaryota; kingdom Metazoa; phylum Chordata; class Amphibia; order Caudata; family Salamandridae; genus Lissotriton; species Lissotriton helveticus. The sequence continues at coordinate 376,588,323 of NC_136062.1, forward strand.
GCTATTGTCCGCTTTGACTCAGACTGTGCTCGCATGTAATTTCAGGCGCTCGCATTGGTAGAGTTTGAAATAAGTATTACTGACTGATTGTGCTGGTACCTCCGCCCATAGCGCCATTCATCTGTGTGCCCCAATCTCGTCCTGCTTCAGGTTTGTTTTCGCTGCCATCTTGTTTGTTGTGCCTCGTGGCCAGCCTCCCCGCCCCGCTAACGCCTCCCAGCTGCTCCTCCCTCGCCCCCGCCCCCTCCTCCATCCATATATGACAGATGCTTTCCCGCGCAGCGGCCACGTGCAGCGGTCACGCCCCATGCGCGCCGAAGGTGCGCCAAAGGTAAGCCTGTCTACGCCCGTCCGCGCCTGGACCGCGCCCAGCGCCAGACCCCCTGGCCCCCGCAAATTCCTCTCCGCCCGCATAACATACGACGCCGCTACCCTCATCGCCCTCAACCCCGAACGCAAACCACAATGCTGCGAAGCTGCCCCAGGACACACCCATGGACCATTCGCCTGCCAATCCTGCAAGTTCACCTGCATCAGGACCCACACCAAATCCACTTCCTCCAAACACAGCTCCGACTCTAACCACCTGAAGTGCATCCTGCTGAACACCCGCTCGGTCCACAGACAGGCCACTGAACTCTGGGACCTACTCGACACTACATCGCCGGACGTCGCCTTCGTTACAGAAACCTGGCTGAATGCCTCATCAGCGCCCGACATCGCCACAGCAATCCCGGATGCCTACAAGATCATCCGAAAAGACCGCACCAACCAAACAGGAGGAGGCATCGCCATCGTCCATAATAAAACCATCCGAATAACGACCAGCTCCGACGATAACCTCGCGACCGCCGAACACCTTCACTTCCAGATCCACACCGACCCCAGGACCACACTTAGAGGCACCCTCATCTACAGACCACCAGGAACCCGCACACAATTTAATGAAGACATCACTGACTTCATCAGCCCACATGCCCTCACCTCCGAGAACTACATTCTACTGGGAGACCTCAACTTCCACTTGGAAAAGACTAATGACATCAACACCACCACCCTTCTGGACAACCTTGCCAATCTCGGACTCAAACAACTTGTTGACACCCCCACCCACTTAGCCGGACACACGCTCGACCCTATCTTCACCTCCAGCAAACACATCTCCTTCGATCACACCACAGCTCCCTATTGGACGGACCACAGCTGCGCTCACTTCAGCTACAAAAAGACCACGACCCACATACCACCACTACCAATTCCTCGAAGAAACTGGAACAAAATCACCACCGACCAACTCTTCACATCGCTTAACCAAAACCCCCCCGACACATCATCGGACCCAAACCAAGCTGCCACCAAACTCACACAATGGATCACCCACAGCGCTGATAAATTAGCGCCCTTGAAAAACCACCACCCCAAACAAGGTAGCAAAAAGGCCCCCTTGTACAACGATGACCTTAAGAAGTCGAAGAAGTTATGTCGTACCCTCGAGAAAACCTGGAGAAAAAAGCCAACCACTAACAACATGACCACCTTCAAGGACGCCACCCGCAAACACCACCAATTGATTCCAGGATCGACTCGACAACAACACCCACAACAGTAAAGAATTATTCAACATCGTCAAAGAATTTACCAACCCCACCGTCGGCACCAACAACATCACACCCTCACAAGACCTCTGCGACTCTCTATCCTCTTTCTTCCACAACAAAATCGCCGACATTCATAACAGCTTTGGAAACCTGTCCGAAGAACAACCCACTCCACCCACCTCCGAACGAAAACAGCACTCTCATAACCTCTGCACCTGGAACCCAATCTCGACTGAAGACACCATCCGCCTGATGAACTCCATCCACTCAGGATCGCCAACCCATGTCCCCACCACATTTTCAACAAAGCAGACTCCATCGTCGCACCCCATCTTCGCGACGTCATCAACTGCTCCTTCAACTCCACTACCTTCCCAGAAAGCTGGAAACATGCCGAACTCACCGCCCTTCTGAAGAAACCCACAGCGGAACCATCCGAACTTAAGAACTACCGCCCCATCTCACTCCTCCCCTTCCCGGCCAAAGTCATCGAGAAAGCCGTCAATAGTCAGCTAGCCACCTTCCTTGAATCCAACAATTCACTTGACCCCTCACAATCCGGCTTCCGAGCCAAACACAGCACCGAAACCGCCCTCATCGCTGCTACAGACGACATCCGAACACTACTGGACAATGGAGAAACAGTTGCCCTCATCCTACTTGACCTCTCCGCCGCATTCGACACGGTCTGTCATAAAAACCTCATACAACGCCTCAGCAACGTCGGAATACAAGGAAAAGCGTTAGACTGGATCATCTCGTTCCTCGCCGGAAGAACCCAGAGAGTCCGCCTCCCCCATTTAAATCAGAAGCAACCGAAGTCATCTGCGGCGTACCGCAAGGATCATCACTCAGTCCAACCCTCTTCAACGTGTACATGAGTCCCCTCGCATCCATCGCGCGACAACACAACCTCAACATCATCTCCTACGCTGACGACACCCAGCTGATCCTCTCCCTCACCAAAGACCCTAACACTGCCAAAACCAATCTACACGAAGGAATGAAAGAAGTAGCCAATGAGGCGGAAGTACCTGTCCAGAGGGGTGGGACTTTGTGTTAATAAAAGCAGGTGTTCCCTTTACATCGTTTTGCTGCTGTTTTGTGAGGTGTGGCTCGTGATCAAGGAAATGCTCCGAAACGCGTAGAGCCTTTGAAGCTGAATGCAAATGAGAGTGCTACAAGGTGCTGTTGACCTCCCAGCACGGGGTGTGCTACCGTGCGGGCTCCTCATAGTAGGCAATATATATATATATATATATATATATATATATATATATATATATATATATATATATATCCATATACATTGGTCTGTTGTTTTACCTGATTATGATATCTGGGAAAGTCTTTCTGTTAGGGAGTATTGCATTAATAAAACCCCATGCTTTATTTTGAAACTGTGCTTCATTTTATGAGTGTTGAGACTCCTTTCCAGGTGCTTCCTTTTTGTTTTACTATGACCCTCTCCTTAGGAGTGCTGAATTTCTTTTATTTGGTAGTGTAAAGGAAAACGGCAACCCCCAGAGACGATTAGCAACATGAGTTCAGCACTTAGCGCTACTGCATCGACAGCCTGCGGTGACAGCCTACCTCCAGCAACGACCATCTGCGACGGCCAACAGGGTCTTTGTGCTACAGTGGCAGCCGGTCCGTGACACCCAGCTTGCTCCTCACGTCTTCCTACACCGACAACTGGACTCTTTGCAATGAGAATAATTTCAAACTGAACCCAAAAGAATTTTAAAAGAATCCGATAAAGAAAATTCAGAAAGGATTACCATTAAAGTCTACTATCTTTTCTCCTTTCTTTTTGGGAATAAAGCAGAATAAATCGAGAAATCCAACTTCTGGATATCAGGACTGCCCAGGGGGACGCACCAATGGATTTTAGAAGCGCTAACAAGTAATAATACAGTGACGTTTCATGCACAGAATACGCCACCCCAGGAGCACGCAAAAAAAACGCTTCGAATTGTTCAAAGTTTTCCGACAATTGTTTAAACTAAGGTTGTGCACAAGCCAAAATCAGTCTGCATAAATACTTTTACACATTGCCTCTAGTCTAAAGTAAACCTAACTGTTTTTGTGCCAAGCTACCAAAGGGTTAAGCACAGTTTAATTTATTGACCTTTTGTGGTTCTCCCTGACAAGGATTGTGGCTGTTGCTTGAGAAAGACTCATTCCCCCCTCAACCAACACCCCTGTTTCTCACACTGGCAAAAGGTATATTCTGCCAGGTAGAAATGTGAGTTTAAACTACACCACAGGCTGCAGTGGCAGGCCTGAGACATGTTTTCAAGATCTACTTTAGTAGAAGGCACAAATAGTGCTTCTGGCACACTGGTAGCACTTAATTTATAGGCCCTGGGTACCTGTAGTAGTATTTACTAGGGACGTACAAGTGAAGTAAATGTGTCAATTCAGAATAGGCCAATTTTACTATGTTTGAAGGAGATAGCACAAGTGCATTAGCCCTGGTTAGCAGTGGTAAAGTTCACAGAGTCCTAAAGCAAACAAAAACAAATTGAGCAAAACAGAAGAGGTGAAGGCAAACATTTTGGGAGAATACCACACCAAGGATGTCAGGTTTAATCAGTTCCCATATCGGCTCTTGCATTGCTGACAAGGAGAGGTGGGTGGGATCCCATAGGACCATCTGTGCTGCGGTGAAAGCAAATCTGGGGAGTGCTGATGCGAAACTAACAAGCCGAGATACTTGGTTTACAAAAGGAGATCCAGGATCTCTAAAGCTGTTATGTATTATCCCCCATGGTCTAGACAAAACTCAAATTATAAAACATATGTCTCAACTCACACTTTGCCGCAGTGGAGGACAAAGCTCTAGTAATGCCGAAGAAACATAAATACAATCATGGTGAGAAAGCACCACTTCTGTAGAGTAAATTGCAGACGACTATCACGGAGAAACATGAGTTTTTTGCCTCGTGGGCATTCTAAGCGTGCTACTCACCAGTGAGGGGGGGGGTCCGCAGATCTGTTTAGCCGAAGAGCCAGGTCTTGAGGGTCTTCCTGGAAGTGTTCAGGGAGGTGGCGCATGTGATGTCTACCGGTAGCTCGTTCCAGGTCTTGGCTACAATGTGAAACACCTCCCCTCTCTTATTGCTGCAGAACAGAGGTATCTATAGGGTGCCTATACTAAAAACGAGGTGGGTGAAGCCATTTTAGCCTTGGCGACCTGTAAGGGAAAATGGCATCCCTGTGTGGGGGGGGGGGTACAAAGCTGGGAAGACCCTTTTGATGCACTCTGGATGAAGGCCTTCCAAGTTCAATATGGAAGCATGAGCTCACGGACACGCTAATTTCAGGTTTCGCGTTGTGGTATCACATCAGTGAGTTGTGAAGCATTGTTAGACTGGTGGTCATTCCTGTAAACATCGTCAGTATCAGCCGCGTTAAGCCCACGAACCACTTGCAGACTATCCCTCTCATCGAGTGCGCCTCCACATTGTTTTGCCACCACATTGCTCAGCCAGATTGCCCCTGAGGAAGGGACACCTATGTCCCGAAATGCATCGGGCTGTTCGCAAGCATTGGCAAAAAGTACCATATTAATGTATTTGGCATTATAATAGTCATGATGCAATGACTGTATATTTGCATGTATTCTAGTGTCAACAAGTCATTGACAAATATTGTATTTACAATTTGTTCACCATGATAATTTATGCATTTTCGATGAATACAATCGTTTTTTCTACATCAGAAGGATTCTTTTGTTTATTGTGATCTACTATAGATTATTCATTGATCATATTGTCTAATCCCTTTGGGTCATTAGTGCACAGTGCACAGTGTTTGCTGCCACGTCCGGCAGCATCTCTTTTCCTTCTTTCTAATCAGGCCACTATCGCTCTTTTCCTCAAGGAACATAAGAATCCTCTGGATTGTACAAGTTACTGCCCGTTCTTGCTAATCGATGTGGACTGGAAACAGAGTGACCAAGGTGATTCTACAACGTATTCATACGTCACAAGTGGGCTTTGCCCTAGCCAGATGCTCTTGTAATCACCTTCAGACGCAAGCACATGCGTATGGCATACAAAAGATGACATAGTAAGCATGTTGGCACTTTATTTAGTTGCCAAAAAGGCATTTGACTGTTGAATGGCCCTACCTCTTCTGGATAATTACGAGGATGGGCATGGGGATACATTTTTGCCACGGTATGCATTTTTACCAATAATAAAACAAGGAGGTAGTAGTGGTTTAGTTATTCACTCTACTGTCTAAAAAATAGAGAGTGAGGGTTTTACAAGGGATACTCCCAGTCCCCCTGTGATATGAACCAAAAACAAATAAAGGAGTAAACCAGCAGATATAGAATATCAACGAGATGAGGAGGTAAACATGGAGGAAAAGGAAAAAGTTCCTTTTCTAAAAAAGACCCCTCACTCACAAACCTAGTTGGTGACATGCTTCATCATTGGGGTCCCACCCGAGTAGCCGAATGCTACCCGGGTGTACTTCAACACCAGTGGAGCAGGATTATTAACAACAGTGGTGTAAGTGAGTGAAAAGGTGCGGTTAAAAATCATCTTTATTTAACTCCCTAAAAGTTTAATATGGAGCAATAAGACAATGGTTAAAAACAAAGTGGGACACCAAGTTAGGTTAGATTGACCTGTGGTGTCTATGTCTAAAATAGTGATCGCGGTGGTCTACATGTTTCAACCTGTGCGTGAAATTACCAGGTTTTCATCAGGACCTATTCCAATGGCCTGAGCAGTATGCACACGCTAAGGGGCACCCTGCTCTGGGTCAATCAAGAACCACACCGAGTACTAGGAGAAGTGTGGCTCACCGATTAGAGCGGCAGACCCTGAGACAGAGGTCTGGCCCGGGACCAGTGTTCAATTCCTGACGCGGCAGGGTCTTGGGCTCAATGTCCACGGACTTGATAATTCTCGCCTAGGTGCCTACTCTAATCAGGGGTCCCACTCTGCAACTCTGGGCAATAGCTTGCTTAATCTCCACAACGGCCCCGAAAGCGCTAGGATGCCTGGCCTCACCTTGGAGGTGCCCAGTAAGGGGCATCTCACAGGGAAAGCCAGGAAGGGTTCCACTGCGGTATACAGCGCCAAGATACCTTTCAGGTGATAGTGCGCTTTACAAGTATACACACATTTACATTTACATTTACATTTACTTACAGTGTGGCAACTTTCCAGCCTTCTGTGAAAGGAACAATTCGAAACTAGCTTTAGTCGGATGTATGACGTTACAACGCAGGCTATTACAACGCCTGCCTTTATAACGCAGTTTTTACATCGCATACCATTACAACGCATAGTGCTTTTAAGCGCTGGATAGTAATTTATTTAATTTACTATTCCAACTCCAGTCCCCGTGGATAGTAGGGAAGGTGTTGGATAGTAAATTAAATATATTCCCTATCCTAGAGCGCCCCCCAGCGCAATGCGTTGTAATGGTTTGCGTTGTAATGACCGCGTTGTAATGGTAGTGCGTTGTAAAAGTTTCATTGTAAATGTTGTTCACCGCTTTAGTCGTGCCTCATGGAGACCGTAGGAGTCTCTGTGTAGTACGAGCATCCAGGTTTGAATGCGGGTGCCATGGTTTGACGTAAGTGTGATGAGAACTAGCGCCCTTCCCTACGGTCTCCATGAGGAACAACTAAAGCTAGTTTCTAATTGTTCCTTTCACAGAAGGCTGGAGAAGGCCTATACTTCATGCCTCTAGGTTGTGGACAGATACCACAGCAGGTCGCCTTTGCCTGCCCAACATGGGCCTGTACAGCCTGCCTTCCACCTATCACAGCTAGCCCTCTATATGTGCAAACCTAGGGAAACCCTTATGTGGGTACACATTGAGCGACACTTCCTGGGCTATCCTGATTGTTGCCTCCCTGTGTTCCTCTTTTCTTTGCACAATATCACAGCACAGCACCCTGTTCCCAGTGCGTTTACAGCTGCATGAAGTGCTTACCATAAGCACTAAGCAGTGTCTCCACTCCTGCATAGCAAAGCTACATTATTGAACAAGACTGCCCTTTGCATTTCAAATGAATGCAGATATTTGGCGTCCAGGCATGCCTAAGGGATATGATGTATAGATCAGTTATACCAGGATGGCTTTCTCAAATACTGTCAGGTGGATGTGGTGGAATTCAGTCTGCCTTCCGCTGATTACTGACAACTGACACATTGCCTCCGGTACGCTTTGCGGCATCAGTTGTTAGTTCTACAATACCCTATCCAACAATATTTGCGGCTTTGGGGTTGCTTCAAAAGGGTGGTCTCAGGGATTTATGGGGGCTTTATGGGGTCCTGCTTAAATCCTTGCATTCGAGCCTCTCCCTTACTGTTAGCAGACTACACTGCAACGATTTCTGCGGGAGACTTATTCTCCAGAGGAAAGGGCTCGCTTGTTTTTCTACCACTGTAGAGCCCTCCAAAGATTGTGATTGAAATTTGTATTTTTCAAGATTCTCTATGACTAGTATTTAACGCCTAGGAAGCTGTAAGTTTACATACATGTCAGTATGTTTGGGACTTCATTGGTATTTTTCAAGATTCTGTATGACTAGTATTTGACTCCTAGAAAGCTGTAAGTTTACATACATGTCAGTATGTTTGGGACTTCATATACAGGGATATATAGACTCGGTCCTTAAACTTAAACAGAAAGTTGATAGCTAACTCTGTATTATATATACACTTCTCTGAACCGTTTTCACATAGTTGGTTCGATATTTTATACTTAGATGTGCCCTTTATCTCTCAGACTCAAACATACTGTACCCAGTCTGCATCTGGGTGTTCCAGAGATTACTTACGATTTTGTTATGGTAAGATGTTGCCATCTGTTTACTCTTTGTAAATTGTGCCTTCAGTACGACCTACTGATTGGTGACGTCTGATGTCACTACGAGGACGTAGTCGAGCCTTTGAAAGTATGAGGCTGTTCATTTGTTGCAGCACTTTCATGAGAGGGACTTATGTTAACTACTTACATTGAAGCAAACACAAGGAGATGATGGACGGAGTGCTGAAACTTTTCAAACACTCACCCCAGTCACAGATCTGGGTTGAATCCATCATCGTTCTTCAGCTCACTTCGCCACCTCAGTTCAGACCCAGTTATAGGCAAATCAGTCTTGACCCTGTGCCTCATGGGAACAGCCCAGCCTGAACTGCCAAGCCATGTCTTCCCTGGACGAGAAACAAGCATCCTGGGACCAGTTTCAGGGTAACACCCTTCATCAGCCAGGCTAGCTTGATTCCAATGGCAAAGTGAGCAAGGGACCCATGTCTGGGCATACCCTGCCAACTTAGGGTGAACAAAGCAAACACAAGTAGATGATGGACGGAGCGCTGAAACTTTTCAGACACTCACCCCCAGTCACAGATCTGGGTTGAATCCATTGAATACATTGAGTCAGGTCATTGACCTTATTGTATATTGGTTGCTCTCATTTTAGGATATTGCCTCTTGTTTACAGAACTTAGTAATCCTTGACGTCTGAACCTCTCATTTTGTGAAGCTTGTTACTATGAGTGAGTATAGTGACTCAACCATGGACGAAACCTCATCTGCTATGCCAACGACACACAGCTGATTCTCTCCCTCACTGATGAATCTACTGCCGCAAAGAACAATTTCCCCACCTGGATGAAGGGCACGTGCCTCAAACTTAATTCAGACAAAACTAAAGTCCTCATCCTGGCAACTACCCGGTTGCCTGGGACAACTCCTGGTGGCCCGCTGTGCTTGGAGTGCCCCCCCCCCCACCCATCGACCACGCACATAACCTTGGCATCATCCTTGACTCCTCGCTCTCAATTAACTGCCAAATCAACGTCCATCTCAGGCTCCTGCCTTCACACGCGCAACATGCTTTGAAGGTTTTCAATTGGATTCCGACCGAGTTCCTAAGAATGGTCACCAAGGCACATGTCAGAAGCAAATCCTACTATGGCAAAGCACTCCACGCCAGCCCCACCAAGAAGTTGCAAAAGAAATTGCTAAGAATCCAGAACGCAGCAGCGAAACCTATCCTGGACTTTCCCCGCTGCAGCCATGTTGCCTGCACCTGAGAAACCTCCACTGACTCCTGATCAACAAAATAATTATCTTCAAGCTCCTCACGCATGCCTACAGGGCCTTCCACAACATTGGACCTGCATACCTCAACCACTACTTCTCCTTCTACACTCCCACCAGACACCTCCACTCCGCCAACTTGGCACCACAAGACCACGGCCAGAGGAAGATCCATCTCCTGCCTTGCCACAAAGACTGGGAACTCTCTTCCTCTACATCTCAGGTAATCATCCTCACTGCCTCAATTCAGGAAGGACCTCAAGACCTGGTTCTTCGACTGAACTTCAGAACCCCTCCCCCCAGCACCTTGAGACCCTAATGGGTGATTAGCCAATCCTGATTGATTGATTGAAACTTGGTTATAAATCACTGCTCACATGCTGTCAGGTCTTAATTTGCACTTGGTTTGCATTTTCACACAATTCTATTGGGTTTTCCGTCTGTTGGGTTCTCTTGTTTATTGGTTATATTTGAGATATGCACTCTATGTCCTTTTCAACCAGTGCCACTTCACTGATCTGTTGGATACATGAAATATGTATAAGTGTATTCTGGAGTTGGTCAATTTAATAATCTTCCTTTACACTGTGGTGTATTCATTTTGGGTTTTACTTGCGCTAGTATGTCACTTTGTGAACATGTGCACATAGATTCATAGAATTATTTGGAGCTTTTGTATGTGATTTATTATGTTTTTCCTAGTTACTTGCTCTGGGAATTACCTCAGCTCCTCCATCTGTTAGTTGGTTTTTTAATGTTTTTGCGCCATGAGGAAGGTGCGACTGAAATTGTGGCCTTCACCAAAACGCGCACATATTCAGAACTGAAATATGAGGACCATAACATTTATAACCTGATATGAATATATTGATTTATCAAGAAATATGAATTATATCAACTCTATCATATCTCTGAAAAGTACTCATGAATTTAAGAGTGTTTAGATTGGTTTTGTGGTCCTTGTTTTGCTTAAAATCATTGTTACTTTTGGTATTATTGATGTCTGGAGCATGTATTTAGGAAAAGAATGTATGTGGAGTGAATGATACTGTTGCAGTTTGATGATGAGAATGATTGTGATGCTGGGGGAGAGAGTCTGGAGGTCTTCAGAGAGAAAGTGATTTTCATTGCTTTTGTTAATATTCATGTTTATGTCTCATTTGATGTTAAGAACATATGCATTTATTTGGAATGAAGTATATTAAACATTGACATTTTTTTAATTAAATTACATTTATTGCCTTATGAGTAGAGTATTTTGGTATACGTTTTGAATTACTTGGTTCTATTACGACTTTGAGCACCTCTAAAATTATGGCGAGATATGCCGCCTAGCTATTATATCAGGCAGGTTATTTTTGGCAAAAGGTATATTCTGCCAGGTAGAAATGTGAGTTTAAACTACACCACAGGCTGCAGTGGCAGGCCTGAGACATGTTTTCAAGATCTACTTTAGTAGAAGGCACAAATAGTGCTTCTGGCACACTGGTAGCACTTAATTTATAGGCCCTGGGTACCTGTAGTAGTATTTACTAGGGACGTACAAGTGAAGTAAATGTGTCAATTCAGAATAGGCCAATTTTACTATGTTTGAAGGAGATAGCACAAGTGCATTAGCCCTGGTTAGCAGTGGTAAAGTTCACAGAGTCCTAAAGCAAACAAAAACAAATTGAGCAAAACAGAAGAGGTGAAGGCAAACATTTTGGGAGAATACCACACCAAGGATGTCAGGTTTAATCAGTTCCCATATCGGCTCTTGCATTGCTGACAAGGAGAGGTGGGTGGGATCCCATAGGACCATCTGTGCTGCGGTGAAAGCAAATCTGGGGAGTGCTGATGCGAAACTAACAAGCCGAGATACTTGGTTTACAAAAGGAGATCCAGGATCTCTAAAGCTGTTATGTATTATCCCCCATGGTCTAGACAAAACTCAAATTATAAAACATATGTCTCAACTCACACTTTGCCGCAGTGGAGGACAAAGCTCTAGTAATGCCGAAGAAACATAAATACAATCATGGTGAGAAAGCACCACTTCTGTAGAGTAAATTGCAGACGACTATCACGGAGAAACATGAGTTTTTTGCCTCGTGGGCATTCTAAGCGTGCTACTCACCAGTGAGGGGGGGGGTCCGCAGATCTGTTTAGCCGAAGAGCCAGGTCTTGAGGGTCTTCCTGGAAGTGTTCAGGGAGGTGGCGCATGTGATGTCTACCGGTAGCTCGTTCCAGGTCTTGGCTACAATGTGAAACACCTCCCCTCTCTTATTGCTGCAGAACAGAGGTATCTATAGGGTGCCTATACTAAAAACGAGGTGGGTGAAGCCATTTTAGCCTTGGCGACCTGTAAGGGAAAATGGCATCCCTGTGTGGGGGGGGGGGGGTACAAAGCTGGGAAGACCCTTTTGCTGCACTCTGGATGAAGGCCTTCCAAGTTCAATATGGAAGCATGAGCTCACGGACACGCTAATTTCAGGTTTTGCGTTGTGGTATCACATCAGTGAGTTGTGAAGCATTGTTAGACTGGTGGTCATTCCTGTAAACATCGTCAGTATCAGCCGCGTTAAGCCCACGAACCACTTGCAGACTATCCCTCTCATCGAGTGCGCCTCCACATTGTTTTGCCACCACATTGCTCAGCCAGATTGCCCCTGAGGAAGGGACACCTATGTCCCGAAATGCATCGGGCTGTTCGCAAGCATTGGCAAAAAGTACCATATTAATGTATTTGGCATTATAATAGTCATGATGCAATGACTGTATATTTGCATGTATTCTAGTGTCAACAAGTCATTGACAAATATTGTATTTACAATTTGTTCACCATGATAATTTATGCATTTTCGATGAATACAATCGTTTTTTCTACATCAGAAGGATTCTTTTGTTTATTGTGATCTACTATAGATTATTCATTGATCATATTGTCTAATCCCTTTGGGTCATTAGTGCACAGTGCACAGTGTTTGCTGCCACGTCCGGCAGCATCTCTTTTCCTTCTTTCTAATCAGGCCACTATCGCTCTTTTCCTCAAGGAACATAAGAATCCTCTGGATTGTACAAGTTACTGCCCGTTCTTGCTAATCGATGTGGACTGGAAACAGAGTGACCAAGGTGATTCTACAACGTATTCATACGTCACAAGTGGGCTTTGCCCTAGCCAGATGCTCTTGTAATCACCTTCAGACGCAAGCACATGCGTATGGCATACAAAAGATGACATAGTAAGCATGTTGGCACTTTATTTAGTTGCCAAAAAGGCATTTGACTGTTGAATGGCCCTACCTCTTCTGGATAATTACGAGGATGGGCATGGGGATACATTTTTGCCACGGTATGCATTTTTACCAATAATAAAACAAGGAGGTAGTAGTGGTTTAGTTATTCACTCTACTGTCTAAAAAATAGAGAGTGAGGGTTTTACAAGGGATACTCCCAGTCCCCCTGTGATATGAACCAAAAACAAATAAAGGAGTAAACCAGCAGATATAGAATATCAACGAGATGAGGAGGTAAACATGGAGGAAAAGGAAAAAAGTTCCTTTTCTAAAAAAGACCCCTCACTCACAAACCTAGTTGGTGACATGCTTCATCATTGGGGTCCCACCCGAGTAGCCGAATGCTACCCGGGTGTACTTCAACACCAGTGGAGCAGGATTATTAACAACAGTGGTGTAAGTGAGTGAAAAGGTGCGGTTAAAAATCATCTTTATTTAACTCCCTAAAAGTTTAATATGGAGCAATAAGACAATGGTTAAAAACAAAGTGGGACACCAAGTTAGGTTAGATTGACCTGTGGTGTCTATGTCTAAAATAGTGATCGCGGTGGTCTACATGTTTCAACCTGTGCGTGAAATTACCAGGTTTTCATCAGGACCTATTCCAATGGCCTGAGCAGTATGCACACGCTAAGGGGCACCCTGCTCTGGGTCAATCAAGAACCACACCGAGTACTAGGAGAAGTGTGGCTCACCGATTAGAGCGGCAGACCCTGAGACAGAGGTCTGGCCCGGGACCAGTGTTCAATTCCTGACGCGGCAGGGTCTTGGGCTCAATGTCCATGGACTTGATAATTCTCGCCTAGGTGCCTACTCTAATCAGGGGTCCCACTCTGCAACTCTGGGCAATAGCTTGCTTAATCTCCACAACGGCCCCGAAAGCGCTAGGATGCCTGGCCTCACCTTGGAGGTGCCCAGTAAGGGGCATCTCACAGGGAAAGCCAGGAAGGGTTCCACTGCGGTATACAGCGCCAAGATACCTTTCAGGTGATAGTGCGCTTTACAAGTATACACACATTTACATTTACATTTACATTTACTTACAGTGTGGCAACTTTCCAGCCTTCTGTGAAAGGAACAATTCGAAACTAGCTTTAGTCGGATGTATGACGTTACAACGCAGGCTATTACAACGCCTGCCTTTATAACGCAGTTTTTACATCGCATACCATTACAACGCATAGTGCTTTTAAGCGCTGGATAGTAATTTATTTAATTTACTATTCCAACTCCAGTCCCCGTGGATAGTAGGGAAGGTGTTGGATAGTAAATTAAATATATTCCCTATCCTAGAGCGCCCCCCAGCGCAATGCGTTGTAATGGTTTGCGTTGTAATGACCGCGTTGTAATGGTAGTGCGTTGTAAAAGTTTCATTGTAAATGTTGTTCACCGCTTTAGTCGTGCCTCATGGAGACCGTAGGAGTCTCTGTGTAGTACGAGCATCCAGGTTTGAATGCGGGTGCCATGGTTTGACGTAAGTGTGATGAGAACTAGCGCCCTTCCCTACGGTCTCCATGAGGAACAACTAAAGCTAGTTTCTAATTGTTCCTTTCACAGAAGGCTGGAGAAGGCCTATACTTCATGCCTCTAGGTTGTGGACAGATACCACAGCAGGTCGCCTTTGCCTGCCCAACATGGGCCTGTACAGCCTGCCTTCCACCTATCACAGCTAGCCCTCTATATGTGCAAACCTAGGGAAACCCTTATGTGGGTACACATTGAGCGACACTTCCTGGGCTATCCTGATTGTTGCCTCCCTGTGTTCCTCTTTTCTTTGCACAATATCACAGCACAGCACCCTGTTCCCAGTGCGTTTGCAGCTGCATGAAGTGCTTACCATAAGCACTAAGCAGTGTCTCCACTCCTGCATAGCAAAGCTACATTATTGAACAAGACTGCCCTTTGCATTTCAAATGAATGCAGATATTTGGCGTCCAGGCATGCCTAAGGGATATGATGTATAGATCAGTTATACCAGGATGGCTTTCTCAAATACTGTCAGGTGGATGTGGTGGAATTCAGTCTGCCTTCCGCTGATTACTGACAACTGACACATTGCCTCCGGTACGCTTTGCGGCATCAGTTGTTAGTTCTACAATACCCTATCCAACAATATTTGCGGCTTTGGGGTTGCTTCAAAAGGGTGGTCTCAGGGATTTATGGGGGCTTTATGGGGTCCTGCTTAAATCCTTGCATTCGAGCCTCTCCCTTACTGTTAGCAGACTACACTGCAACGATTTCTGCGGGAGACTTATTCTCCAGAGGAAAGGGCTCGCTTGTTTTTCTACCACTGTAGAGCCCTCCAAAGATTGTGATTGAAATTTGTATTTTTCAAGATTCTCTATGACTAGTATTTAACGCCTAGGAAGCTGTAAGTTTACATACATGTCAGTATGTTTGGGACTTCATTGGTATTTTTCAAGATTCTGTATGACTAGTATTTGACTCCTAGAAAGCTGTAAGTTTACATACATGTCAGTATGTTTGGGACTTCATATACAGGGATATATAGACTCGGTCCTTAAACTTAAACAGAAAGTTGATAGCTAACTCTGTATTATATATACACTTCTCTGAACCGTTTTCACATAGTTGGTTCGATATTTTATACTTAGATGTGCCCTTTATCTCTCAGACTCAAACATACTGTACCCAGTCTGCATCTGGGTGTTCCAGAGATTACTTACGATTTTGTTATGGTAAGATGTTGCCATCTGTTTACTCTTTGTAAATTGTGCCTTCAGTACGACCTACTGATTGGTGACGTCTGATGTCACTACGAGGACGTAGTCGAGCCTTTGAAAGTATGAGGCTGTTCATTTGTTGCAGCACTTTCATGAGAGGGACTTATGTTAACTACTTACATTGAAGCAAACACAAGGAGATGATGGACGGAGTGCTGAAACTTTTCAAACACTCACCCCAGTCACAGATCTGGGTTGAATCCATCATCGTTCTTCAGCTCACTTCGCCACCTCAGTTCAGACCCAGTTATAGGCAAATCAGTCTTGACCCTGTGCCTCATGGGAACAGCCCAGCCTGAACTGCCAAGCCATGTCTTCCCTGGACGAGAAACAAGCATCCTGGGACCAGTTTCAGGGTAACACCCTTCATCAGCCAGGCTAGCTTGATTCCAATGGCAAAGTGAGCAAGGGACCCATGTCTGGGCATACCCTGCCAACTTAGGGTGAACAAAGCAAACACAAGTAGATGATGGACGGAGCGCTGAAACTTTTCAGACACTCACCCCCAGTCACAGATCTGGGTTGAATCCATTGAATACATTGAGTCAGGTCATTGACCTTATTGTATATTGGTTGCTCTCATTTTAGGATATTGCCTCTTGTTTACAGAACTTAGTAATCCTTGACGTCTGAACCTCTCATTTTGTGAAGCTTGTTACTATGAGTGAGTATAGTGACTCAACCATGGACGAAACCTCATCTGCTATGCCAACGACACACAGCTGATTCTCTCCCTCACTGATGAATCTACTGCCGCAAAGAACAATTTCCCCACCTGGATGAAGGGCACGTGCCTCAAACTTAATTCAGACAAAACTAAAGTCCTCATCCTGGCAACTACCCGGTTGCCTGGGACAACTCCTGGTGGCCCGCTGTGCTTGGAGTGCCCCCCCCCCCCCCACCCATCGACCACGCACATAACCTTGGCATCATCCTTGACTCCTCGCTCTCAATTAACTGCCAAATCAACGTCCATCTCAGGCTCCTGCCTTCACACGCGCAACATGCTTTGAAGGTTTTCAATTGGATTCCGACCGAGTTCCTAAGAATGGTCACCAAGGCACATGTCAGAAGCAAATCCTACTATGGCAAAGCACTCCACGCCAGCCCCACCAAGAAGTTGCAAAAGAAATTGCTAAGAATCCAGAACGCAGCAGCGAAACCTATCCTGGACTTTCCCCGCTGCAGCCATGTTGCCTGCACCTGAGAAACCTCCACTGACTCCTGATCAACAAAATAATTATCTTCAAGCTCCTCACGCATGCCTACAGAGCCTTCCACAACATTGGACCTGCATACCTCAACCACTACTTCTCCTTCTACACTCCCACCAGACACCTCCACTCCGCCAACTTGGCACCACAAGACCACGGCCAGAGGAAGATCCATCTCCTGCCTTGCCACAAAGACTGGGAACTCTCTTCCTCTACATCTCAGGTAATCATCCTCACTGCCTCAATTCAGGAAGGACCTCAAGACCTGGTTCTTCGACTGAACTTCAGAACCCCTCCCCCCAGCACCTTGAGACCCTAATGGGTGATTAGCCAATCCTGATTGATTGATTGAAACTTGGTTATAAATCACTGCTCACATGCTGTCAGGTCTTAATTTGCACTTGGTTTGCATTTTCACACAATTCTATTGGGTTTTCCGTCTGTTGGGTTCTCTTGTTTATTGGTTATATTTGAGATATGCACTCTATGTCCTTTTCAACCAGTGCCACTTCACTGATCTGTTGGATACATGAAATATGTATAAGTGTATTCTGGAGTTGGTCAATTTAATAATCTTCCTTTACACTGTGGTGTATTCATTTTGGGTTTTACTTGCGCTAGTATGTCACTTTGTGAACATGTGCACATAGATTCATAGAATTATTTGGAGCTTTTGTATGTGATTTATTATGTTTTTCCTAGTTACTTGCTCTGGGAATTACCTCAGCTCCTCCATCTGTTAGTTGGTTTTTTAATGTTTTTGCGCCATGAGGAAGGTGCGACTGAAATTGTGGCCTTCACCAAAACGCGCACATATTCAGAACTGAAATATGAGGACCATAACATTTATAACCTGATATGAATATATTGATTTATCAAGAAATATGAATTATATCAACTCTATCATATCTCTGAAAAGTACTCATGAATTTAAGAGTGTTTAGATTGGTTTTGTGGTCCTTGTTTTGCTTAAAATCATTGTTACTTTTGGTATTATTGATGTCTGGAGCATGTATTTAGGAAAAGAATGTATGTGGAGTGAATGATACTGTTGCAGTTTGATGATGAGAATGATTGTGATGCTGGGGGAGAGAGTCTGGAGGTCTTCAGAGAGAAAGTGATTTTCATTGCTTTTGTTAATATTCATGTTTATGTCTCATTTGATGTTAAGAACATATGCATTTATTTGGAATGAAGTATATTAAACATTGACATTTTTTTAATTAAATTACATTTATTGCCTTATGAGTAGAGTATTTTGGTATACGTTTTGAATTACTTGGTTCT
Source organism: Lissotriton helveticus (assembly GCF_964261635.1). Classification (NCBI taxonomy): domain Eukaryota; kingdom Metazoa; phylum Chordata; class Amphibia; order Caudata; family Salamandridae; genus Lissotriton; species Lissotriton helveticus. The sequence continues at coordinate 376,606,526 of NC_136062.1, forward strand.
ATTACGACTTTGAGCACCTCTAAAATTATGGCGAGATATGCCGCCTAGCTATTATATCAGGCAGGTTATTTTTGTTTAATGTATGGCCTTTTTACCCCTGCTTTCCTGCCTTTGCATTCATAAATACAGGGACCCTCTCTTTATTGTCAGGAAGACGCGGTGTGGGCGATGGTCTGTGGTACGCCATAGTGCAAAGAGTTCATGATGACTATGGTGTCTTGCTTGGTGAGGTTGTCCCAGTGAGTGAGCTGGTGTTCAGAGTTTGTGTTTGTGGTTGTGAGCGGCGGCTGGAGTTGGCGTTCACAGTTTTTGTAGATGGCCAATATCTTGTCATTGAAGAAATCAGCAAGGTTGTCGAACAGTTCTTGGGAGAGAGTGATGTTGTACTTGGTGGCTGCTGGGTTGGAGAACTCCTTTAAAATGGTAGAGTTCCGTGCTGTGTTTCGTGCTTGCTTCAATGTGGTCTGCCAGCGTGTTCTTCTTGGTTTCTGTCAGGAGGAGGTGGAACTTGTTCTTTGCTGTCCTGAAGGTGACGCGGTCTTTGGACTGTTTGCTGCGCTGACACTTTCTTTCTAGTTGTCAGCAGTTGGAATTGTTGGCTTGCAGTTCCTCGGTGAACCAGCTACCTCTTTTTGTTCGATCTTCTGGCATTCGTAATCTTGGCAGGGGCGTTTCCATTGGTGCCTTCTGTGATCCACTGGGAGAGGTTGTTTTGCTGTTTGATCTGGGTCAGACATGAATTCTGGGATGTGGGAGTGTTAGACGGACCGGGAGGGTCGGCCGAGGATAAGGGGAGAGGTCTCCGGGGAGAGCCGTCTCCAGTGAATCGTACAGACAAGTAACTCCCCCCCCACAGACGGACACCACACAATGATAAATTTCAACGATACTTTATAGGCAATTCTTCAAGTACGGTAGAATGGTACAAGGAGGTCTGGACTCAGGGGTCCCCTCTATTCTGGTCTCTGTTTGGGAAAAGGGTAGCGGGACAGTCTTGTTACCAAAGAGATGGAAATAGCTCTCAATCCTCGAGCTCGGTGGTGTAGATGAACGGGCCGCGGCGGAGCCAGCAGGTCCCGAGATGGATGAAGGAAGACGACGGTCCGCGGCAGAGCCAGCAGGTCCCGATGAAGGTGGTGGTTACAAACGGTCCGCGGCCACGCCAGCAGGTCCCGACGACGATGAAGGATAGGGTGGTTCCCAAAGCCGCGGCAGCGCCAGCAGGCAAGACGAGGGTGCACAAGACAGAGCTACGGCAGCGCCAGTAGTCCGTCAAGGATGAGTTCTTCTTTGCGTCTCTCGACTCCAAGATACAACTCCCGTCCGGCTCTGGAGCTGCCCCAGTTATAGGGCTGGTGTGCTTTGATGTCCGGACCCTCGCACTTGGAGGTCGGGAGGTCCGGGATGAGGGGGTTCAGATACCCAGCAGGGGGGTGGAGCCAGCGCCCGGGGAGGCGATGGGCGAGCGGTACTTGGCGGGGGAGAGCCATCGACACCTCTTGCTCCCATTGACTGACCAAGTAGCCCGCTCACCTCCTGGGTGGATGTTGGTGCCGGAATGTCTGAGGCCTGGCCAGGCCCAGGGTTGAGGTCGATCGGGGGCCAGGCGGCCTCGTGGTGGAGTGTCCAAGATGGCGCCCAGGATGGGCGCGCAGGCCGGTAGTGGGTCGGCCTACGCGGTCAACAGGTTCGAGTGTAGGGGTCCCTGCGGGGACGGTGGTCGTGCAATGGTGGTGTGTGGTACTTGCGTGGCTGGTTCGGGCCTGGTTGGGCCGGGGGAGAGCGGCCCTTCATGTGGCCTGTCCAACATGCGTCCCCCCCAGCTGAAGGCGGGGAGAGTTACCCATTCTCTTGGGGACTCTTCTCGTCGAGGCGGAAGAACCGGGACAGGCCATCTGCGTTGGCGTGATCTGGCCCAGGCCGATGTTCAACTGTGAAGTCCATCCCTTGTAGGGAGATGGACCAGCGTAGTAACTTCGGGTTTTCCCCCCGCATCTGCATCAGCCACTGCAGGGGTCGGTGGTCGGTCTGTACCCGAAAGGGTGTGCCAAAAAGGTAGGGCCGGAGCTTCTTGAGGGCCCATACCACCGCGAAGGCCTCCCTCTCTATGGTGCTCCAGCGTTGTTCCCGTGGTAGGAGTCGCCGGCTGATGAAGGCCACCGGCTGATCACGGCCTTCGGTGTTCACTTGAGACAGGACTGCCCCAATGCCATGGTCGGAGGCATCCGTCTGGACGATGAACTCCCGGCTGTAGTCGGGGGCCTGGAGCACAGGGGCGTAGCACATGGCGGCTTTCAATTGTTCAAATGCAGCTTGACACTCTGGGGTCCAGTTGACTTTCTGGGGCTGATTTTTTGACGTGAGCTCTGTGAGGGGCCTCACGATAGTACCATAGTCTTTCACGAACCTTCGGTAATAGCCCGTGAGGCCCAGGAAGGCTCGTACCTCGGTCTGGGTAATGGGGGGCTGCCAGGACTGGATGGCGGCAATTTTTAGCTGCAGAGGGGCCACCAGGCCGCTTCCCACCTGGTGCCCGAGGTAGGTTACAGACCCTTGCCCAATTTGACATTTGCTGGCCTTGATCGTGAGGCCCGCTTGCTGAAGGGCGTGCAGCACTGCTCGGAGGTGGTGGAGGTGCTCGGACCACTGGTTGCTGTATACAGCGATGTCGTCTAGGTAGGCGGCGCTGAATCCTTCGAGCCCCGCCAGGACCTGATTGACGAGCCGTTGGAATGTTGCTGGGGCATTCTTCATGCCGAAGGGCATGACTGTGAAATGGTAATGGCCATCGGGAGTGGAAAAGGCAGAACGTTCTTGTGCCCGGGGTGTGAGGCCGATTTGCCAGTAGCCCGCCGTCAGGTCGAAGATACTGAGGTAGCGGGCAGCTCCCATGCGGTCGATTAGTTCATCTGCCCGGGGGATGGGATGTGCGTCTGTCCTGGTGACCGCATTCAAGCCCCGGTAGTCGACGCAGAACCGGAGTTCTGGTGTGGTGCCGGGGGCAGCTGCTTTGGGGACCAGTACTACAGGGCTGGCCCAGGGGCTGTCTGAGGGCTCGATGACCCCGAGCGTGAGCATTTTGGCTACTTCCTCCTGGATGCAGGCCCGTACCCGATCTGGCACGCGGTAGGCCCGGTGGCGGATAGGGGGGCTGTCCCCCGTGTCCACATCGTGCGTACACCAGGAAGTGACACCTGGGGTGAGGGAGAACAGGCTGGCGAATTGTGACAGGAGAACTTGGCACTCCTGGTGTTGCTCTCGGGTGAGGGCCTCTGAGAGTCGGACCCCCTCTACGGAACCATCTTTCTCCCGCGTTCGTAGGAGGTCCGGGAGGGGCTCGGAGTCCTCTTCCGCCCCATTGTCTGTGGCCATCAGGAGGCTGAGTTCTGTCCGTACAAAGTGCGGTTTCAGTCTGTTAGCGTGGAGGACCCGGAGGGGGTTCCGGGAAGATTCCAAGTCGATGAGATAGGTAGCCGGACCCTTGCGCTCGACCACTTTGAAGGGCCCTGTCCACTTGTCTTGTAGGGCGCAGGGTTCGGTGGGGGACATCACCCATACCTGTTGCCCAGGTTCAAATTCGATGGAGGAGGCATTCCGGTCATACCACCTTTTCATGTCCTCTTGACTGGCCTCTAGGTTGGCTTTTGCTAGTCCTCGGAATCGCCGGGTCTGGTTGCGGAGTGTTAGGAGGTAGCGGAAAACATCTGGTGGGTTCTTTAGAGGGGGCATCTCCCAGCCTTCCTTAACTAGGCTGAGCGGCCCGCGCACGGGGTGTCCATATAGCAGTTCAAATGGGCTGAAGCCCAGGGACTTCTGGGGAACCTCTCGATATGCGAAGAGGAGGCACGGCCGCAGCACATCCCACTGGCGACGGAGGGGCTCTTCCAACCCCCCGATCATCCCTTTGAGCGTGCGGTTGAACCGCTCAACGAGGCCGTTTCCTTGAGGGTGATAGGGGGTCGTGAACCGGTAGGTAACCCCGCACTGTTGCCAGAGAGATTTCATATATTTCGAAATAAAGTTCGTGCCTCTGTCACTGACGACCTCCCGGGGGAAGCCCACCCGGGAGAAGATCCCCATCAGAGCCCGGCCGACTACCGGGGCTGTCACAGTCCGCAGGGGAACAGCCTCCGGGTAGCGGGTGGCGTGGTCCACTAGCACCAGGATGAATCGATGGCCTTGTTTTGTGCGCGGGTCCAGGGGCCCTACGATATCGATTCCGACCCTCTCGAACGGGGTGGTGACCACGGGAAAAGGTTGCAGGGGGGCTTTCAGTTTGCGGCCGCTCTTCCCACTGGCTTGGCACGTGGGGCAAGATCGGCAATGCTGGTGTACATTGTCCCTCATTTTGGGCCAGAAGAAGTGGGTCACCAGGCGGCTATAGGTTTTGTCTTGACCCAAGTGTCCTGCCAGGGGGACATCGTGGGCCAGGTTTAGCAGAAAGTCTCTAAAACGGAGGGGTACCACTAGGACTCGGCTGGCCCCCAGCTCCGCGATTCTTTGCTCACTGTACAGCAGATCATTGTCCCAGTAGACCCAGTGAGTTCCGGAGGTATCCCCTGCGCTTTGGGCTAGCGCTTGCTGGCGGAGTCCCTCGAGGGAGGGACAGGTCTTTTGTTCTTGGCGAAATTGTTCTTGCGTGGGCCCCCCCTCTTGAGGCCACTGGTCGAGGTTAGCGAGGTCTGGAGGTTGAGCTGGTTCGGGGGGGACGTCACGGTCGGTGGTTTCGGCGGGGGCGACCGGAGGCGGTGGCGCCGGCCATTCGAGTTCCTCTGGGCGGGTGTTGGCACGGGCGGTCATGGACCGGGTGGTGACGCACGCCCAGTCCGGGACGCCCAGCATCCCCAGGTGCTCTTTTCGTTCGACTGCTGCCCATGGAGAGCTTTCCAGGTCATTACCCAGGAGGCAGTCTACGGGGGCATCATCTCGGACCGTCACCTTCAACATGCCGGAGACCCCTCCCCATTCGAAGGGGACGCAGGCCATCCGACACAGACTTTCTGAGTTATCGGCTGAACGTACAGGGCAGAGAATGTTTGGTAAGTATTGTTCGGGGGTCACCAGGTGACAGCGGACGGCTGTTATACTGGCCCCAGTGTCACGAAGGGCTTCAGCCCGGCGTCCATTGATGCCCACCCATTGGCTGTACTTCTGGGTATTAGCGGGTAGGGGGACCCGCGGGACCATGTCTCTCCCCCCTAGGCAGGCGAGAGCCATGGCGGCTGGCTCCCATTCTTGGTGTTCCTGTTCATATTCTTCTTGTTCCTCTGAGATCTGTTCCTCCCCCAGAGCAGCAGCGGCTACTTGGCGGGGTCTTGGGCTCTGGTACTGGGGGCAGTTTGGGTCGTTTGCATAGTGTCCGACTCGTTGGCATCGATGGCAGGTAACATTGGCTCGATGTCCCGGTCGCGCTGGGGTGCTGCCCCGGTTGGCCGGGGGGGTGGGGCTGGTAGTGGGGGTGACCGGAGCGTTGCTTCTTCCGCGTCCTTGGCCTCCACCTCCTCGGGGACGGTGCTGACCATTGTTGTTCCGGTTCTGTTCGGAGGACCCATTTCGACTCACTCTGGTGATCTCCCACCGGTCTGCTTCGGCTGCGAGCTGCCGGGGATCCGTTAACTTGCTGTCGAGGAGGTGCTGCCGAAGTTCAATGAAGCAATTGTTCGACAGATGCTCCCATACCATAAGATTGAACAGTTGTTCGTAGGTTGTGACCTTGCTTCCTTTGATCCAGCCCTCGAAGGCTCGGCTAAAGTAATTGACATAGTCCACCCAAGTTGTACCTGGGATGCGGGTGCAGTCTCGGAACCTCTGACGGTACATCTCGGGTGTGAGGCCATAGCGGGTGAGGAGTGCAGCTTTCATATGGTCATAGGAGGTCATCTGGTGGTCCGGGAGTTGCAGCAGGGCGTCGCGGCCCTCATTGAGGAATCTCCCCCACAGACCGGCCCCCCAATCGCTTCTATCGATCCGGTGTGCAGTCATAGCGATTTCATAGGCCTTAAACCATTGCTGGATGTCGTCCTCTCGGAAGTATTCTCGGACGACATCCTTGGGGATGTGTACCTTCTTCTCTGTTGCCCCTGGAGCGTGGGGTTGCTCGGGCACCCCTGCTTCTTTATTCTGTTTGCGTAGGTCGATTTCAGCTAATTTCCGCTCATGTTCATATGCCAGTTTCTTTTCCTCGAGCTCCCTTTGTCTCTGTTTCTCCTCTCTTTCTTCTCGGAGACGCAGGTGCTCTAAGTTGATTTTCTGTTCGGCCAACTTTAGTTCAACGTCCATTTTGAGCCGGGCCATTTCCAGCTCGTGTAGTCGGGTTCTTTCTCGTTCCTGGATCTCGTCTGGCGAGAGACCCGTTCTTCGTTCTTCAGGGGCCATGGGGGTTTGTGCTGCGATGTCTTGATCGGGGGTTCCGGCAGCCCCGGTTTCTGCCCAAGATTCCAGGGCCTGCTTAAAGTCATCTTTGGTATTTAGTCCGGTGGTAGCGATACCTAATTCGATACAGAACTGTTTAAGTTCACGATGGCTGTACTCGTCCAATTTCTCCATCTGGAATTTCTCCGTTGATCCGCTGTCTTTAGTTGACATCGTGATTCGCCGTGGGGTGAGCTACTCTCTGTACGGTTTATGCGGTGATTCGGATCCCGTCGCTGGCCACCAATGTTAGACGGACCGGGAGGGTCGGCCGAGGATAAGGGGAGAGGTCTCCGGGGAGAGCCGTCTCCAGTGAATCGTACAGACAAGTAACTCCCCCCCCACAGACGGACACCACACAATGATAAAGTTCAACGATACTTTATAGGCAATTCTTCAAGTACGGTAGAATGGTACAAGGAGGTCTGGACTCAGGGGTCCCCTCTATTCTGGTCTCTGTTTGGGAAAAGGGTAGCGGGACAGTCTTGTTACCAAAGAGATGGAAATAGCTCTCAATCCTCGAGCTCGGTGGTGTAGATGAACGGGCCGCGGCGGAGCCAGCAGGTCCCGAGATGGATGAAGGAAGACGACGGTCCGCGGCAGAGCCAGCAGGTCCCGATGAAGGTGGTGGTTACAAACGGTCCGCGGCCACGCCAGCAGGTCCCGACGACGATGAAGGATAGGGTGGTTCCCAAAGCCGCGGCAGCGCCAGCAGGCAAGACGAGGGTGCACAAGACAGAGCTACGGCAGCGCCAGTAGTCCGTCAAGGATGAGTTCTTCTTTGCGTCTCTCGACTCCAAGATACAACTCCCGTCCGGCTCTGGAGCTGCCCCAGTTATAGGGCTGGTGTGCTTTGATGTCCGGACCCTCGCACTTGGAGGTCGGGAGGTCCGGGATGAGGGGGTTCAGACACCCAGCAGGGGGGTGGAGCCAGCGCCCGGGGAGGCGATGGGCGAGCGGTACTTGGCGGGGGAGAGCCATCGACACCTCTTGCTCCCATTGACTGACCAAGTAGCCCGCTCACCTCCTGGGTGGATGTTGGTGCCGGAATGTCTGAGGCCTGGCCAGGCCCAGGGTTGAGGTCGATCGGGGGCCAGGCGGCCTCGTGGTGGAGTGTCCAAGATGGCGCCCAGGATGGGCGCGCAGGCCGGTAGTGGGTCGGCCTACGCGGTCAACAGGTTCGAGTGTAGGGGTCCCTGCGGGGACGGTGGTCGTGCAATGGTGGTGTGTGGTACTTGCGTGGCTGGTTCGGGCCTGGTTGGGCCGGGGGAGAGCGGCCCTTCATGTGGCCTGTCCAACAGGGAGCAAAGAGTGTTGTTCCACTATTTTTCTGATATCTTTCTCCAGTCTCTGTGTGTGAATCTGACGGGGTGGTACCTGTCATGGTAGCTCCTGGAATGGTAAAGTGGATGCTGTAGTGGTCACACCAGGTGAGTTGTGTGGCGTGGTTGTATTTAATTCTGTCGCTGGAAGTGAAGATGGGGACAAGTATGTGTCCTTCGATGTGGGTGGGGTCGTGACCAGTTTCTTGAGCCCGATGTTGCTCAAGCTTTACAAGAGGTCAGTGGTATTGGCGTTGTTGGGGTCATTGAGGTGAAAGTTGAGGTGCCCTAGTAAGATGTAGTGATCTGAGTCGATGGCGATCGGAGTGATGCGGTCTGGGATGGCATTGCAAAAGCTGGTGCATGATCCAGTTAGTCTGTAGCCATGTGTGCCTCTAATGCTGCTTTTATCGTCTGTTGTGAAGTTGGAAGTTGAGGTGTTCCATTTACGGGGTTGGGTTGTCTGGAGATATCGTGCAGCGGATGGTGTCCTTGTAACCAATGGCGATTCCACCTCCATGTTAGTTGGTTCGGTCTCCGTGGATTATTTTGTAGCCTCCAGAGATGGTGGTTGTGTATTCCAGTGCGGAAGCGGGGTTCAGCCAGGTCTCTGTGAGGAAGAAGATGTCCGGAGTGAGGGATGAGATCATGTCCCAGATTTCCGTGGCATGTTTGCTAAGCCATAGTGTGCTGAGAAGGATGCACTGAAGTTTTGTTGTGATGATATTGGTTGGCCTGGTGTCTGTGTAGGTGTTGTCTCTAGTGTTGTCAGTAGCTTTGGTGCTGATGGTGAGGTGGAAGTCTCGGCAGGAGGAAGGTCTTCTGGTGGTGCATGGGGACGTGCGTCAGGAGTGATTGTTGGCATATCCAGGGTCCAGGGCTCAGTGGTCTGCGGTGGTGTAGCTATGTGGGGAGGAAGAGCCAGGATTCTTGGCGCTGGGCATGGTCAAGGCGCAGATGGACTTGCATAAATAGTCCTAAGATATGGGAGTGCGTGGACAAAGTGGCAGGCAAAATCAGTGATAGGCAAAAGGTATTAGGCGCAAATCAAAACAGTCAGAAATTAATTTTCAATTTGAAGAACAGTGATTACATACAGGATACTATAACATTCAGACCATTCAGAAATGAAAACAAACTAGCTGAGCAAAAAAGGGGATGACTGATAAGGTCACCACAGCGGTGCCAAAATGGCGGGCTCAGAGATCACGGTGTGGTCGCCTGACCTGTGGAGCTAAAGTCAGCTGAACAGCAGGAGCAGTAAACTAGACCAGAGAGGTCAGGAGTTTTCTGATCCTGGCTGATCTTGCAACCCTACAGGACAGCAGTATAGACACATCTGTGTTATTAAAGCCCCTGTCCTTCACACCCTCCCTCCCCTCCTTTTGCTCTCATCCATGACATGATGGATGTCTTGGACTTTTGATAGGGTCTGGGTTACCATCTCTCTTCCTTCCAGGACTATGTTCCCCGGCCTTTGATATGCTTCCTCCTCTGTCAATGAGCCACTGCCGCGTCTTCTTTCTCATGGTATTTATACCTTCAGAATATTGCATCTCAAGATTGCCTTCTCCCATTCCATGCCACTGGACACCCTCCCCCTGCCTCCATTGGGCACTGCCCAGATATAGTTCACACTTTTTCCAGATGGAAACTATGGGTCCACCTCAGGAGGGCTTGACACATATGCCTCTCTTCTGACTTCAGACCCTCCAACTGATACCAGAGTTGAAGAAAGTGGGAGGATGGCTCCAGTGGTGGCTCCTCTGCAAAGGCGGAGGAGCATTGCCCCACTAATAAAGGAAAAATAACATGATAATAACGCAATATTATCATTTTATTCTTCCCTGCTGTGGCAGCATGAGGGCGGGGCTGCTCTGCTGACAGAGCTGGATAGGAGTGGTAAGCACACTAAAGTGTACAAGATGCTTTGACCGGAACTCTCCGGCTGGCAAAGAGTCATGCGCACTTTAGAATCTTCTCCATGCAGGCTGCATTACAGCCGGCATGGAGAACATTCCCAGGCCCCCAGTTCCAGTCTGAGAGCTGAACCACAGCACTCAGACCAATCACATCGCTGCATTCAGCATTGTGATGCAGCGATGTGATTGGTTTAGGGGAGCTGCATTGTTATTGGCTCAGGGGTGCCTGCCTGCTACCTGTGCGGCGGAGGAGAAATCTCGTGGGACAGAGCGGCGAGGAGGTAAGTGACTTCCCCTCGTCCATCTCAGCTTTTTCCTGTTTGAGGCACTCCTTTCCTTGCAAGGCAAGGCTTTGTGGTGTTTGGTTCCTGTTTGAGGCACTCCTTTCCTTGCAAGGCAGGCCACCAGACAGATGTCAGCCTCGTGGAGGCTGTCAGGAGAGAGTAGCTTGAGTTCCCTGGCACAGTGACTATGGGACCCATGTCTGAGCATACCTGTCAAAGCTAGGGTGTCAACAGCAACAACAGTAAAGTGATAGATGGAAGGCTTGAAGGGATCTCACCCACAGGCAATCGCTCAGGGACGCATTCCAGTCCATCGTTTTTCTTCCACCATGCCACTATAGACAAAGGCCCGCCTTATGCAAATCTGTACCGACCCTGTTCCTCGTGGGAAATGGTAACCGTTTAACTCTCACAGGGCTTATTTAGAAGCCCCTTGCGCCACTTTTGCGTCACTTTTCCCATGTTACGCAAAAGTGGCGGAAGGGGCTTGTAATCTGCCCCCACATATTTTCCTTCCCCTCCCTACTCCCAACAGCCATAGAAAAAACCATAAAGATTAATAAACTGCCTTTTTCAAAATTTAGGATCAACATCTAGAAAAATGGTTTCATATTAAATTTGTTAAAGAAACTGGGGCAGATTTACAAGCTCCTTGCGCAGCTTTTGCGTCCCGTTTCCCATGTTAAAAGTGACGCAAAAGCAGCGCAAGAGACTTGTACATCTGCCCTAGTGGGGCTATATTTTGTAAATTTTTTAGAAAAACTTGGTAAAAGAAAGTGGCAAATCATGAGCCCCGTTACAAATATATTCGCATCGATGAGTAGAGTAAAATGTGTATTTGAGAAAAGTACAATTTGTGTCGGTATATTTATTTGGAAAATGATGCAGGTAATAATGCAAGCCTAATATGTGTCAGCCCAACGTGCCCTGCAATTCATGTTCTGGAATCCAGCGGTAATGCTCCTTTGTGCTTCCGGGTTCAACGGTGTAGGTTTAGAAATTGCCGCCCTTCAGCATCATTGGAAGGTTAATAGATGTTCGGTCTGCTTACCTGGAGATGAAAAGACAGACGCAAGCGGGAAGCTCCCTTTCCCTGAGAGGTGCATTCTCGTGTTTTGTGGAAGGTCCTGTCTCCGACTGGCCTCATGTCCTCAGATCTCCTGCTCACTGAACAGATTACAGAACAGAAGTCCTTCAAATTTCATTTGTAGAAATTATTGCGTTTTTCCCTTTGGGTGCTTCAATTTGCCAGAAGCATGGAAGTCTACTGCCATCTGCTGGTTTTAATTGAGAAGAGCAAGCTTTACTTCGAGAAGCGGACTTTCTCCCAAAGTGAGGTGTAACAAATGATATAGTGTATGAATTATACTATAACATGTCTGGTGTAATATTCACTGTCTGTACTTAGAGGTGAAATGTCGCTGTGTGAGGTAGATCTGTATGATAATAGTTGCTGCATATAATATGTATGTGGTTTACAGATCTGTTAGACTTGACACCCTTCGATGTTAAAATTGTAGCCTTCACCCCTTTCTATTTTGTTGAATTCGTCTTTGCTGGCCCTAGGACTCTGTACACTTTACCACTGTTAACCAGTGCTAAAGTGCTTGTGCTCTCTCCTTAAAATATAGTAAAATTGGCCTATACCCAATTGGCACATTTCATTTAACTGTAAGTCCATTGTAAATTGTACTCCATGAACCCAGGACCTGTAATTTAAATGCTTCAAGTGGGCCTGTAGCACTCATTGTGTCACCTACTAAAGTAGCATTTTTAAACATGTCTCAGAAGTGCCACTGGAACCTGTAGTGCATTTTTAAACAGTCATTTCAACCTGACAAATTAAACATCTTGCCAAGCCTAAACCTTCCTTTTTAATACATATAGGTCACCGTAAGGTAGACCCTAAAAGCTCCAAGGGCAGGGTGCATGGTATTTATAAAGTAGGTCATGTGGATTAAAGTTTTACATGTCCTAATAGTGGTGTCCAGCCCTGAATTACACTTCAAAAGAACCTTGCCTGCAGCACACACAGAGGACCTGACACTACTCTTTTGTCACTGTAGATATTTGGGGGCCAAACATCGGTGTTGCCCTCATACAATGGCTGGCACTTGGGCTAAAAGGGAGAACTCCCAGGTGGCAGATCAGATCACTTCTGGACTGTGGAAGACTAAGAAGAAGGACTGCCCTGCTGCCTGAGGAAGAAAGTCTTACCCTGCTCCCTGAACCCAGAAACAATAGAGTGACTCAAAGGGTTAGCTCCTGTGTGAGCTACAGGGACACAGTAAGCTCTAGAGACCCTGCCTGCTGCTACTGGTCCCTGTTGAAGTGAATGCTAACCCCCCCATATGGTGCCCCCCCTCTCTCCTCCAGGTCCTGGTGAGGTATCAGGTTCTGTCAGGCCTACATACTCTGCAAAAACACTCAAACACCATAGACGGAAATTGGCACGGAAACTGAAAATGCAAAGAGACAAGTTTATTAGGACCCCATGGGGTGGTGGTACATTCCTACAGCACCCTTCGGTAATGCAAGAAGTATCACATCGAACATTGGTGCGCGACCTCTTTTATACAGTTTAAAGGTAATAAAAAGATAGGCGGTACACATTTGAACAGTTTTAGGTACATATAAGGACATTTTTGGCGCACAGCCAGCATGTGGGAGGAGCTTAATACCACTGGTCAGTTAGGGGAACATTCCTAAAGAGTGACCACTCTCTTAGTCCGGAGATCGTGTGTGCGCATGCGTGAAACTGACCATCGCTAAAAATAGCCTGTTGCTGGGCAAAGTGAAGGTTCATTGGCATGAAGGAAGGACAAAAGGGCACTCTACCACGAGGCCGCATGTTCATACAAAATGGAAGCCACAAAATACAAAATGGCCCCCGTACGCTTAAGTCAAGTTAACAGAAAAGGTCGTGTAGCTGAGCTAAACGCTAACTCAGTTGCTGCCAAATTACGACAGACGGCCCTTTTAGCGTTTAGCTGAAGCTACCTCATAATGGAAATAATCCGTATGTTCATCCTCGACATCGATCATCATGATCCGCCTCACTTCGGCATTACTCATTCGTACATTTTTAGCAATAGCTCGTTTGGATGGGATACAGGCCGTAATACATACAGAACATAGAGCAGGACCACATTGAATACATAAACAGCAAAAGAAGAATATTCCAATAATTACACATAGAATCGTTAGCAGTTTCCAGCCCCATGTACTGAGCATAGTCCAAAACCAACCCGAAAAAGTCCAAGTACCATTGTCAGTGTGAATTTCAGAGGCAATTTTGTGCAATTTGGAAATGGCATCATACAAAGAAGGCGAATTGTCAGGGACATAGACGCAACAACTACTTCCGATGATACGACATGCACCCCCACGATCAGCTAACACTACATCCAGAACCATTCGGTTCTGAAGCGTAACAATTCTAGTAATCTGGAGCTCTTCAGTTATATTCCCTAAAGCAGAAACAGTTTCATTAGCAACTGCCTCCACAACACGTGTTAGCCGCCTAATTTTCCTGCCGTTTAGAGCAGCGCCCACAAAAGAAAATAACCCTAAATTAAAATCCACATATTGTTGTAGGGAGGTGTCAGTTTGATCAACACCATCAATGTCCAATGTCCTCTTAACTCTATTCAAAATAAAATCATGATATAATACAAAATCATTATGGTACATAGGAGGAGCAATAAACACAGGGGGTAATACAAAGGATATGTAACATGTGCCTAACCATCCAAGAGGAAGACAGATAAAATAAGTGTTTCGTGAGGCCACAAATGAAATACCATTGGGAGTATCAAAAGCAAGAGTAATATTGCATTCACTTCTCCCCACCGGAATTGTTCCCTTATTCCTAATACAGAGATCTGCTTTCGTATCAATGACAGTAATTACATGTAAACTGGACATATTTGTAAGTCTCTGATTAGTGAAGATGCGAGGTGCAGATACATTGTCCGGTCGATATTCTTCCCACTCGAACTTAGTTCCTTCTGCTTGTGGATAGCCATCTCGATCATTATAGCAGACCTTGTTCAGTGGAAAAAGTAGTCCACCTTTTGTTGGCCATCTCAAAGTAAAGAGAAGAGTGTACCAAGCATTGCATGACCCATTATGAGAAAAAGGAAGAGGAATAAGTGGGGTTCCTCCCTTCTGATGCCCAGGTAACATCCCACATACCCAAAAGTTGGACGTGTTGGTCATGTTATGCGTGTGATGCAATATCTGAATGAAACTATTATTCAAATAAGTCTGTCTGTCTTTCTTCGTGATAGGGCAAAGTAAAATGAAAATGTTCAGATGGAATTGGAGTGGTAGGCAGTAAATATTCCCGTGCAGGAAATAGTCTTTCTATAGTCCAAGCTATTACTGCTATTACCACTATTGTCGCAACAAAAAGAACCGAACCCAAAAGTCTTCTGTTTCTCAATGTCATAGGTGCCATGGTACAATGAACAGAAGTCTCAAGAAACAAACTAAAAAATAAAAATATGGTGCTGAGAACCGAGGCTGCCGTTGAGTTTTTCTCCGAGATTCAAGACGGGTGTTGCTACACTGGACAGAACTGATCCCCCCCCCCTTGATATTCCCCGGCTTCCGTTTCACAAACCTCGGAACGGTTACCAACCAGTCATGAAAAATACAAAAAAAATTATTTCCTTGGCCGTAGATTGTACTTCACTCCACCAGAATCTGCGTGGTCCGGGAAGGCTCCCTCCGACTCGTGAGGCGTAACAGCTGGGCTCTTCTCCGCGTCCAAGATGTCTCTGTAGTCGGACAGCACAGTAGGGTTCACCAGATCCGGAGAGACACGTCGGCAGTGCGTCGAATGTATCCACCGCTTCTTATTCGTGACACGCACAGCTGTCCGCGTTGCCAGCAGCACTTGCTCAGGGCCACGCCACCTTGGCTCCAAGCTGCTGGATCTCTCAAACACCCTGATCATCACGAAGTCGCCAGGATGAAGATTGTGAGCCTCTCCAATGGAATTGTCGGGGAGCGCTTCTCGAACCTGTTGATGAATAGAAGATAAATCATTTGTTAATCGTGCCAAATAATCGTTCATCATTATACAAGGTACATCATGTATCAAACGAGGCTTTGGAACTCCCAAGATATTCATGGGCCTTCCAAACACCACCTCATAGGATGTGAGGCCAGTCCGAGAGTGTGGTACTGATCTAATAGACAATAATGCCAATGGCAAAGCATCCGGCCATTTCAAAGACGTAGATGCCACGATCTTTGCTAGTTTCAGCTTCAGAGTCCCATTATACCTTTCTACTAGACCTGCTGACTGCGGGTGAAATACAGCGTGGAACTTTTGTCTTATTCCCAATCCTTTCAGGACATGCTCCACTATTTTCCCAACGAAATGAGGACCATTATCATTCCACCAAAATTTACAAACACCATAACGTGGGAAGTACTCTTTCAGTAACACCTTAGCTGTTGTTAATGCTGTATTATCCTTCGTGGGGTAGGCTTCAACCCATTTACTGAAAGTACACACCACCACTAGGACATACTTGAGGTTATTACAGCGCTCCAGCTGGATGTAATCCATTTGCAGTACTTCGAATGGTGCAGTAGGTGGAACAAACCCTCCTTTAGGAGTAGAGGTCCCTTTAGCAGGATTGTACTGTAGGCATATCAGACAGGTCTGTACTATTCTCCTAGCCGTGCTGGTAATCTCAGGATGCTCCCAAACTCGTGTAAGCAATTTAGTAATCGCAAGAGCTCCAATATGTGCCAGCCCATGCGTCATTTGAACCATTGCCTGCAAGTAAGCAGCAGGTAATTTCCATCTCTTCATGTCTTTGCTTCTCCAGCAACCCTCATCATCCAACACTCCCTCTATTGCCCATGCTGCAAGCTCCGCTTCAGACGATGATTTCTGTATGTCTAAAACTTCCTCTCTAGCATCATGCCATCGCTCGGCTTGCGATCTCACCACATACATAGGGGAGTCATTTTGCAACATGGCAGTCTCTCTCGCTATGCGGTCTGCAAAAGCGTTTCCTTGCCCTATTTTGTCTGTCACCTTTTTATGTGCACTACATTTTATTATCACCACCTTCCTTGGGCATAATAGTGTATTCAGGAGATCACATACCAACTCTCCGTACATAATTTGTGTTCCATGTGAAGTCATAAACGACTATCGGTGTAGATATTCACACATAATCCAGCACTTAGCTCACATGCTTTCGTTAAGGCTATCAATTCAGCTGCTTGAGCCGATTTCTGCAGTATCCGTGCTGTTTCTACCACCGTCTTAAGTGTCGTGATCGCATAGGCCGCGGAAGCTGTACCATCTGGCAATCTCACACACGATCCATCAACCCACAGTTCCCCATCTACATCTGGAAGTGGCGTGTCCTGTAAATCAACACGACCCTTTGTTTGTTCATCAGTCAGAAAAACACAATCATGTTGTTCTTCTTCCTGGGTCTCAGTAACAGGATATGGCAATAAAGTGGCGGGGTTCAAAGTGGCGCACCTCTTCAATGTAATGTGTGGCGCCAGCAGTGTTAACTCGTATCCTGTTAAACGGGCACTGGTTAGATGCTGCGTTTTCGTTTGGTTCAATAGCGCATCTACTGCATGGGGAACTAACACCAACAATTTGTGCGATAAAACTATTCCCTCACTCTGCCGTATAGCTACTGCTGTTGCTGCAACTGCTCGAAGGCATCCAGGCAGTCTTCGAGCCACAGGGTCGAGTACCGCTGAAAAATATGCACATGGTCTCTGTTTGTCTCCGTGTAACTGTACTAAGACTGACAATGCGCATCCATCCTTCTCATGTACATACAGTGTAAAGAGCTTTGTATAATCTGGTGTACCTAACACTGGTGCAGAGCAAAGAGCTTGTCTCAATTGTTCAAAAGCATTCTGACATTCATCCGTCCATTCAAGAGAGGTTGGTGCAGTTTTGGACAGCAATGCTTACAAAGGTTTTACAATGTATGAAAATCCTAGTATCCATTGCCTGCAAAAGGACGTCAAACCTATGAAAGCACGAACATCCTTCTGTGTGCAAGGGACTGGTGTATCTAAAATTGCTTGGATTCGGTCTGTTGTTAATGCACGTCCCTCCTTAGACAAAAGATGACCAATATATGTCACCTTTGATCTACAGTATTGCAGCTTCTTCCGTGAAACCTTGTGATTATGTTCAGCAAGAAAAGAAAGCAGGGAGAACGTACTCTCCTCGCATTGCTCCTGTGTATCTGCCGCAAGCAAGATGTCATCAACATATTGTATAAGCGCCACCCCAGACTGCAAATCAAAAGAATCAAGCTGTCTTTTCAAAGCCTGGCTGTAAATGCTAGGACTTTCTGTGTAACCTTGAGGAACTCGACAAAATCTATAAGATTTATTATTTAATGTAAAACCGAACAAATATCGGCTATCAGGATGAATGGGGATCGAAAAGAAAGCGTTTTTCAAATCGATCACCGTAAATGTAGTAACTGTGGGTGGAACCAGAGTAAGTAACCTGGTGATATCGGACACTACTGGATACTGGGGTACAACTATCTTATTAATTTCTCTCAAATCAATAATGAAACGATAAATCTTGGAGTCTGTATCTTTCTTTAGAATCGGCAAAATTGGACTGTTGCAAACATTGTAGGGAACTTCCTCCACCACCCTTGCCGTTATCAAGTCATTCACAATATGTGCCAAAGCCAGTTCGCCTTCTCTAGAGATCTTGTACTGAGGAACACAAGGTAATAACGCTCCCTCCTTCACAGTAATGTGCACAGGGGGAATAATCATTTGACCCACATCAGTATCAGAAGTGACCCATAACGTGCTTGGAAGGGAAGCTAATGCATCGGACTCTTGCATGAGGCACAATCTCTCAATTTCTTGGTAGTTTTCATTCAAAATAACCCGCACCCCTTCAGGGGCACAGCGTATTGTTGCACGAAAATGCTTTAGCATATCAAGTCCCATAATATTATCTGGTGTATTTGGGGATAATAGAAACGGACATGGGGCAGTGAATTTGTCAACATGAAATGTAAGGGGTTGAGACAATGGGTTTAGAGAAGGTGTTCCATCGAACCCTATTGCTGTAATTGTTTCGCCAGACAGGGGAGCCCTTGGAACCAAGTGTTTGGACAGAGCGCTACGAGTAGCTCCTGTGTCAACCAGAAACTGATCAGTAGAACCCAAAACATGTGCTGATATATATGGACCCCTCTGATCGACTGGTACCTCAACCGATTCCACACCCCATCCTACGCAATCCTATGCATGTCTATTATCCTGTGACTCAATATGTTCTCCTTCAGCTACCTGATATTGATTCCGTCAATCAAAAGTATTATGTTCAACCTGACCTCGACCCCTTTCTTCAAACCTACCACGGTCATTCGCTCCACCTCTCGGTCCTGAATAACTATTCCGTGACCTTCCACTACCTCGACCCCTCTGACTACGCTGTTCACGAAGTACTGGACAATCTGCAACCCAATGTCCAAACTGTTTACAGTATGCACACTGATCCTCAGAAATGTCGGAACGAGGGGGAGACGTAACGTACGATCCCCGTCTACCCCTATCATTCCCTCTCGATTGCGTAGCATGAACTTGTGCCAACATTACCTTCGTCTTTAAGTCTTTCACTTTCTTATCACTACTTTCTTTTGCCTCTAATTCCTGTCGTTCATAATACTGAGCCATGGTTAATAAAGAAGCGGGCGTTGCAGTGGTCCATGAACTTTCACTAGCCTTTAATCATTTTGCAATCTCCGGTAGGAGATTAGCCACATACTTGTCTACAAACAAATGCCTGCCCGTGTCCTCTGTTAATGATTGACCACTGTAATCATGGAATGCTTCCTCGAAACGTGAAAAGAAGTCAGAAACTGATTAATCTAGCTTCTGTTTACAAGATGCCAATACTGTCCAATCTATCTTCTTAGGGGGGACAAGCGTTTTTAATTTAGTCAAGATAGCCGTCGGTAATTCTAAAATTAACTGGCACGGCTTACATGCAGGTTCCCTATCTAGGTCAGCTCTCACTATCTCCTTCCAATCTGCACCTAATATCGTACGATCGTCAAACTTACGAATCGCCCAACACATATCAGGAGGCAATATCAACCCAAAGAAAAGATCAATATCGACTAACGTCATAATACATGAAGAAATAGCGCCCTCCACACCTTCATAGAAAGCTGCTGGATTTTTACGGGGGTCAGGCAAAGCATTCTTAAGTGCCATAACATCTGCTCTATTCCATGGCGTATAAACCCAATTATACACAAAATAGCCCTTTGAATCTTTAGACATCTTATCATCATCCGTACCGTCCCCTTTGGGAGGGACATACAAAGGTGCGGCTTCCCGCATAGGCAAAACATTAATCGCAACACTCTTATCTGATCGATAGATAGGGCACACTCGAGAAGTTTCCGTCGATTCAGACGCTGGTGGGTTCGATGCCTCTTTCACCGCTCGCAATCGTGTTGCCTCATCCCGTAACCAAATCAACCGTCGGAAAAATTCCTCCGCATCTGAAAGAGCAAAAATACCTTTACGAAAATTCTCACGACCAACTGATATATCCTTAGGTTCAAACTCAGGAGATTGTTTTCTAAACCGCTCAACAACTTCGCCTGCAAAATGATCTAAAAAATACAATTGTTCCTTGTCGGACCACTTACTCATAATATCATCAACCTCTGAAACAGTTATAGAATTTACATTAAGTTTATGGGCAATCGAACGCAATTCCGTCATACGCTCGGCATGTAACCTGGTACGTTGTTTGTTCTGATTATCCTTGTCCGATTCCACATCCGGAGCCCTAGGCTGAACATACGGAGGCGGGCAACGATCTAACAATGAAAAATCATCTAATTCATTAGTAAGGACAGGATAGAGAGGACGCCGAAGAGGAAACTGACCATTAACTTGTAAATTACGCTCTCGACTCTCTTTTTCTTTCTGTTCCTGCAATTCCTTCTCCTGTAGCTGCAAAGCTTTATCCCGAGCAGCCTTGCGCTGCTCTTTGTCCGCCAAGGCTTCTTCACGCTTCATTCGTTCACGCACCGCTTTCTCCCACATACGCACACAATCAAACATGTCCTGTCTAGACCTGCGCTGGAACAAACACTGCTCCACATACTGGACTTTTCGCAAGTCGAATGACCCATGTAGTGGCCATTGCAATTCACGATCAGATTTTGTATATTTGTGCCATAACGTGCTATACATTATGGGAGGAAGGCCAAATTTAATGTACATTTCACGGTTAGGAGTCCCCTCTGGGGGAGCCGGCTGAGATTCATTTAATCGATAACTGGTACCATTTCCAAAACAGCACATTCCTCGGAGTTTGCTGAGAACAGGCATGTTCAAAATATCACAGAAACGTGATATTACAACAAATGGCACTTAAAAGGTACTTACGCACGATGTGCCGTTCAAACAAATTCAAAATCAGAGAAATATCCCTACATGCCTGCCTATGTGAGGTGCACTCCACATATAATTCAAATCATAGGTCCAAACGTTAGCTAACTCATACAAATTCAAATTCAAATTCAAATTCAAAAAAGCCACAGTAAGTGTCAGTAGACTACCTTACCAAACATAAGCTTACCAAATATCTTCAAAAGTGTCCAGATTTCCAACTGCCAAGTTCCGTAGCCGAATCAGCCAAAACGGGCACTACACGACAAACCAACCGATCAGGATCTCAGTCGAAGACCGGCGCCACCTGGAAGGTCAGATCAGAAGGAAGGGAAAAACACCGTAGGTGCCGAGACTCGGGTCACTCAGTGGCAGCGTACGCGTCCATAGCGAGTTTCCAATCCTTCGTCGTGACCTCTCCTTCGGGAATCCGACTCGCCGATGAGTCCCTTCGTGGTCGCCAATTGAGGTATCGGGTTCTGTCAGGCCTACATACTCTGCAAAAACACTCAAACACCATAGACGGAAATTGGCACGGAAACTGAAAATGCAAAGAGACAAGTTTATTAGGACCCCATGGGGTGGTGGTACATTCCTACAGCACCCTTCGGTAATGCAAGAAGTATCACACCGAACATCGGTGCGCGACCTCTTTTATACAGTTTAAAGGTAATAAAAAGATAGGCGGTACACATTTGAACAGTTTTAGGTACATATAAGGACATTTTTGGAGCACAGCCAGCATGTGGGAGGAGCTTAATACCACTGGTCAGTTAGGGGAACATTCCTAAAGAGTGACTACTCTCTTAGTCCGGAGATCGTGTGCGCATGCGTGAAACTGACCATCGCTAAAAATAGCCTGTTGCTGGGCAAAGTGAAGGTTCATTGGCATGAAGGAAGGACAAAAGGGCACTCTACCACGAGGCCGCATGTTCGTACAAAATGGAAGCCACAAAATACAAAATGGCCCCCGTACGCTTAAGTCAAGTTAACAGAAAAGATCGTGTAGCTGAGCTAAACGCTAACTCAGGTGCTGTCAAATTACAACACTGGGCCCTTGGTGTGATGTGAGAGTGGCCTCCTATCAAAATCGCAAACCTGGGATTTAAACACATTTTCAGCAAAACCTGCCATAAGAACTGACAGGAGAACAGGACCAACCTGAAAGCAGATCAGATGAAAGCACATCACCGCCAGTGGAATTGACTTCACCGCAGTTCTCGCTTCATTCTCCTCCGTTGCAGCAAATGCCTTTCAGCGGGACCTCTTGACAACGGTATCCAGCCTCTTAGAGCCCTCTTCAGCTGCAGTCTGCAGCTTCATCCTCCTGGGGTATTTTGAGCTCCAGAAAAATGTCTACATCCGATGATAGAAATCTTCACCGGTCTAAATAACAACCAGCACCCCATCGACGACGGCAACCTCTTTGACCCGAAAATCGACTTTTTCTGGTGCTGAGCTTTTTCCGCCATTGTCACTGGCCTCACCAAGACTTTGTCCATTGGCTCCCCTTCAACGGGATGTATGACATTACAACGCATGCTTTTACCACGCATGCTGTTACGACGCTGTTTTTACAACACGTGCTGTTATAACGCATAGCGCTTTGGGGTGCTGGATAGTGAATAGTTTAATTTACTATTCCAACTCCAGTCCCCATGGATACTAGGGAAGGTGTTGGATAGTAAATTAAATCTATTCCCTATCCTAAAGCGCCCCCCCAGCGCAATGCGTTGTAATGAAATGCGTTGTAATGGTTGCATTGTAAAGGCACTGCGTGGTAAAAGTTGCGTTGTAAAGGATGTTTCCCTTTCAACGACTCATCTTCAGATACAGCCTGGTACCTTCCCTCACTGGAGCTCTACCTTCTCAAGAACTTTACTTACATTTCTTCCAAGTCGGAGGTAAGCCGAGACTGAGGACAATCCACACATTGTTTTCAACCTGTGCTCCATCACGGTCAGCCTTAACTTTGACCAAGTCTTGCATGACCAGATACGCGTGGCTGGCATTTTGTTCCTAAAACTTTAATAATTCATAACTCTGGTTCTACCTCTTGGCTTTGTTTGTTTTGATGTCATTGTATTTATTAAAATTCACTCTATTTTTCTTGTGTTGTGTTTCCACATTAATACTGTTTGAGTGCTGCATAAATATTTTACACATTGCCTCTAGGTTAAGCCTGATTGCTTTTGTGCCAAGCTACCAGATGGTTAAGTACATGCTAGCTTAGTGACTTTTTGTGGTTCACCCTGACAAGGATTGGGTATATTATTTCAGTGGGGTTTCCAGCTTTCTTAACTAATAATCTAATTTCAAACCAGATCGGAAACCTAGGTGCATGGCAAGAGCGCGCTGTACAGAGGTGATTAATGCAGTAGATCTTGAAGACATGGGTAGGTGTCGATAAAGCCCAGATTGGACAGAGGAGAGGCCTACATGAGTGAAATAGAGATGGGATGAGGGTTGCACTAGATAAAAGAGGCAGGCTTGGGAGGGAGGACAGTGGGTGCAAACCTTGTGATTGTTTGTAAGCTGTGCATTGTAAGGTGATTCAGGTGAGGGAAAAAGGTGAGTTTTGATCAGCAGTCGATGTGCTTTAAAGAAAGTATGGGAACTGTGATCCTGAGTGCAATCGAGTGGGGTCTGTGAGTGTTGGGCCTGGCCAAAGGTTGGTGTTGAGGGAAAAGAGTGACATGTATTTTTAGCGCTACACCATCCCAGCCTGTTACACAAAGCGATGTGAATATGTAAATCATTATCTTAAACTTGCATTATATACAGTATAAGTAAGGGTAGGTGAAACTCACAGATTTTCACTCCATGGAATTCCGCATAGTTACATAAAAACTCCTCGAGATTCTGCAGTGTTCAGCCAATGAGTGGAAAAACGCACGTTGAGCTGTTATTTAATGCAGTGGTATATTTCACACTGACAAATTCAGCACAAACTGCAATATGGGGTGCACAAGAGTGCATAGTCATTCGAGTTGATTTTGCTGTCGTTTGAGTAGAAAATGTACTCCAGAAGCAGCCTAATAACCTTTCCTGTGAGCATTCGCATCCGAAAATCACGCCGGAAAGCTTCCTAGCCACCAGAAAACGTGCTGAGAGATGCCAGATCTCGCTCTTCAGCTCACTTGCTGGAGCCTCGCATTGTCCCTGTTGTCATCGTGCGGCTCGAACCGGGAAAAGACACAACCATGAGACAATTGGCAGAATTTGGCAAGAACTCTGCATTAAAAGAGTAACACCGTCAGCAAATTGCTCCAATTCCACAAGCGGAATAAAAAATTCCGCCTGGGTCTAAGTTAAGCTTCCACAAAATGTGCAAAAAGATTTAGGTTGTAGACAAAAAAGTGATTTCCAAATATAGATTTTCGTGATGCCATGGACTCTAAGGCCCAGAAAGCACGGTGTCCTGCAAAGAGGGAGCAGAGGAGGTTGGCACCTCCCACTGCTTGAGCTGCAAAGCGTGGCTTCATTCCCCGCTGCGTGGGATGCGCATGGGCTTCACTGGGGCAGAACGCAGGCAAAGGGCAGACTCATCTTAATTTATTATCGACTGGAGGAGGCCGGACCGGGCACTCCATGCCTTGGCTCTTCCACAAATTCCAGGTAATGTTCCATTCAGAGATTTGTCAGCAATGTCTGTTGTCTCAGCTATATCCATGTTGGGTTGCCTTCCTTGTTTCTAACTATTTGGTAACATTGGGGTGTGTCTAATTTCCATTCAGATACTATGATAAGTTACAGGCAAGAGAAAAGGCCAGCTCTCTAAACCAAATCCTGTGCTAATGAGTAGCACTTCAAACTCTTTTTCAGAACAGTTTGCAGCAGTCATGTCCAAAGAAATTGCACTGGCAGAGAATTACATATCCTTGGATAAGAATGACTGTATTTTAACATTACCAGTGAGGGAGGAGCAGTGTCCTGCTTCCGGGCAGAGACCTTGTTACTAGCTTGCCATATCAGAGTGATTCAGTGGCATTGGACTGAATGCTCGCAATTTAATGATCCCGGCCCCTGCGACCCTCGTCCCTGCTCTCAGGCCAGGTCGCCCCCACGCCGCACGGCTCCGCCTGTGCTCTCGTGACTCCCCCGTGCTGCCCTCCACTGCCGTGAGTCCACCGCCGTGACTCTGTCTGTTTTGCTGCCTATTACTTGTTTTTCTTGTCTGCCCATAACTGTTATCCGTCTGTTTTGCTGCCTATTACTTGGTTTCTTGTCTGCCCATAACTGTTATCCTTCTTCCCCCAAGCGCCCCCTTCCTCACGTACCCCACCGCTATATTCCCGTCCTCGCTTCCCGCCACTGCTCCCCTGCGGCCCCGCCCCTTTTCCTGCTGCGTCCAGTTCCCACCGCCCATTCGCTGCCCAGCTCCCGCCTCCCAGCTGCTCCTCCCTCCCACTTGGCCTTATATGGAGGACGCCGCACGGAAGCGCAGCGGACACGCGCAGCTGGCGCGCAGCTGGCACGCCAAAGGCAAGCCCATCTGCGCCCCTCCGTGGCTGGACCACACCCAGTGACAAAACCCCTGGACCCCGTAACCGCCACACCACCAGACTGCACTACGACTCCGGCACCCTCCACTCACTCAACCCTGGACGAGATCACCCCTGCCACCGGGCCACCCCGAAGCGCTCCCAAGGACCCTTCACCTGCCGGAACTGCAGCTTCACCAGCATCCGGCCCGCCAAACCGCCAGCCAGAGAACCCAACCACCTACGATGCATCCTCCTCAACACCCGCTCCGCTCGCAAGCACGCCATCAAACTCTGGGACCTCCTAGACTCAACCACCCCTGATGTCGCCTTCCTAACGGAGACCTGGCTGAACACCGCCTCGGCACCAAACATCGCCATAGCCATCCCCGAAGGCTACAAGATCTCCCGCAGAGACCGCCCCAACGGAGTGGGAGGGGGAATCGCCATCATCCACAAGGACACCCTCAGAGTCTCAACCAACACCGACGACACCCTCACCATGGCCGAGCACATGCACTTCCAGATCCACACCGACCTCAACACCACCCTCAGAGGAACACTTGTCTACAGACCACCCGGACCCCGATCGCAGTTCAGCGACTCCATCGCCGACCTCATCAGCACCCACGCCCTCACCTCCACGGACTACATCCTCCTCGGGGACCTGAACTTCCACCTCGAGAACAACGACGCCAACTCCACTGCCCTGATCGACAACCTCGCCAACCTCAGACTCAAACAGCTCGTGACGACACCCACCCACACCGCTGGACACACACTGGACCCCATCTTCTCCGCAAGCCCCCACGTCTCCTTCAACCACACCACCGAACCCCACTGGACAGACGACAGAGGCGTCCACTTCACCTTCAGGAAACCCACCACACTCCACATAGAGAATGACCCTGCAGTAACAAAAGCTAAGTTCATAACCTGTATGACTAGCATAGCAAGTTGGATGAGGAAGAACGTCCTGCAACTTAACTCTTCCAAAGCTGAGATGTTGTTTGGCAAGGCAAAAGAAATGTGGACCTCCGACTGGTGGCAATCAGACTAGGAGAAGCTCCTTCCCCAAGAGGGTGGGCTAAGAACCTAGGTGTTAGAATAGACAATAAGCTATTGATGGAAGAGTAGGTGAAGACTCTCGCAGGCTCCTGCTTCGGGACCATGCAAATGCTCAGAAAGATTTTCCCCTGTATCCCGCTAAATGCCAGAAAGGCCCTCATTCAGTCGCTCCTAATCAGTTGCCTTGACTATGGCAACTCTTTGTTGGGAGGAATTAGGGAAGACCTGTTATCTAGATTGCAGGTTGTGCAAAATACGGCAGCTCGTCTCACCCTCAATAAACCAGCACAAACCTCTTCCCTTCCTCTCCTACGCCAACTTTATTGTCTTCCTGTTAGGAAACGAGCTCTCTTCAAGCTGCATTGCATGGCCTTTAAGTCCCTGCATGGAATGAGACTGGCTTACTTGACTTATAAAATTGTACTCTATCAAATCTGCAGCCAGAGGATTAGGAAATCTAAAATGGGTGACAGTGCGTTTTCCTATCTGGCCCCCAAACATTGGAAAGAGCTCCCTGAACAAATTTGTGCCTGCCCCAACTACCACAGTTTAAAAAAATGCTCAAGACTTGGCTATTCTAAAGATTTTATTTTACATCTGGCCTTCCCTCTCTGGCGCTGAGAGATCCCCCTGGGGATGATTTGTGCGCCATACAAAGGAGTCTAAAGTAAAGTAAAAGTAAAGTATGGATAAATCTGCTTTGCACATATTTATTGCAACATTGAGTGATTTTTTTAATGAGATTTCCAACTTTAAAAAAGGAATTGCATATTTGATTATGATCTTGAATAGTATTTCTTGGTGATATTGGTTAAATTTTGGATGAATGGTGGTGTGAATTGAAATCAGGTTTTTATTTTAACACATTCAAAGGGAATTGTTTACTTTTGACTGGCTTAAATAGTATTAAGACATCATGGGGTTTCCAGGGGAGGACGATGTCTGTGGTTACAATTTCGTCAAGAGAACGTGTCCGCCATTTCGACGTGTCTGTCTCCCTGTTTCCCGAATGATTATGGGCTTACCTGAGCCCATGAGGTGGAAGTGGTACAAAGCGATGTGAATATGTAAATCATTATCTTAAACTTGCATTATATGCAGTATAAGTAAGGGTAGGCGAAACTCACAGAACTTCCCTCCATGGAATTCCGCATAGTTACATAAAAACTCCTCGAGATTCTGCAGTGTTCAGCCGATGAGTGGAAAAATGCACGTTGAGCTGTTATTTAATGCAGTGGTACATTTCACACTGACAAATTCAGCACAAACTGGAATATGGGGTGCACACGAGTGCATAGTCATTTGAGTTGATTTTGCTGTCATTTGAGTAGAAAATGTACTCCAGAAGAAGCCTAATGACCTTTCCTGTGAGCATTCGCATCCGAAAATCACGCCGTAAAGCTTCCTAGCCACCAGAAAACGTGCTGGGAGATGCCAGATCTCGCTCTTCAGCTCACTTGCTGGAGCCTCGCATTGTCCCTGTTGTCATCGTGCGGCTCGAACCGGGAAAAGACACAGCCATGAGACAATTGGCAGAATTTGGCAAGAACTCTGCTTTAAAAGAGTAACACCGTCAGCAAATTGCTCCAATTCCACAAGCGGAATAAAAAATTCCTCCTGGGTCTAAGTTCAGCTTCCACAAAATGTGCAAAAAGATTTAGGTTGTAGACAAAAAAGTGATTTCCAAATATAGATTTTAGTGATGCCATGGACTCTAGGGCCCAGAAAGCATGGTGTCCTGCAAAGAGGCAGCAGAGGAGGTGGGCACCTTCCACTGCTTGAGCTGCAAAGCGTGACTTCATTCCCCGCTGCATGGGCTGCACATGGGCTGCACCAGGGCAGAACGCAGGCAAAGGGCAGACGCATCTTAATTTATCCTCGACTGGATGAGGCCGGGCCGGGCTGGGTCCCTCCAGGCCTTGGCTCTTCCACAAATTCCAGGTAATGTTCCATTCAGAGATTTGTCAGCAATGTCTGCTATCTCAGCATTATCCATGTTGGGTTGCCTTCCTTGTCACGTACGTTTCTAACTATTTGGTAACACTGGGGTGTGTCTAATTTCCATTCAGATACTATGATAAGTTACAGGCAAGAGAAAAGGCCAGCTCTCTAAACCAAATCCTGTGCCAATGAGTAGCACTTCAAACTCTTTTTCAGAACAGGTTGCAGCAGTCATGTCCAAAGAAATTGCACTGGCTGAGAAGTACATATCCTTGGATAAGAATGACTGTATTTTAACATTACCAGTGAGAGAGGAGCAGTGTCTGCTTCCGGGCAGAGACCTTGTTACTAGCTTGCCATATCAGAGTGATTCAGTGGCATTGGACCGAATGCTCATAATTTAATGGTCCCGGCCCCTGCGACCCTCGTCCCTGCTCTCAGGCCAGGTCGCCCCCACGCCGCATGGCTCCTCCTGTGCGCTCGTGGCTCCCCCGTGCTGCCCTCCGCTGCCGTTAGTCCGCCGCCGTGACTCTGTCTGTTTTGCTGCCGTTTACTTGTTTTTCTTGTCTGCCTATAACTGTTATCCGTCTGTTTTGCTGCCTATTATCTGGTTTTCTTGTCTGCCCATAACTGTTATCTGTCTGTTTTGCTGCCTATTACTTGGTTTCTTGTCTGCCCATAACTGTTATCCTTCTTCCACTAAGCGCCCCTTCCTCACGTACCCCACCACT
The DNA here is from genome assembly GCF_964261635.1 of Lissotriton helveticus. Taxonomy (NCBI): domain Eukaryota; kingdom Metazoa; phylum Chordata; class Amphibia; order Caudata; family Salamandridae; genus Lissotriton; species Lissotriton helveticus. Next base: position 376,635,144 of record NC_136062.1, read on the forward strand.
ATATTCCAGTCCCCGCTTCCCGCCACTGCTCCCCTGCGGCCCCGCCCCTTTTCCTGCTGAGTCCTGTTCCCCCCACCCATTCGCCGCCCGCTCCCGCCTACCAGCTGCTCCTCCCTCCCACTTGGCCTTATATGGAGGATGCCGCGCGGAAGTGCAGCGGACACGCACAGCGGGTGCGCCGCTGGCATGCCAATGGTAAGCCCATCTGTGCACGTCCGTGCCTGGACCGCACCCAGTGCCAAAACCCCTGGACCCCGTAACCGCCACACCACCAGACTGCACTACGACTCCGGCACCCTCCACTCACTCAACCCTGGCGAGATCACCCCTGCCACCGGGCCACCACGAAGCGCTCCCAAGGACCCTTCACCTGCCGGAACTGCAGCTTCACCAGCATCCGGCCCGCCAAACTGCCAGCCAGAGAACCCAACCACCTACGATGTATCCTCCTCAACACCCGCTCCGCTCGCAAGCATGCCATCGAGCTCTGGGACCTACTAGACTCAACCACCCCGACGTCGCCTTCCTAACGGAGACCAGGCTGAACACCGCCTCGGCACCAGACATCGCCATAGCCATCCCCGAAGGCTACAAGATCTCCTGCAGAGACCGCCCCAACGGAGTGGCAGGGGGAATCGCCATCATCCACAAGGACACCCTCAGAGTCACAAACAACATTGACGACACCCTCACCATGGCCGAGCACATGCACTTCCAGATCCACACAGACCCCAACACCACCCTCAGAGGAACACTCGTCTGCAGACCACCCGGACCCTGACCGCAGTTCAGCCACTCCATCGCCGACCTCATCAGCACTCATGCCGTCAACTCCACGGTCTACATCCTCCTCGGGGACCTGAACTTCCACCTCGAGAACAACAACGACGCCAACTCCACCATCCTGATCGACAACCTCACCAACCTCAGACTCAAACAGCTCATGACGACACCCACCCACACTGCTGGACACACACTGGACCCCATCTACTCCGCAAGCACCCACGTCTCCTTCAACCACACCACCGAACCCCACTATACAGACCACAGATGCATCCACTTCACCTTCAGGAAACCCACCACACTCCACAGATGCCACCCCGATGCTGGGGAAAGGTCACCGAGGACCAACTGACCACCACCCTCAGCTTGGGGCCACCAGCCGACCCCACCGACCCCGACACTGCGGCCACCAACCACAAAAAGTGGATCAACGACTGCGCCGACACCCTCGCTCCACTCAAGACCTCCGCCACCAATCACACCAACAAGAAAGCCGCATGGTTCACAGAAGACCTTCGGACCTCAAAGCGCACCTGCCGGAAGCTGGAAAAGAACTGGCTCCGCGACCGGACACCAGACAACTACACAGCCCACAAGAACGCCACCCTCAGACACCAGCAACTCATCAGGACCACCAAGAGGACCACCAAGAGGACCGCCTTCAAGGACCGCCTAGACAGCAATGCACACAACAGCAAAGAGCTCTTCAACGTCGTGAAAGAACTCTCCAACCCCAGCGCCAATACCAACGACATCCCACCATCACAAGAGCTGTGCAACTCACTGGCCACCTTCTTTCACCGCAAGATCACTGACATCCACGACAGCTTCAACACCGACACCTCCACATCCACCGCTGAGACCACCACCCCTGCGACCACCACCCACACCAGTCGCCTGACCGCCTGGTCCAACATCAGAGACGAAGACACCATCAAGACCATGAACTCCATCCACTCCGGGTCCCAGTCCGACCCATGCCCTCACCACCTTTTCAACAAAGCCAGCAGCACCATCGCACCCCATCTCTGGAAAACAATCAACATCTCCTTCGAGACAGCAACCTTCCAGAGAGCTGGAAACACGCCGAGATCAACGCCCTACTGAAGAAACCCAAGGCGGACCCCAAGGACCTCAAGAACTTCCGGCCCATCTTCCTGCTCCCTTTTCCCAGCAAAAGTAACTGAGAAAATCGTCAACAGACAGCTGACCCGCTACCTTGAAGACCACAACATCCTAGATCCATCCCAGTCCGGCTTTCGCAGCAACCACAGCACCGAGACCGCCCTCAACGCCACCACCGATGACATTAGGATCCTCATGGACGAAGGAGAAACAGCCGCTCTCATCCTTCTGGACCTATCGGCGGCCTTCGACACGGTCTGCCACCGCACTCTAGCAGCACGTCTCCATGACGCCGGAATCCAAGAGAAGGCCCTGGCCTGGACCATATCCTTCCTCTCCGACAGAACCCAGAGCGTCCGCCTCCCACCCTTCCGCTCCAAGACCACCAGAATCATCTGCGGCGTACCACAGGGATCATCCCTCAGCCCGACACTTTTCAATATCTACATGGCACCACTCACCCACGTCGCACGACAACACAACCTCAACATCATCTCCTACGCCGATGACACCCAGCTGTTCATATCCCCCACCAAAGACCCCCACACCGCCAAAGCCAACTTTCACAGAGGAATGAAGGCCGTCGCCGAATGGATGAAAGACAGCAGGCTGAAGCTGAACTCAGACAAGACAGAAGTCCTCATCCTCGGCCCCACCCCCTCAGCCTGGGACGACTCCTGGTGGCCAACATCGCTAGGGTCTGCCCCTGAACCCACCGACCACGTGCGCAACCTGGGGGTCATCCTTGACTCCGCACACTCTATGACCAAGCAGGTCAACACCGTCTCCGCTTCCTGCTTCCACACCCTCCGAATGCTCCGCAGGATCTTCAAATGGATCCCCCGCGACACGAGAAAAACTGTCACCCAGACCCTCATCACCAGCTGACTGGACTACTGGAACGCCCTCTATGCAGGAACAACAACCAAGCTCCTGAGACGACTGCAACGTATCCAGAACGCATCGGCACGACTGATCCTCGATGTCCCCCGAGGCAGCCACATCACACCCCACCTAAGAGGCCTGCACTGGCTCCCCATCAACAACAGGATCACCTTCAAACTCCTCATCCACGCACACAAAGCCCTACACAACACTGGACAAGCATATCTCAATGACCGACTCAACTTCTATACCCCCACCCGCAGCCTCCGCTCTGCCAACCTCGCCCTCGCTACAGTTCCACGCTTCCGAAAAACCACCGCCGGCGGCCGATCCTTCTCCTACCTCACAGCCAAGACCTGGAACACTCTCCCTACCGGCCTACGACAGACCCAGGACTTGCTGACCTTCAGAAAACTTCTCAAGACCTGGCTCTTCGATCAGTAGCAGCACCCCCCCCCCCCCCCCCCCCCCCCAGTGCCTTGAGACCCTCACGGGTATGGAGCACTCTACAAATGGAATGATTGATTGATTGATTGACCCAAAAACTAAAAAGGGCCAAGCATGGCCAACCCTCCCTAGTATAACATTGAAGAGGCAAGAAGTGTTGGATGTGATGGTCCAACTTTTTACATGTTTTTTGGCAGACTGAATGGCATGATTGAATCTTGAATCAACACCTTGCTGAAGCCCCTGCATACTTTGGAAATGTGCCCCTCAAGGGGCTTCTGCTATAAGAAGAGGGAAATGTGTATACTTCACTTGACCATGTCTGTCATGACCTCCCAATCTTGCTTAGCATGTCTTCCTCTGGAGGGAACGATGTACTCCCCTTGACCATGCATGCCATTCTATACCAATCATGTGGCTGAACAGGAACCCACGCCCATAACCCATGCCAGTAACCTTGGAATAATTGACAGCAAAGTGGATTCTGAAGATGCTGAGGAAGACCTTAGGAATACCCTTTATACAGGGACCACCAAAGCAACTCACTAGGGGCCAGATGTAGGTAATTCTATTTTACCGATTCATAAATACCGAATTTTACCGATTCGGTATTTATGAATCGGTAAAATAGAAGGAGGGAGATTTAGGTAAAATCGGTAATTGAATTACCGATTCTGTAAAAATCGGTATTTACCGAATCGGTAAATACCGATTCGGTATTGCCCATTGATTCCTATGGGCCTTGAAGCCCATAGGAATCAATGGGCAATACCGAATCGGTATTTACCGATTCGGTAAATACCGAATCCAGCAAGGGTGCAGGGGGTGTCCCTTTGACACCCTCTAGCACCATGAATACAGGCATGTGTGCCCTAAGGGCATGTCTGTCTGTCACATGGCATAGGTGTGCATGCACACATGTGCATGCACACCTGGATTTGGTATTTTACCACCCAATTGGATTGGGTGGTAAAATACCGAATCTGAAAGGCCTTTGGGACTCAGAAGAGTCCCACCTACATCTGGAAGTTACCGAATCGGTAAAAATACCGATTCGATATTTTACCGATTCGGTAAATTTACCGAATCTGTAAAATTGGCCCCCTACATGCCAATTCCTAAATACCGGTCGGTAACGGCCGAAATCGGCCGTTACCGACCGGTATTTGGGCTCCTACATCGGGCCCAAGAAGACTACAGACCAACCAGAACTCTGCAGCAAGACTTATCCTCAACTTCCCACACATAACTCACACCACACCTCAGGGAGCTTCGCTATTTCCCAATTCACAAATATGCTCAAGTCAAACTCCTCACACACACATTCAAGGCACTCCACAACTCAGGCCCTACCTACCTGAACAGTTACATCTCCTTCCAACCACCATCCAGACACCACCACTCCACAGGGCTCCTACTCACTGACCACCCATGCATACACAGTACCAGATCCATAGGACAAGTGTTCTCTTACATCACTCCTAAAGAGTGGAAGAACCTCCCACTCTGCATCAGAGACTCCTATTTTTTTCCTGAATACATCACGAAGCAGAAGACCTGGCTTTTCAATTAACCAACCTATGGTAGGGCTAGGTACACACACCTGTCCAGCGCCAGGATACCCTCCCAGGATGAAAGTATTCTTTACAAATACATATAAGATAACATAGCATAGCATGCTTAGCATTTCCTCTCCTCACACGATGTATTGATGTATCTCCCATTCTCCTTGATATGACATGACCAAGATTTAATTACTAGGCCTCACATTAATATTGAAACAGATATAACTCCTTGTAAAATAACTCCTCTGGTTCATAGGCCGTTACATGTGCATCATTTGAGCATAAAAAGTTCTAAGATTTCTCGCGTCTTGCAATTCGAGCGTGGGACGGAGGGTGACCATTTATGCAGTTTTTTAAATCATAGGTGATAGGTCTAATTTTTGTTAGGAATTTGATTCATCAATCCAGCACAGGCAGTAAACATATTTTAAACAATAGATTGAGACAGATTTTTAAAGCCAAAAATAAAAAAATATAATTTATCGACATTACAGGCACCTTCCGGGCCCTTTAGAAGTTGGTTGATGTAAACGTTGCCTGGAACAAACAAGCGGTGGAGACTGTTTAATCCCACACTGTATACATATAAAAGGATTGCTTGAAATATTTAAAGGTAATTGGATTCTCCTTTACAACTGGTGGGATTAAGGGATGAGACTTATATTGTTTTTATATGATACCAAGTTAGTTGCAGCATATTGGGTATCTTTTGCCTTCCCATAGATCCACATATTGATGGGCCCAATGGAGAACCTCGAGGGTGGCATATGAACCCGAGGAGGTATTTTGCAAGGAGTTATATCTGATAGATACTACAACCACATTGCTGGTGGGTCAATCCCAATACCTTTACATAGGAGGGAGGGTTTTTAAAGGGGAATGATATGATCTTGTTTGTTTTGTATGAGTCATTGTGAGTTTTTAGTTTTTTTAATATCACTGAGTCGTTTTTAACCAGGTTTTAACTTATATAACAGATGATGATTTTTGTAAAACAAAAATGTTTTAGTATAACTGCAATTCTCACACCTTATTGATATTATTAAATAATTACTCAAAGCAATATTTAGTGTATAATTGCTTTGCAGTCTATAAACCTGGAAGAGGAGCGGTGCTGCTGCCAGAGTTCCTGACTCTGGACCACGGGGTTCACGGTTCGATCGCCGGCGGGAGGTTAGCCCAGCACCTTGTGTCTTTGGGCAATAGCTTGTGTAATGTTCCCGATGGCCCCTAGCACTGGGAACCTCTCCGGAGGTAGCTGTGCACTTTACAAATGCTGATATTTCATAATATTTACTAAATTTCAAATTGGTCTTTGATTTGTTTTTATGAAAATCTTTTTATGATAGATTTCGATTTGTGGGAGATTTCATTTCTTTTCCTGAAGAAGGTGGTTGGATCATTTAAACCCACCAAAATGAGTTGATGCAGAAAACGTCTGTACTCTAAACGACTCAACTTTGGTTAAACAAGAGACTTTCTTCTATAGTGGTGGTTTGACCAAGGATCTAATGTTCGATTAGTGGTTCTTAATGACAAAATGAATGTCTGGTATTCTCCCCATGTAGCAATATGAAATTTGTTGTTGGTTCTTGGATTGATTATTTTTGATTTTAGATAAATTTGGGTGTGGATTTAAATTTGCATATAGAACATACAATTGTATTTAGGCTCTCGCATCATGGGAGCCAAAGACTCCTCGCCGGAGCTCTTTGCCATCCTGAAGGAGTTTACAAATCCACGGGCGAATAATCCACTCCCGCCATCCACACAGGAACTATGTGATCACTTAGCAGCCCACTTCACTAATAAGATCGGCACAATATATCGCTCCTTTCGGGCCAGAAAGGGTAGTTGATGAGAGAGCCCCCCTCGAGGGAAACCCCTGCGCCCCGAGTTTAGAATGCTTCCCCACCATTACTGGTGAGCGGGTGGGTTCTCTATTATCTCAGGCAAAATTGGGTTCTACTTTTGACCCGGTACCACCTGCGTTTATGTCTGAGCTAACCCCGGTCTTAGCGGATACACTTGCAGACATCTGTAACATCTCATTAGCGACGGCCACTTTTCCACCCAAATGGAAAATTGCACGCTTTAAGCCCCTGCTTAAAAAGGCTCTAGCTGATCCTACTGATCTACAGAATTAGAGGCCAATCTCCCTTCTCCCTTGTTGTTCCAAAGCCATAGAGACACTAATCAACCGACATCTTTCTAGCCATCTAGAGCAGAACAAAATATTAGACCCATCCCAGTCCGGCTACCGTGCATCCTACAGCAGAAAGGCTGCCTTACTAGAGGTTACCGATATGCTAAGGATGTCACTGGATAAGGACTCTCCAGTAATGTTAGTGCTGCTTGATCAGTCGGCAGCCTTTGACACCATCTCTCATCGCATCCTGTTGAACCGGCTTCGAGAGATTGGTGTCAGAGGTTTGGCCTTTAAATGGATTCAGAATTATCTATCCGACAGAACACAATGCGTCCAGTTGGACTCCTTTGTGTCACATACAGCTGCGGTGGATAAGGGGGTTCCACAAGGCTCTATATTGAGCCCCACGTTATCCAACCTATATGTTGCCCCTTTGGCCTCAATCGGCAGAAACTGTGGGTTTGAAACCATATCCTACGCTGATGATACGCATCTGATTGTGCACATAGATAATGACCCTGCAGTAACAAAAGATAAGTTCATAAACTGTATGACTAGCATAGCAAGTTGGATGAGGAAGAACGTCCTGCAACTTAACTCTTCCAAATCTGAGATGTTGTTTGGCAAGGCAAAAGAACTGTGGACCTCCGACTGGTAGCAATCAGAACTAGGAGAAGCTCCTTCCCCAAGAGGGTGGGCTAAGAACCTAGGTGTTAGAACAGACAATAAGCTATTGATGGAAGAGTAGGTGAAGACTCTTGCAGGCACCTGCTTCCGGACCATGCAAATGCTCAGAAAGATTTTCCCCTGTATCCCGCTAAATGCCAGAAAGGCCCTCATTCAGTCACTCCTAATCAGTTGCCTTGACTATGGCAACTCTTTGTTGGGAGGAATTAGGGAAGACCTGTTATCTAGATTGCAGGTTGTGCAAAATTCACCCTCAATAAACCAGCACGAACCTCTTCCCTTCCTCTCCTACACCAACTTTATTGTCTTCCTGTTAGGAAACGAGCTCTCTTCAAGCTGCATTGCATGGCCTTTAAGTCCCTGCATGGAATGAGACTGGCTTACTTGACTTATAAAATTGTACTCTATCAAATCTGCAGCCAGAGGATTAGGAAATCTAAAATGGGTGACAGTGCGTTTTCCTATCTGGCCCCCAAACATTGGCAAGAGCTCCCTGAACAAATTTGTGCCTGCCCCAACCTACCACAGTTTAAAAAAATGCTCAAGACTTGGCTATTCTAAAGATTTTATTTTACATCTGGCCTTCCCTCTCTGGCGCTGAGAGATCCTCCTGGGGATGATTTGTGCGCCATACAAATGAGTCTAAAGTAAAGTAAAATTAAAGTATGGATAAATCTTCTTTGCACATATTTATTGCAACATTGAGTGTTTTTTTAATGAGATTTCCAACTTTAAAAAAGGAATTGCATATTTGATTATGATTTTGAATAGTATTTCTTGGTGATATTGGTTAAATTTTGGATGAATGGTGGTGTGAATTTAAATCAGGTTTTTATTTTAACACATTCAAAGGGAATTGTTTACTTTTGACTGGCTTAAATAGTATTAAGACATCATCGGGTTTCCAGGGGAAGACGATGTCTGTGGTTACAATTTCGTCAAGAGAACGGGCCCGCCATTTTGACGTGTCTGTCTCCCTGTTTCCCGAATGATTATGGGCTTACCTTAGCCCATGAGGTGGAAGTGGTACAAAGCGATGTGAATATGTAAATCATTATCTTAAACTTGCATTATATGTAGTATAAGTAAGGGTAGGCGAAACTCACAGAACTTCCCTCCATGGAATTCCGCATAGTTATATAAAAACTCCTCGAGATTCTGCAGTGTTCAGCCAATGAGTGGAAAAATGCACGTTGAGCTGTTATTTAATGCAGTGGTACATTTCACACTGACAAAATCAGCACAAACTGCAATACGGGTGCACAAGAGTGCATAGTCATTCGAGTTGATTTTGCTGTCGTTTGAGTAGAAAATGTACTCCAGAAGAAGTCTAATGACCTTTCCTGTGAGCATTCGCATCCGAAAATCACGCCATAAAGCTTCCTAGCCACCAGAAAACGTGCTGGGAGATGCCAGATCTCGCTCTTCAGCTCACTTGCTGGAGCCTCGCATTGTCCCTGTTGTCATCGTGCGGCTCGAACGGGGAAAAGACACAGCCATGAGACAATTGGCAGAATTTGGCAAGAACTCTGCATTAAAAGAGTAACACCATCAGCAAATTGCTCCAATTCCACAAGCGGAATAAAAAATTCCGCCTGGGTCTAAGTTCAGCTTCAACAAAATGTGCAAAAAGATTTAGGTTATAGACAAAAAAGTGATTTCCAAATATAGATTTTAGTGATGCCATGGACTCTAAGGCCCAGAAAGCACGGTGTCCTGCAAAGAGGGAGCAGAGGAGGTGGGCACCTCCCACTGCTTGAGCTGCAAAGCGTGACTCCATTCCCCGCTGCGTGGGCTGCACATGGGCTGCACCAGGGCAGAATGCAGGCAAAGGGCAGACGCATCTTAATTTATCCTCAACTGGATGAGGCCGGGCCGGGCTGGGTCCCTCCAGGCCTTGGCTCTTCCACAAATTCCAGGTAATGTTCCATTCAGAGATTTGTGGGCAATGTCTGCTGTCTCAGCATTATCCATGTTGGGTTGCCTTCCTTGTCACGTACGTTTATAACTATTTGGTAACACTGGGGTTTGTCTAATTTCCATTCAGATACTATGATAAGTTACAGGCAAGAGAAAAGGCCAGCTCTCTAAACCAAATCCTGTGCCAATGAGTAGCACTTCAAACTCTTTTTCAGAACAGGTTGCAGCAGTCATGTCCAAAGAAATTGCACTGGCTGAGAAGTACATATCCTTGGATAAGAATGACTGTATTTTAACATTACCAGTGAGGGAGGAGCAGTGTCTGCTTCCGGGCAGAGACCTTGTTACTAGCTTGCCATATCAGAGTGATTCAGTGGCATTGGACCGAATGCTCACAATTTAATGATCCCGGCCCCTGCGACCCTCGTCCCTGCTCTCAGGCCAGGTCGCCCCCACGCCGCACGGCTCCTCCTGTGCGTTCGTGGCTCCCCCGTGCTGCCCTCCGCTGCCGTTAGTCCACCGCCATGACTCTGTCTGTCTTGCTGCCTATTACTTGTTTTTCTTGTCTGCCTATAACTGTTATCCGTCTGTTTTGCTGCCTATTACCTGGTTTTCTTGTCTGCCCATAACTGTTATCTGTCTGTTTTGCTGCCTATTACTTGGTTTCTTGTCTGCCCATAACTGTTATCCTTCTTCCCCTAAGCGCCCCTTCCTCACGTACCCCACCGCTATATTCCCGTCCCCGCTTCCCGCCATTGCTCCCCTCCGGCCCGCCCCTTTTCCTGCTGCGTCCTGTTCCCGCCACCCATTCGCCGCCCGCTCCCGCCTACCAGCTGCTCCTCCCTCCCACTTGGCCTTATATGGAGGACGCCGCGCGGAAGTGCTGCGGACACACGCAGCGGGTGCGCCGCTGGCACGCCAAAGGCAAGCCCATCTGCGCACGTCCGTGCCTGGACCGCACCCAGTGCCAAAACCCCTGGACCCCGTAACCGCCACACCACCAGACTGCACTACGACTCCGGCACCCTCCACTCACTCAACCCTGGCGAGATCACCCCTGCCACCGGGCCACCACGAAGCGCTCCCAAGGACCCTTCACCTGCCGGAACTGCAGCTTCACCAGCATCCGGCCCGCCAAACTGCCAGCCAGAGAACCCAACCACCTACGATGCATCCTCCTCAACACCCGCTCCGCTCGCAAGCATGCCATCGAGCTCTGGGATCTCCTAGACTCAACCACCCCGACGTCGCCTTCCTAACGGAGACCAGGCTGAACACCGCCTCGGCACCAGACATCGCCATAGCCATCCCCGAAGGTTACAAGATCTCCTGCAGAGACCGCCCCAATGGAGTGGCAGGGGGAATCGCCATCATCCACAAGGACACCCTCAGAGTCACAAACAACACCGACGACACCCTCACCATGGCCGAGCACATGCACTTCCAGATCCACACCGACCCCAACACCTGTCAGAAGGCTACTCCAAGTCCATCGAAGCCGACGATGCTCCCAATACCCCACCACCACAGCAACGGCCAGAAACAAATCTAAGCCGCCTCTGAAGCAGAAGGGGAAGTGGATTGAAAAAGAGAGATAGCCTGGTTGAAGGTCTTCTTCATGGGTCTTCTGCCAACGTCGAAGAATAACACTGGCACCTGCAGTAAGACACACACTTAACCTTCTCTGATGCTTTAACAATTTTCAAAGAATGACAAGTGTAATTATTACTAACGTTACCTGGAAGACCTGGCTATATGCTTCTCTCTTAACTGATGAGTGACTGACAGCTACTTGTTTGGTTAAACTGTTCTGTGTCTGCAAAACATATATGTATAATATATTATTATCTATACTTTTGCTATATGTTGATAACTTCACTTCACCTCAGAATTTTTTCTGTCATAACCTTTACTCACCAACTCTGTATGTTTTGTTGCCTTGTAGAATACCAGGAATTAACTAAAAGTTCCTTGTATATTAACTTCAACTGTGGAAACGATAAGTCCAGATCACTGTTTTGACAAGAAACAGGAAAACTGGAACAGCGGACTTCTCAGATAACGCGACCGTTACGGTGCGAATTCAGTTGAAGTGCGTCATTCCTTAGTTCGAAACGGAGCTTCAGCTGTACTGCCAGCACGAGCTCCTGAACACTAGACCGCTGCCGCTGGACAGCGATCCCTGGACTTTTGGCGGCCATATTGATGAGGATTGCATAGTGCCCTTAAACATAGTCTCCACATCAGATTGGACACTAGGAATCCTCTTCTCCCATGGGGAACTAATGGCACCTTTTTGCGCTGTCTCAACCTTGCTACAGATTCTGACCTAGAGCCCCGGACAGTACCCATAATCCTGACAGTACCTCCCTCCAAAGGGGACCCTCCCAATTTTGGCTTCGAGGGGTTGGTCTGATGAAATTGCCTAACTAACTTGGGAGCATGAACGTTACTGGAAGGCTCCCATGATCTTTCCTCTGGGCCAAAACCCTTCCAATCGACTAGATAGAACAATTTTTTCCTGGAGATTTTAGAATCTAAGATTCTACTAACCTCAAATTCCTCATTTGATTCTACTCTAATTGGCGCTGGTTTACCTTTGTATCGAACCTTAGGAGGATTTTTCTTTAGCAGGGATAGATGAAAGGCTGGATGAATTTTTAAATTGCGGGGAAGTTGCAATTTGACTACTACTGGGTTTATTTTTCTCTGTATTTTAAATGGGCCAATAAACCTAGGCTGAAACTTCCTATTACCTTTCAATCTAAGATGTTTTGTGGATAACCAAACCTGATCTCCTACCTCAAAACTTTCTCCTACCCTCCTCTTTTTATCTGCCTGCTGTTTATATGAAATCTTCGCTTTGATAAGATTTAACTGAGCCTGCTGGTAAGATTTTTTCAAGTTTGCTACCCACTCAACCACAGTTGGATTTTCCTCAATAATTTTCCCCAAAGTTATCTTAGGATGACGGCCATAGTTTAGATAGAATGGGGTAAAACCTGTGGAGGCATGAACAGCATTGTTGTAAGCGAACTCAGCCGACCACAGCAGGTCTGACCAGTTCCCTTCTTGTTCCATTAAATATAATCTCAGGGTACTGCTCCAACTCCTGGTTAACTCGCTCGGTCTGCCCATCTGTCTCCGGATGGAAACTAGTTGAGAGCCGAGTGTCAATGCCCAAACTGTGCATATAGTTCTTCCAGAAACGAGACACAAATTGAGCACCTCTGTCCGAGATTAGAATCTGAGGAATACCATGAGCTCGCACCACATGTTGGTTAAATATTTCACCAGCTGAGGGGCGGATGGAACTTTTTCCAAAGGAACAAAATGACCCATTTTGGAGAAGGTGTCTACCATCACCAAAATGGCAGTGTACCCCTGACTAAGTGGTATATCTACAATTAAGTCTAATGATACTGTGTGCCATGGGCCTGGAGCGTTTGGTAGAGGTTGTAATAACCCCTGTGGACTCTGTCTTGAGGGCTTTCCTTTTATACACAGTTCACAGGTTGCGACATACTGTCCCACTTGAGCTGCCATTCCTGGCCACCAAAAATGCCTCTGTAACAACTGCAAAGTCTTCTTACTGCCTTTGTGTCCAGCCAACGGATCGTCATGACAACTAGCCAATGCCTTTTCCTGTAATTCTCTGGTGGGCAAATAAAAAGCTTCTTCGTAGTATGGTAAAGAATGTTTTATTGATTTTTTCTCATCGTCTGCTGCCCACTTTTCCAATTCCTGCCCAGAACATTTTTTCAATATCTCCTTGATGAAGTCTTCTAACTAAATAGCTCCCACAATTCTCTCTCGAGGAATGATTGGTTCATCACCTGGTACTCTTTTATCTTCTGAACAATTCATTCGTGATAAAGAGTCTGCTTTGCCGTTCTTCACTCCTAGTATGAAAGTTATGACGAAATCGAACTCAGAAAAATATAACGACCCTCTCAGTTGACGAGGAGTCAAAGTTTTGGCTGATTTTAAAAATTGCAAATTCCGATGGTCAGTGTACACAGTCACCTTGTGCCTAGCCCCAAGCAGATAGTGGCGCCAATCCTGAAATGCTTCCTTTACTGCTAGTAACTCCTTAGCAATGGTGTAATTAAATTCAGTTTCAGACAATTTCCTCGACCGATAAGCCACAGGATGAAGTTGTCCAGTAAGCTTGTTTCTTTGTGACAAAATTCCACCAGTAGCGAAGTCTGACGCATCTGTTTCCACAAAAAACTCCTGCGCTGGGTCTGGATGCATTAAGATAGGTGCTGTGACAAACGCCCTCTTAAGGAACTGAAATGCCTCTTCCGCTTCAGGGGACCAAAGGAACTCCTTCCCTTTCTTAAGGAGTCGAGTAATGGGTTGAACCTTGGCCGAAAAATTCGGAATGAACCTCCTGTAAAAAGTGGAAAAGCCTAAGAAACTCTGTACTTCCTTGACGCTCCTTGGCGATGACCACTCCTGGATAACTTGTACCTTGGATGGATCCATGGCCACCCCGTCAGCCGACAAGACGAATCCTAGGAACTCCACTTTTCTCACGTGAAAGGAACACTTCTCCAGCTTGACGTACAAATGGTTATCTAGCAATTTCTTTAAAATTGCTCGCACCTGAAGAACGTGATCCTAAGTGCTGTCCGAAAAGATAAGGATATCATCAATGTAAATGACGGCTACTCGATCCAAAAATTCTCTTAAAACGTCGTTCACAAAGTGTTGAAATGCCGCCGGAGCATTGCTCAATCCAAAAGGCATTACCTGATATTCATAAAGACCGTACTTGGTACGAAATGCTGTCTTCCATTCCTCACCCTGAGCCACTCTTACCAGATGGTACGCTCCTCGTAAGTCCAATTTAGTGTATATTTTCTCTCCCTTCACTTGGTCTAGTAGCTGCGAGATGAGTGGAAGTGGATAACAATTTTTTACAGTCACCAAGTTCAATGCTCTGTAGTCAATACAAGTGCGTAAGGTACCATCCTTCTTCGGCTGAAAAAACAGTGGCGAAGAGACGGGTGATTGAGAGGGTCTTATGAACCCTATCTTCAAATAATCATCCAAATATTTTTTTTAAAACGTATTCTCCGCTTCTGTAAGTGCATAGATTCGACTGCACGGCAACCTAGCACTGGGTTCAAGCTCAATTTTACAGTCGTACTCACGATGGGGTGGGAGTTTTTCTGCATTTCCCTTATCGAACACACTGGCCAAGTCCTGGTATTCTGGGGGAATTTCTATAGTTTTCAGTGCACACATCTGATGGGTAAGTTGAGCCAATTCCCAAGATGGTGATCCCTCTGTTTTCTGATGAGAATGAGTAAAGCAAGACTGACGACAATGTGCTGAGGTCATTTCCACTGATCTCTGTTCCCAATCGATTTTTGGATTATGCTCTGTGAGCCAAGGCAATCCCAATATTAATTTGAACTGTGGAGCATCTATTAGATTGAAACGAAGAAATTCCCGATGGCCCTGTAATCCCAACAGCTCTAAAGTTTCAGTTTCTTTAGTGATAGGTCCCGAAGTGAGATTAGTGCCATCCACTGCTTTGACTATTTCCGGGTGTCTCTTAGTCACAGCCTGAATCCCCATTTCTTTGGCATAAGACAAATCACAAAAATTGCCTGTGGCACCGGAGTCAATCATGACTGATACCCCTGTAATTTCTTTAGTGCCGAATCTCACAACAAATGAGACCGTCAAATGTGGAGCCGCCGACTGAAGGGTGTTTATTAACTGCTGCACCTCCGGAGTTGAATTTTGTTCTTTTCCCACCAGAGCAACTCCCTCTACTGGTGGGATTTGGCTTTTAAACTTACGCTAACCTTAGGTTTTTTCAAACAGTCTCTTACGAAATGACCTGACACACCACAGTACAGGCACAAGTTGTTGGCTCGCCTTTTTTCCGTTTCTTCTTTAGACAGTGGTCCCCTGATGGAGCCAATTTGCATAGGTTCCTCCCCTGCACTGTTTTCAGATCGACTAGTTTCACTCTTTACCCGGTCTAGACGTGGGAAATAGGTCCTAAAATCTTTTTTCTTCTCTGACTTCCTTTCTGAAAGTCGATGTTCCAACTGTAAGACCAGGTCTATTAATTCTGATATCTCTTGTGGTCTCTTAGGTATCTGCGCCACTGCATCCTTTAGCTCGTCCCTCAGGCCTCTGTAAAAAATGGCGGAGCGTTTACCCTCAGGCCACTCAGTCTCTACTATCAGTTTGTTAAATTGAGCTATGTAGGCAATTAACTCCCGGTTTCCTTGTTTTAGGTCCAAAAGTTCATTGTCGGTGGCCTGTTCTGCAGTTCTGCGATTAAAAATCCGTAAAAATTCTTTCTTAAAGACATCAAAGCTGTACAGGGCTGGGTCATCTCTAGAAATCAACGGCATTGACCACGGGGCCGCATCACCGCTCATGTAGGACAGCATGAACGCAACCTTTACTCTATCATCTATAAATACAACTGGTCGACAGAGAAAATGCAGCGAACACTGCATGAGGAATATCTGGGCCTTATGTGGGTCTCCCCCAAATCTCTCTGGATTAGCCAATGGTACTACTGGAGCAACGGAATGAATTACCTGAGTAGCTGCTTCCGAAGCAGAATTTCTACTCGATTCCGAAGACCTTCCTGCTATGAGTTCCTCCATTTTTGACCTAATTATATGATTCTCTTGTTGGGACCTTTTCATTTCCTCTCTTAAAACCCTATTATCATCGACGGACTGAGTCAACTGACTTTGTAGTCCATCCAATATTCCTGCCAGAGTTTTCAAATCAAAGCCCTCTGCCATTGCGGCTTAGATGGGAAGTTGGCACTTCAATCTGTCAGAAGGCTACTCCAAGTCCATCGAAGCCGACAATGCTCCCAATGCCCCACCACCTCAGCAACGGCCAGAAACAAATCTAAGCCGCCTCTGAAGCAGAAGGGAAAGGGGAAGTGGATTGAAAAAGAGAGACAGCCTGGTTGAAGGTCTTCTTCACGGGTCTTCTGCCAACGTCGAAGAATAATACTGGCACCTGCAGTAAGACACACACTTAACCTTCTCTGAGTCTTTAACAATTTTCAAAGAATGACAAGTCTAATTATTACTAACGTTACCTGGAAGACCTGGCTATATGCTTCTCTCTTATCTGATGAGTGACTGACAGCTACTTGTTTGGTTAAACTGTTCTGTGTCTGCAAAACATATATGTATAATATATTATTATCTATACTTTTGCTATATGTTGATAACTTCACTTCACCTCAGAAATTTTCTGTCATAACCTTTACTCATCAACTCTGTATGTTTTGTTGCCTTGTAGAATACCAGGAATTAACTAAAAGTTCCTCGTATATTAACTTCAACTGTGGAAACGATAAGTCCAGATCACTGAATGAAAAACCCTGGGAGTGTCTAAGAAGAGTTACACCTCACACTGTTGTGGCGTTAAAGTTTGTACCTTAGGAATGCTCCCAAAGACCTCAGTAATAAATGGTTTCTTCAGGAATGAAATAAATTAAATACTAGTCTTTTGACGAACTGTCTTTTGAAAAGTACCTGTGGATGGCACCAATGTCCTGTGCCTCAAAACTGGATTCAAAAACGCTTACTTGGCTCTGAACTGAAAATGACACTGGTGATCCCACGTAGCGCATGCGACTTGCTTGGAGAAGATTCTGAAGACTGTAGAAAACTTGGAAACTGAAAGTTTTGACAAGAAACAAGAAAACTGGAATAGCGGGCTTCTCAGATAACACTACCGTTACGGTGCGAATTCAGTTGAAGTGCGTCATTCCTTAGTTCGAAACGGAGCTTCAGCTGTACTGCCAGCGCGAGCTCCTGAACACTAGACCGCTGCCGCTGGACAGCGATCCCTGGACTTTTGGCGGCCATATTGATGAGGATTGCATAGTGCCCTTAAACATAGTCTCCACATCAGATTGGACACTAGGAACCCTCTTCTCCCACGGGGAACTAATGGTACCTTTTTGCGCTGTCTCAACCTTGCTACAGATTCTGACCTAGAGCCCCGGACAGTACCCATAATCCTGACAACACCACCCTCAGAGGAACACTCGTCTACAGACCACCCGGACCCTGACCGCAGTTCAGCCACTCCATCGCTGACCTCATCAGCACCACGCCCTCAACTCCACGGTCTACATCCTCCTCGGGGACCTGAACTTCCACCTCGAGAACAACAACGACGCCAACTCCACCATCCTGATCGACAACCACGCCAACCTCAGACTCAAACAGCTCGTGACGACGCCCACCCACACTGCTGGACACACACTGCACCCCATCTTCTCCGCAAGCACCCACGTCTCCTACTCACTGACCGCCCATGCATACACAGTACCAGATCAAGAGGACAAGTGTTCTCTTACATCGCTCCTAAAGAGTGGAAGGACCTCCCACTCTGCATCAGAGACGCCTATTTTTCCTGAATGCATCACGAAGCAGAAGACCTGGCTTTTCAATTAACCAACCTATGGGTAGGGCTAGGTACACACACCTGTCCAGCGCCAGGATACCCTCCCAGGATGAAAGTATTCTTTACAAATACATATAAGAAACAATGCATAGCATGCTTAGCATTTCCTCTCCTCACACGATGTATTGATGTATCTCCCATTCTCCTTGATATGACATGACCAAGATTTAATTACTAGGCCTCACATTAATATTGAAACAGATATAACTCCTTGTAAAATAACTCCTCTGGTTCATAGGCCGTTACATGTGCATCATTTGAGCATAAAAAGTTCTAAGATTTCTCGCGTCTTGCAATTCGAGCGTGGGACGGAGGGTGACCATTTATGCAGTTTTTTAAATCATAGGTGATAGGTCTAATTTTTGTTAGGAATTTGATTCATCAATCCAGCACAGGCAGTAAACATATTTTAAACAATAGATTGAGACAGATTTTTAAAGCCAAAAATAAAAAATATAATTTATCGACATTACAGGCACCTTCCGGGCCCTTTAGAAGTTGGTTGATGTAAACGTTTTTTTTTTGTTTTTTTTTAAACTTTATTTTGGCAATTTCAGGTACATTACAGTATAAAAAAGGCATTTATACGTACACAGGTACAATCCACAGAGCATGTATATATCAGTTGATCCATAGCCTAGAACGTTTGGAAAGAAAATAACCATCTGAAGAACAGCAATTAGTCCAGCAGTATATGCAGTAGTCGCTCATAATATAGTCCAGATTTACATATTAAGAACTAAATGCTCCCAATGGGGACTTAACAGCAGTGAACAGATCTGAAGGGTGCTGCCTGTCAGAATCCCCCCCAGGTCACACACCCCAGTATAACAGGGAGAATAGCATCCTCCTCTGCGGTATGCAGTTGTATTTGCCTAGGAAAAGGGCATTGCGGGTTCATAAGCAATCAAGAAGACTCACAAGGTCAAATCCTACCCACACCTCAGCTCACCAGTGTAAAGTCTCAAGGCGTTGTCGCAACCAATGCGTCATTATGCACCTGAGCTAAGTAGCACTGCAGTGGGGCCCATATGTCCCTGGGTCGCGAGGCAGGTGGTAGCAGTTCAGAATATACATGAAGTTGTTCCTGGCAATATGTAAGATCGTAAAGCCAATTCTTGAACTTAGGTGCTCTGCCTCTACCCCATCGACACACCACTCTGCGTTTAGCCATTAAGAGGGCCAGGGCAATGAATTTGCGGTACGCGGCTTGCAGGGGCTCCACATATCCCAACAAAGCTAAGACAGGGGAGGGGTCCAGTTCAACATGAATCATTTTAGATAAGGCTGCGAATACTTGACCCCAGTACCGCTGCACCTCCCCACATTCCCACGCTAAATGCAGAAAATCAGCCCCTGGGGCATTGCATCTGTCAAAGGTGTCAGTAGTACGAAGTTGGAATCTATGCATTCTAACCGGGGTGTAGTATAGTCGGTGAATGTATTTATAATGGAGAATCCTAAACCTGCTGCTGGCAGAAATGCGCTCCGTTTGCAGGAGACAGAATCCCCATTGTTCGTCTGTTAGCGGAGTGTCCAGTTCTTGATCCCATCTCAGCCTAGCAGCCAAAGTCAGGTAGTCTATATGTGCGCGTACTGATCTATAGAGCGTAGACACAAGTTTAGAAGGGGCGTCATTTTGTAATAAGAGTTGCAGTGGGGGAAGTGTCGGGGGCTCATTAGGGAAGTCAGGTGTGAGGGCTTTTAGACCTTGACACAGTCTGATGTATAGGAAGACATCTAGCGGGGTCGGTTGTATGCTTTCATAGAGATGATCCATAGATCGGAATTTGCCATTGTGATACAGGTCCCCCCATATTGTGATGTGTATTTTAGATAGCAATTTGCGAAAACCCACTTCCTGTAGCAGGGGCAATGTTGGGTGGTAAACCAAAGGTAGCAGAGGTGCATACAGCATCACCGCCTCCATCCTAGCAGTAAGGCGAGACCACGCCGTGACTGTGCTCATTACTGTCGTAGGCGTCTTATCTCTACCTGGTACTAGGGCATAGAGTGTTCCTTCTATGGGAATAGGATGAGCCAGCCAATGTTCCACAGCCAGTTGGGGCATATAACGGGGTTGGCGGATCCAGAAATAGGCATAATGGGCTTGAGCTGCTTGGTAATACAATTCGAAATCCGGTACTCCAAACCCACCCTGCGCATAGGGCCTAATCAAGGTTTCCCACTTCAGGCGAGGCGACTTCCCTCCCCACACAAGCCTAATGAGTTCCGTCCGAAGTTGCCGGAAGAAATATCTGCCAGGGTAGAATGGAATGTTCAGAAAGAGGTACAATAACTGGGGGAGAATCACCATTTTAATTAAGGACGTCCTACCGGCTAGAGAAAGGGGCAACGTGATCCATCTCGTTATGTTATCAGTGATGCGCATCATAGCTGTGCCATAGTTGGCTCTAAGTAATTCGTCCCTATTCTTCTCGATGCTGATGCCCAGATATTTAAAGTCTCCTTCGCACCAATCTATAGGGTAGTCCAGCCCGAACCTAACCGTGGACGCCGTGAGTGGGAATATGCATGACTTACCCCAATTAATTTGAATTCCAGAGAGTCTACCGAATCGTACAAACTCTCTGAGGATAGGGTTTAAATTGTCACACGGATTACGCACATATAGAGTGATGTCGTCCGCATACATGGATATCAGCAGCTGACGCTGAAAACAACGCAGGCCCTTGTCTTTGTGATGTTGTCGCAATTTTGCAGCCAGGGGCTCTGTCGCTATGGCAAAAAGAAGCGGCGACAGAGGGCATCCTTGTCTAGTGCCCCTGGTAACTGGGAATTCCGAGGAGAGTTTGCCATTAATAAGAACTCTAGCTACCGGTCGTTCATACAGGAGCTGAATGCAGGCGATAAATATCGCCGGAAAACCCATCCTTTCTAGTACACGGAATACATAGTCCCATTCCAGGGAATCAAAAGCCTTAGTGGCGTCAAGAAATATGGCAGCCATAGGCAGGTCTTCATGGACCGAATCAAGGACCGAAAAAAAGGTACGCAAATTATGCGAAGTGGCTCTGCCAGGGACAAAACCACATTGGTCAGGCAAGATCAGGGCTGGGAGCAAAAGGCTGATGCGAGTCGCTATTAGTTTTGCAAGAATCTTCACATCACAGTTCAGGAGGGATAGGGGTCGATAAGAGTCACATTTAGTTGCCGCCTTCCCGGGTTTGAGCAGCGACGTGATAAGCGCCACATGCATGGAAGGCGGCAAGTGGCTGACCTCAAGAGCGTCCTCGTACACCTCTTTCAGTACAGGAGCCATAAAGTCTATGTAAGTCTTGTAAAACTCTATCGGGATTCCGTCTAGTCCCGTAGCTTTCCCGGACTGCATGCTCATGATAGCATCACGCACCTCACCCACCTCGAAAGGGGCACTTAAGAACGCTCTTTGTGCATCACTAAGCCACCCAAGTGATACATCAGCCAGATATTCTTGCAGGCACAGGTTACCAGTTCTAGTGGAGGTATATAACGAGCTATAATGCTCTACAAAAATATTGAGGATCCGAGCTGTGTCTAAATACACTTCTCCGGTAGAGTCCTCAAGTTCCAGTATGACATTAGGTGTTTTAGCTAATTTCATCGTCGCAGCCAAGGCTTTACCTGGCCTCTCGCCCTCTCCATAGCGTCTAGCAGCCCAGTACTTGCCTCTAAATTTTGCTTCTCTATCAGCCTCGTCAGTATACTCAGAGATCTTTTCACGGATAGCCAAGAGGGTAGTATTGTCAGCGCCCCTAGCCAAGGACGCCTCGAGGCGTGTAAGATCTGCCTCAAGCGACCGCAATCGTGTCAAAATGCTCCGTAAAACCCCAGAGCCCTTGGCAATGCATAGCCCCCGCAAAGTCACTTTAAACGAGTCCCAAATGGTCTCAACGTCAGCGACCGAGTTTTTATTTCTCTGAAAAAATTGAAGACATTCACAGCGTAATTCTTCCTGGAACACCGCGTCGAGCAGCATCGTAGGTTGCATCCGCCATGCCGTTGTGGGGGGGCTTAGATCAGCTGAACGTAATGTGAGTTTCACAGGTGAGTGGTCAGAGTACGTCCTGGGAAGGTGTAGTGCCTTAGTAAGTGAAGTAGAGAGCTGCGGGGTCAAAAATATGTAGTCAAGTCGCGCCCAAGAGCGTGCCTGTGCTGTGAAATGTGTACCTTCTCTGGAGCCCGCATGTAAATGCCTCCAAGCGTCCACAAAATTATATTCAGTGAGCACCGATCGTAGCGTCTCCCTTGCTTTAGTGTAATGGTGCAGAGAAGGAAGAGACCTATCAACTGCAGGGTCTATAGTAGTGTTAAAGTCGCCTCCCCAAATAATGTGTTGAGGACCTGTTCCCACTACTGTTGCCCAAAGCTCTGTGAAAAAGTGTGGGTCGTCAATGTTAGGGCCATAGCAGCATACCAGAGTCATAGCAATGTGTCCCAACCTGCCCCACATTATACAATATCGCCCCTGGCTATCCACCCTCACACCAGTCATGGCAAAGGGCGTACCCCTTTTCACAAGTATCGCCGTGCCCCTAGCATAGGTAGAGTAGGATGAGAACACCGTGTGTACCGCCCATCTGGAAGCAAAAGTGTGGGATGCCTGTGCCCTGAGGTGGGTTTCCTGGAGAAGGGCGATGTGCACTGAATGGCGATCTAAGTATGATAGTACATAGCGCCGCTTCCTGGGGTCTCCCAATCCCCGCACATTCCACGTTAAAACATTCAAATCAGCGTCCCCCATGGAAAGGTAATGGTTCAACAGTTAGCAATCGAGGCGCTAGGAGCCAATGGATCAACAGTGCAGGTCGTGAATGAAAATGTATACCAATAGAGGCTCGTGGAATAACGCTCGTGTGTACACAATGCCCTGCGGGAGAACAGTCCCGCAGATAATCTGCATAACATCCTGTCAGTATGAAACGTAAGAACACTTTGAACTTTCGGTCAGACAACAACATACTCCAAATTGAACACCCCCCGCCCCACCCGCCCCACCCAGGGAAAACCATCAGCATGCTAAAGTCAAACCTGTCAAGCAGCTGAATATAAGCAACGCGGAGGCGATAGAATTGCCCCCCGTACCCATTGATCCCCACCTCCCCCACCTCCCACTGAAGCAACCCAAACTTGCCAGAAATCACATCCCCCCCACCACCCACACCAATGAGTAACCATCCCAACAGCTGCGAGGCAGCAAACACATTCCAGGGGGTACTCCCTACGGGGGTCATCAAGGGCGGCACAGAGCCACTCCCGCGCCCTGCGTCCTGTACGGCCCGGGGCTAGCGCGGTTAAGGAGCGGGGGTGGTGCCTGAGTCACAGTACCACCAGCATACCAACGCCCACCCACTGTGTACCAGATTGATGGCAGTACATATTATAACGTGAGGCAGTTCATCAGGCAGAGGATGGAAGCGGCGGATCAGCAAGGCACCTAGGCGATCAAATCTGTCCTTTAGCCATCACCATTCAGCGATTGGGCATCCTCCTGCGGCATACTTTCAGCACCCCTGCGACTGGAGCGCGCATGGCGCAGGGTTTTCAGAAATTCGCTCACTTGTTGTGGAGTCGTAAAAAAATGTTGCTTGGCCTGGTGAGTGACTCGTAGCTTGGCTGGGTACAGCAATGCATAATCAATTTGCAGGTCTTGTAGCTTCCGCTTTACATCAAGGAACTTGCGACGTTGTTCTTGCACCACAGGTGTGAAATCTGGGTAGATAGAAAAGTTGACCCCTTCATATGATAAGGTGCGGTTGGTGCGTGCCGCCTTCAGTGCTGTATCCCGATCACGGTAGTTGAGAAGGCGCGCAATGATGGGTCGAGGAGGAGCTCCAGGTTGGGGCTGCGGGCCCAAAGAACGATGCGCTCTTTCTACAATAAATTGCTTGGAGAATGCGTCAGTTCCCACAGCCGCCAGGAGCAGCCTCTCTACGTACTCCTCCATGCGCCCTGTGTTGGTGGACTCCGGCACGCCCACCACGCGAATGTTATTGCGACAGCTTCGGGCTTCCAATTCCTCGTTCTTAGCCGCAATAACTCTAAGGACATTGTCCATCCTAGAGAGTTGCGCCGTGTGAGAGGCTGTGGTGTCATCAGTAGTGGAGATGCGCCTCTCCGCTTCCGTGATGCGCTCCTCATGAATATCTATTTTTTGCGCGATGGCATCCATCCTAGAAGAGATCCGATCTACTTTATCCACTATGGTGGCAAACCCTTGGCGCATTTCCTGCATCAGTTGTTGCATATCTGCTGGCGCCGAGGCGGAACCCGCACCAGATGACACAGCGCCGTGAAGCTCTCCCGATTCCGACGTAGTTTTCAGTCCTTTCTTGGGGGCTGTAGAGTCGAAGGATAACTTAGATTGTCTGTTATCTGGCTTTCCCATGGTTGTTGCAGCACAATCACTCCTTGTAGCGGCGATAGATAAGTACGTCTTAACACAGCACCAAGCAACAGGGTCTCCGCACAAGCAATGTGAAGGGGTCGTGTAGGCTAGATATAGTCCGCACAAAACATCAGCAGAGAGAGAGGGAGCCGCATACACACTTGTAGGGAGGCTCAGGTAGGTACAGCTATGTGAGGTGCAAAACGATATCAGTAGTCAGAAGAAACCAGTGGAACCATATTAAAGTTGTGTTTCGGTGAAGCCGGTAGTCCTGGTGTCCCCAGTAGTGCAGCACAGGCTCCGGAGGATGGGCAGGACAAATCCGGCGGGTACTCGCAGTAGTTGTGGATCATGCACATAAGTATGAGGGGCATGCAGAGCGTGTACCTCAGGCCATGGGGAAGAGCCTCTAGCAGTCAGCTCCGCTTCCAACACTAGGGACTAGTTCCAAATCACTTTCCATATAGCAGAGGTGAGGAAGCACTCTTGAAGAGCCCCAGGCTGCAGGCGAGCTGCTCCCGTATGCCAGGTCAGGCCTGATATGCCAGTGCGCCGCGCAGCTCAATGAGGATGTGGAGGGCCAAATAATGGGACCCACGTGGCCCGCAGCAAAGTAGAAGTCGCAGCCCAGTCAGTCTATTCGGGCGCTGCCACAGCCATCAGAGCGCAGCGGAGGCTCAGCGTGCAAAGGAGCCCCCCAGAGGGCCAGGCAAGGGGCCCCTGCAGGGACACGATGTGGCAGCGACTACCCCCCCCGCCAATAGTACGGGGGCGCACAGTCAGCCCCCGCTCCTTACCGACCCGGTGTTCAGCCGCGGTCCGTTTCCGATGCAGGTACAGCCGCCGCCACCTCGATGAGAAGCCTCCGCCGGCAGGGCAGAGTTCGCGGGCAGGCGAGATGAGCCGGTCTCGAAGAATTCAGCAGATGCTGCCCAACACTGCGCGAGCTCGGTAGGTGGGGGGGGGGTGGGGGGCCCCGATGACAGGCAGCCGATCCACAGCCAGAGAGCAGCCTCCTATGCGCCAACGGTCAGCCGCCCCTCCCCCACAGACATATGGCGCACCACTGTCCACAGAGCTCACCAGCAGGCAGAGCAGACCTCCAGTCCGACATCAATTGTGCCTGCCAAGCGCCACCAGCGATAAGAGCAGGGTACAGGGCCGGCCAGGAGTCCGATCAAGTCGCTGGGGCCAGGGGATGACACACAGCAAGGCTCACCTCTGCACGCCGTCTGGTGTGGCCCACACGCCTCGTGGGCAGCCGCGGCCTCCCGTAATCACAGAGGCCGGGCAGCGCCAGCCGACACGTTCCGGACCAGCTCTCGGTGCAGTCTCTCCACAGCTAGAACTTCAAGCGGGTGCCTCCGATCGCCGTCAAAGTTTCACCGAGTCTGCTCCACAGTATTTATCACAAGGCACTGGCAGTGGGAAGAGGCTTGGCGCTGGTGAGAAAAGGATCAATGCAGGATTATGTAGTCAGGCGGCAGGAGCCTCACTACAGTGCGGCCATTCTGCTTGTGCGCCCTCTAGCGCCCCTGGTTGATGTAAACGTTGCCTGGAACAAACAAGCGGTGGAGACTGTTTAATCCCACACTCTATACATATAAAAGGATTGCTTGAAATATTTAAAGGTAATTGGATTCTCCTTTACAACTGGTGGGATTAAGGGATGAGACTTATATTGTTTTTATATGATACCAAGTTAGTTGCAGCATATTGGGTATCTTTTGCCTTCCCATAGATCCACATATTGATGGGCCCAATGGAGAACCTCGAGGGTGGCATATGAACCCGAGGAGGTATTTTGCAAGGAGTTATATCTGATAGATACTACAACCACATTGCTGGTGGGTCAATCCCAATACCTTTACATAGGAGGGAGGGTTTTTAAAGGGGAATGATATGATCTTGTTTGTTTTGTATGAGTCATTGTGAGTTTTTAGTTTTTTTAATATCACCGAGTCGTTTTTAACCAGGTTTTAACTTATATAACAGATGATGTATTTGTAAAAGAAAAATGTTTTAGTATAACTGCAATTCTCACACCTTATTGATATTAAATAATTACTCAAAGCAATATTTAGTGTATAATTGCTTTGCAGTCTATAAACCTGGAAGAGGTGCGGTGCTGCTGCCAGAGTTCCTGACTCTGGACCACGGGGTTCACGGTTCGATCGCCGGCGGCAGGTTAGCCCAGCACCTTGTGTCTTTGGGCAATAGCTTGCGTAATGTTCCCGACGGCCCCTAGCACTGGGAACCTCTCCGGAGGTAGCTGTGCACTTTACAAATGCTGGTATTTCATAATATTTACTACATTTCAAATTGGTCTTTGATTTGTTTTTATGAAAATCTTTTTATGATAGATTTCGATTTGTGGGAGATTTCATTTCTTTTCCTGAAGAAGGTGGTTGGATCATTTAAACCCACCAAAACGAGTTGATGCAGAAAACATCTGTACTCTAAATCGACTCAACTTTGGTTAAACAAGAGACTTTCTACTATAGTGGTGGTTTGACCGAGGATCTAATGTTCGATTAGTGGTTCTTAATGACAAAATGAATGTCTATGGTATTCTCCCCATGTAGCAATATGAAATTTGTTGTTGTTTCTTGGATTGATTATTTTTGATTTCAGATAAATTTGGGTGTGGATTTAAATTTGCATATAGAACATACAATTGTATTTAGGCTCTCGCATCATGGGAGCCAAAGACTCCTCGCGGGAGCTCTTTGCCATCCTGAAGGAGTTTACAAATCCACGGGCGAATAATCCACTCCCGCCATCCACACAGGAACTATGTGATCACTTAGCAACCCACTTCACTAATAAGATCGGCACAATATATCGCTCCTTTCGGGCCAGAAAGGGTAGTTGATGAGAGAGCCCCCCTCAAGGGAAACCCCTGCGCCCGAGTTTAGAATGCTTCCCCACCATTACTGGTGAGCGGGTGGTTGCTCTATTATCTCAGGCAAAATTGGGTTCTACTTTTGACCCGGTACGACCTGCGTTTATGTCTGAGCTAACCCCGGTCTTAGCGGATACACTTGCAGACATCTGTAACATCTCATTAGCGACGGCCACTTTTCCACCCAAATGGAAAATCGCACGCCTTAAGCCCCTGCTTAAAAAGGCTCTAGCTGATCCTACTGATCTACAGAATTAGAGGCCAATCTCCCTCCTCCCTTGTTGTTCCAAAGCCATAGAGACACTAATCAACCGACATCTTTCTAGCTATCTAGAGCAGAACAAAATATTAGACCCATCCCAGTCCGGCTACCGTGCATCCTACAGCAGAAAGGCTGCCTTACTAGAGGTTACCGATATGCTAAGGATGTCACTGGATAAGGACTCTCCAGTAATGTTAGTGCTGCTTGATCAGTCTGCAGCCTTTGACACCACCTCTCATCGCATCCGGCTTTGAGAGATTGGTGTCAGAGGTTTGGCCTTTAACCACTTGGATGCTAAGGCCCTTGCAAATTCCTCATGTATTTTCCATTGAAATCAATGGAAAATACATGACGAGCTGAGCTCGTCATGAGCGTAGAAGGGGTTTAATGGATTCAGAATTATCTGTCCGACAGAACACAATGCGTCCAGTTGGACTCTTTTGTGTCACATACAGCTGCGGTGGATAAGGGAGTTCCACAAGGCTCTATATTGAGCCCCACGTTATCCAACCTATATGTTGCCCCTTTGGCCACAATCGTCAGAAACTGTGGGTTTGAAACCATATCCTACGCTGATGATACGCATCTGTTTGTGCACATAGAGAATGACCCTGCAGTAACAAAAGATAAGTTCATAAACTGTATGACTAGCATAGGAAGTTGGATGAGGAAGAACGTCCTGCAACTTAACTCTTCCAAATCTGAGATGTTGTTTGGCAAGGCAAAAGAACTGTGGACCTCCGACTGGTGGCAATCAGAACTAGGAGAAGCTCCTTCCCCAAGAGGGTGGGCTAAGAACCTAGGTGTTAGAATAGACAATAAGCTATTGATGGAAGAGTAGGTGAAGACTCTCGCAGGCACCTGCTTCGGGACCATGCAAATGCTCAGAAAGATTTTCCCCTGTATCCCGCTAAATGCCAGAAAGGCCCTCATTCAGTCACTCCTAATCAGTTGCCTTGACTATGGCAACTCTTTGTTGGGAGGAATTAGGGAAGACCTGTTATCTAGATTGCAGGTTGTGCAAAATACGGCAGCTCGTCTCACCCTCAATAAACCAGCATGAACCTCTTCCCTTCCTCTCCTACGCCAACTTTATTGTCTTTCTGTTAGGAAACGAGCTCTCTTCAAGCTACATTGCATGGCCTTTAAGACCCTGCATGGAATGAGACTGGCTTACTTGACTTATAAAATTGTACTCTATCAAATCTGCAGCCAGAGGATTAGGAAATCTAAAATGGGTGACAGTGCGTTTTCCTATCTGGCACCCAAACATTGGAAAGAGCTCCCTGAACAAATTTGTGCCTGCCCAACCTACCACAGTTTAAAAAAATGCTTAAGACTTGGCTATTCTAAAGATTTTATTTTGCATATGGCCTTCCCTCTCTGGCGCTGAGAGATCCCCCTGGGGATGATTTGTGCGCCATACAAATGAGTCTAAAGTAAAGTAAAAGTAAAGTATGGATAAATCTGCTTTGCACATATTTATTGCAACATTGAGTGTTTTTTTAATGAGATTTCCAACTTTAAAAAAGGAATTGCATATTTGATTATGATTTTGAATAGTATTTCTTGGTGATATTGGTTAAATTTTGGATGAATGGTGGTGTGAATTGAAATCAGGTTTTTATTTTAACACATTCAAAGGGAATTGTTTACTTTTGACTGGCTTAAATAGTATTAAGACATCATGGGGTTTCCAGGGGAAGACGATGTCTGTGGTTACAATTTCGTCAAGAGAACGTGTCCACCATTTCGACGTGTCTGTCTCCCTATTTCCCAAATGATTATGGGCTTACCTGAGCCCATGAGGTGGAAGTGGTACAAAGCGATGTGAATATGTAAATCATTATCTTAAACTTGCATTATATGCAGTATAAGTAAGGGTAGGCGAAACTCACAGAACTTCCCTCCATGGAATTCCGCATAGTTACATAAAAACTCCTCGATATTCTGCAGTGTTCAGCCAATGAGTGGAAAATGCATGTTGAGCTGTTATTTAATGCAGTGGTACATTTCACACTGACAAATTCAGCACAAACTGCAATATGGGGTGCACAAGAGTGCATAGTCATTCGAGTTGATTTTGCGGTCGTTTGAGTAGAAAATGTACTCCAGAAGAAGCCTAATGACCTTTCCTGTGAGCATTCGCATCCGAAAATCACACCGTAAAGCTTCCTAGCCACCAGAAAACGTGCTGGGAGATGCCAGATCTCGCTCTTCAGCTCACTTGCTGGAGCCTCGCATTGTCCCTGTTGTCATCGTGCGGCTCGAACCGGGAAAAGACACAGCCATGAGACAATTGGCAGAATTTGGCAAGAACTCTGCATTAAAAGAGTAACACCGTCAGCAAATTGCTCCAATTCCACAAGTGGAATAAAAAATTCTGCCTGGGTCTAAGTTCAGCTTCCACAAAATGTGCAAAAAGATTTAGGTTGTAGACAAAAAAGTGATTTCCAAATATAGATTTTAGTGATGCCATGGACTGTAAGGCCCAGAAAGCACGGTGTCCTGCAAAGAGGGAGCAGAGGAGGTGGGCACCTCCCACTGCTTGAGCTGCAAAGCGTGACTTCATTCCCCGCTGCATGGGCTGCACATGGGCTGCACCAGGGCAGAACGCAGGCAAAGGGCAGACGCATCTTAATTTATCCTCGACTGGATGAGGCTGGGCCGGGCCGGGTCCCTCCAGGCCTTGGCTCTTCCACAAATTCCAGGTAATGTTCCATTCAGAGATTTGTCAGCAATGTCTGCTGTCTCAGCATTATCCATGTTTGGTTGCCTTCCTTGTCATGTACGTTTCTAACTATTTGGTAACACTGGGATGTGTCTAATTTCCATTCAGATACTATGATAAGTTACAGGCAAGAGAAAAGGCCAGCTCTCTAAACCAAATCCTGTGCCAATGAGTAGCACTTCAAACTCTTTTTCAGAACAGGTTGCAGCAGTCATGTCCAAAGAAATTGCACTGGCTGAGAAGTACATATCCTTGGATAAGAATGACTGTATTTTAACATTACCAGTGAGGGAGGAGCAGTGTCTGCTTCCGGGCAGAGACCTTGTTACTAGCTTGCCATATCAGAGTGATTCAGTGGCATTGGACCGAATGCTCGCAATTTAATGATCCCGGCCCCTGCGACCCTCGTCCCTGCTCTCAGGCCAGGTCGCCCCCACGCCGCACGGCTCCTCCTGTGCGCTCGTGGCTCCCCCGTGCTGCCCTCCGCTGCCGTTAGTCCGCCACCGTGACTCTGTCTGTTTTGCTGCCTATTACTTGTTTTTCTTGTCTGCCTATAACTGTTATCCGTCTGTATTGCTGCCTATTACCTGGTTTTCTTGTCTGCCCATAACTGTTATCTGTCTGTTTTGCTGCCTATTACTTGGTTTCTTGTCTGCCCATAACTGTTATCCTTCTTCCCCTAAGCGGCCCTTCCTCACGTACCCCACCGCTATATTCCCGTCCCCGCTTCCCGCCACTGCTCCCCTGCGGCCCGCCCCTTTTCCTGCTGCGTCCTGTTCTCGTCACCCATTCGCCGCCCGCTCCCGCCTACCAGCTGCTCCTCCCTCCCACTTGGCCTTATATGGAGGACGCCGCGCGGAAGTGTAGCTGACACGCGCAGCGGGCGCGCCGCTGGCACGCCAAAGGCAAGCCCATCTGCGCACGTCCGTGCCTGGACCGCACCCAGTGCCAAAACCCCTGGACCCCGTAACCGCCACACCACCAGACTGCACTACGACTCCGGCACCCTCCACTCACTCAACCCTGGCGAGATCACCCCTGCCACCGGGCCACCACGAAGCGCTCCCAAGGACCCTTCACCTGCCGGAACTGCAGCTTCACCAGCATCCGGCCCGCCAAACTGCCAGCCAGAGAACCCAACCACCTACGATGCATCCTCTTCAACACCCGCTCCGCTCGCAAGCATGCCATCGAGCTCTGGGACCTCCTAGACTCAACCACCCCGACGTCGCCTTCCTAACGGAGACCAGGCTGAACACCGCCTCGGCACCAGACATCGCCATAGCCATCCCCGAAGGCTACAAGATCTGCTGCAGAGACCGCCCCAACGGAGTGGCAGGGGGAATCGCCATCATCCACAAGGACACCCTCAGAGTCACAAACAACACCGACGACACCCTCACCATGGCCGAGCACATGCACTTCCAGATCCACACCGACCCCAACACCTGTCAGAAGGCTACTCCAAGTCCAGCGAAGCCGACGATGCTCCCAATACCCCACCACCACAGCAACGGCCAGAAACAAATCTAAGCCGCCTCTGAAGCAGAAGGGAAAGGGGAAGTGGATTGAAAAAGAGAGACAGCCTGGTTGAAGGTCTTCTTCATGGGTCTTCTGCCAACGTCGAAGAATAACACTGGCACCTGCAGTAAGACACACACTTAACCTTCTCTGATGCTTTAACAATTTTCAAAGAATGACAAGTGTAATTATTACTAACGTTACCTGGAAGACCTGGCTATATGCTTCTCTCTTAACTGATGAGTGACTGACAGCTACTTGTTTGGTTAAACTGTTCTGTGTCTGCAAAACATATATGTATAATATATTATTATCTATACTTTTGCTATATGTTGATAACTTCACTTCACCTCAGAATTTTGTCTGTCATAACCTTTACTCACCAACTCTGTATGTTTTGTTGCCTTGTAGAATACCAGGAATTAACTAAAAGTTCCTCGTATATTAACTTCAACTGTGGAAACGATAAGTCCAGATCACTGAATGAAAAACCCTGGGAGTGTCTAAGAAGAGTTACACCTCACACTGTTGTGGCGTTAAAGTTTGTACCTTAGGAATGCTCCCAAAGACCTCAGTAATAAATGGTTTCTTCAGGAATGAAATAAATTAAATACTAGTCTTTTGACGAACTGTCTTTTGAAAAGTACCTGTGGATGGCACCAACGTCCTGTGCCTCAAAACTGGATTCGAAAACGCTTACTTGGCTCCGAACTGAAAATGACACTGGTGATCCTACGTAGCGCATGCGACTTGCTTGGAGAAGATTCTGAAGACTGTAGAAAACTTGGAAACTGAAAGTTTTGACAAGAAACAAGAAAACTGGAATAGCGGACTTCTCAGATAACGCGACCGTTACGGTGCAAATTCAGTTGAAGTGCGTCATTCCTTAGTTCGAAACGGAGCTTCAGCTGTACTGCCAGCGCGAGCTCCTGAACACTAGACCGCTGCCGCTGGACAGCGATCCCTGGACTTTTGGCGGCCATATTGATGAGGATTGCATAGTGCCCTTAAACATAGTATCCACATCAGATTGGACACTAGGAACCCTCTTCTCCCACGGGGAACTAATGGCACCTTTTTGCGCTGTCTCAACCTTGCTACAGATTCTGACCTAGAGCCCCTGACAGTACCCATAATCCTGACAACACCACCCTCAGAGGAACACTCGCCTACAGACCACCCGGACCCTGACCGCAGTTGAGCCACTCCATCACCGACCTCATCAGCACCACGCCATCAATTCCACGGTCTACATCCTCCTCGGGGACCTGAACTTCCACCTCGAGAACAACAACGACGCCAACTGCACCATCCTGATCGACAACCTCGCCAACCTCAGACTCAAACAGCTCGTGACGACGCCCATCCACACTGCTGGACACACACTGCACCCCATCTTCTCCGCAAGCACCCACGTCTCCTACTCACTGACCGCCCATGCATACACAGTACCAGATCAAGAGGACAAGTGTTCTCTTACATCGCTCCTAAAGAGTGGAAGGACCTCCCACTCTGCATCAGAGACTCCTATTTTTTTCCTGAATACCTCACGAAGCAGAAGACCTGGCTTTTCAATTAACCAACCTATGGGTAGGGCTAGGTACACACACCTGCCCAGTGCCAGGATACCCTCCCAGGATGAAAGTATTCTTTACAAATACATATAAGATAACATAGCATAGCATGCTTAGCATTTCCTCTCCTCACACGATGTATTGATGTATCTCCCATTCTCCTTGATATGACATGACCAAGATTTAATTACTAGGCCTCACATTAATATTGAAACAGATATAACTCCTTGTAAAATAACTCCTCTGGTTCATAGGCCGTTACATGTGCATCATTTGAGCATAAAAAGTTCTAAGATTTCTCGCGTCTTGCAATTCGAGCGTGGGACGGAGGGTGACCATTTATGCAGTTTTTTAAATCATAGGTGATAGGTCTAATTTTTGTTAGGAATTTGATTCATCAATCCAGCACAGGCAGTAAACATATTTTAAACAATAGATTGAGACAGATTTTTAAAGCCAAAAATAAAAAATATAATTTATCGACATTACAGGCACCTTCCGGGCCCTTTAGAAGTTGGTTGATGTAAACGTTGCCTGGAACAAACAAGCGGTGGAGACTGTTTAATCCCACACTCTATACATATAAAAGGATTGCTTGAAATATTTAAAGGTAATTGGATTCTCCTTTACAACTGGTGGGATTAAGGGATGAGACTTATATTGTTTTTATATGATACCAAGTTAGTTGCAGCATATTGGGTATCTTTTGCCTTCCCATAGATCCACATATTGATGGGCCCAATGGAGAACCTCGAGGGTGGCATATGAACCCGAGGAGGTATTTTGCAAGGAGTTATATCTGATAGATACTACAACCACATTGCTGGTGGGTCAATCCCAATACCTTTACATAGGAGGGAGGGTTTTTAAAGAGGAATGATATGATCTTGTTTGTTTTGTATGAGTCATTGTGAGTTTTTTGTTTTTTTAATATCACCGAGTCATTTTTAATCAGGTTTTAACTTATATAACAGATGATGTATTTGTAAAAGACAAATGTTTTAGTATAACTGCAATTCTCACACCTTATTGATATTAAATAATTACTCAAAGCAATATTTAGTGTATAATTGCTTTGCAGTCTATAAACCTGGAAGAGGTGCGGTGCTGCTGCCAGAGTTCCTGACTCTGGACCACGGGGTTCACGGTTCGATCGCCGGCGGCAGGTTAGCCCAGCACCTTGTGTCTTTGGGCAATAGCTTGCGTAATGTTCCCGACGGCCCCTAGCACTGGGAACCTCTCCGGAGGTAGCTGTGCACTTTACAAATGCTGGTATTTCATAATATTTACTAAATTTCAAATTGGTCTTTGATTTGTTTTTATGAAAATCTTTTTATGATAGATTTCGATTTGTGGGAGATTTCATTTCTTTTCCTGAAGAAGGTGGTTGGATCATTTAAACCCACCAAAACGAGTTGATGCAGAAAACGTCTGTACTCTAAATCGACTCAACTTTGGTTAAACAAGAGACTTTCTACTATAATGGTGGTTTGACCGAGGATCTAATGTTCGATTAGTGGTTCTTAATGACAAAATGAATGTCTATGGTATTCTCCCCATGTAGCAATATGAAATTTGTTGTTGTTTCTTGGATTGATTATTTTTGATTTCAGATAAATTTGGGTGTGGATTTAAATTTGCATATAGAACATACAATTGTATTTAGGCTCTCGCATCATGGGAGCCAAAGACTCCTCGCGGGAGCTCTTTGCCATCCTGAAGGAGTTTACAAATCCACGGGCGAATAATCCACTCCCGCCATCCACACAGGAACTATGTGATCACTTAGCAACCCACTTCACTAATAAGATCGGCACAATATATCGCTCCTTTCGGGCCAGAAAGGGTAGTTGATGAGAGAGCCCCCCTCAAGGGAAACCCCTGCGCCCGAGTTTAGAATGCTTCCCCACCATTACTGGTGAGCGGGTGGGTGCTCTATTATCTCAGGCAAAATTGGGTTCTACTTTTGACCCGGTACGACCTGCCTTTATGTCTGAGCTGACCCCGGCCTTAGCGGATACACTTGCAGACATCTGTAACATCTTATTAGCGACGGCCACTATTCCACCCAAATGGAAAATCGCATGCCTTAAGCCCCTGCTTAAAAAGGCTCTAGCTGATCCTACTGATCTACAGAATTAGAGGCCAATCTCCCTTCTCCCTTGTTGTTCCAAAGCCATAGAGACACTAATCAACCGACATATTTCTAGCTATCTAGAGCAGAACAAAATATTAGACCATTCCCAGTCCGGCTACCGTGCATCCTACAGCAGAAAGGCTGTCTTACTAGAGGTTACCGATATGCTAAGGATGTCACTGGATAAGGACTCTCCAGTAATGTTAGTGCTGCTTGATCAGTCTGCAGCCTTTGACACCACCTCTCATCGCATCCGGCTTCGAGAGATTGGTGTCAGAGGTTTGGCCTTTAAATGGATTCAGAATTATCTGTCCGACAGAACACAATGCGTCCAGTTGGACTCTTTTGTGTCACATACAGCTGCGGTGGATAAGGGGGTTCCACAAGGCTCTATATTGAGCCCCACGTTATCCAACCTATATGTTGCCCCTTTGGCCTCAATCGGCAGAAACTGTGGGTTTGAAACCATATCCTACGCTGATGATACGCATCTGATTGTGCACATAGATAATGACCCTGCAGTAACAAAAGATAAGTTCATAAACTGTATGACTAGCATAGGAAGTTGGATGAGGAAGAACGTCCTGCAACTTAACTCTTCCAAATCTGAGATGTTGTTTGGCAAGGCAAAAGAACTGTGGACCTCCGACTGGTGGCAATCAGAACTAGGAGAAGCTCCTTCCCCAAGAGGGTGGGCTAAGAACCTAGGTATTAGAATAGACAATAAGCTATTGATGGAAGAGTAGGTGAAGACTCTCGCAGGCACCTGCTTCGGGACCATGCAAATGCTCAGAAAGATTTCCCCCTGTATCCTGCTAAATGCCAGAAAGGCCCTCATTCAGTCACTCCTAATCAGTTGCCTTGACTATGGCAACTCTTTGTTGGGAGGAATTAGGGAAGACCTGTTATCTAGATTGCAGGTTGTGCAAAATACGGCAGTTCGTCTCACCCTCAATAAACCAGCACGAACGTCTTCCCTTCCTCTCCTACGCCAACTTTATTGTCTTCCTGTTAGGAAACAAGCTCTCTTCAAGCTGCATTGCATGGCCTTTAAGACCCTGCATGGAATGAGACTGGCTTACTTGACTTATAAAATTGTACTCTATCAAATCTGCAGCCAGAGGATTAGGAAATCTAAAATGGGTGACAGTGCGTTTTCCTATCTGGCACCCAAACATTGGAAAGAGCTCCCTGAACAAATTTGTGCCTGCCCAACCTACCACAGTTTAAAAAAATGCTTAAGACTTGGCTATTCTAAAGCTTTTATTTTGCATGTGGCCTTCCCTCTCTGGCGCTGAGAGATCCCCCTGGGGATGATTTGTGCGCCATACAAATGAGTCTAAAGTAAAGTAAAAGTAAAGTATGGATAAATCTGCTTTGCACATATTTATTGCAACATTGAGTGTTTTTTTAATGAGATTTCCAACTTTAAAAAAGGAATTGCATATTTGATTATGATTTTGAATAGTATTTCTTGGTGATATTGGTTACATTTTGGATGAATGGTGGTGTAAATTGAAATCAGGTTTTTATTTTAACACATTCAAAGGGAATTGTTTACTTTTGACTGGCTTAAATAGTATTAAGACATCATGGGGTTTCCAGGGGAAGACAATGTCTGTGGTTACAATTTCGTCAAGAGAACGTGACCACCATTTCGACGTGTCTGTCTCCCTGTTTCCCAAATGATTATGGGCTTACCTGAGCCCATGAGGTGGAAGTGGTACAAAGCGATGTGAATATGTAAATCATTATCTTAAACTTGCATTATATGCAGTATAAGTAAGGGTAGGCGAAACTCACAGAACTTCCCTCCATGGAATTCCGCATAGTTACATAAAAACTCCGCGAGATTCTGCAGTGTTCAGCCAATGAGTGGAAAATGCATGTTGAGCTGTTATTTAATGCAGTGGTACATTTCACACTGACAAATTCAGCACAAACTGCAATATGCCCTACTCTGCCTACTATGCCACTACTCTGCCCTCACTATTCTGCCCTCACTACTCACTACTCTGCACTCACTGCTCCACACTCACTACTCACTACTCTGCACTCACTACTCACTATTCTGCACTCACTACTCGGCACTCACTACTTGGCACTCACTACTCTGC
This sequence comes from Lissotriton helveticus, assembly GCF_964261635.1. Lineage (NCBI taxonomy): Eukaryota > Metazoa > Chordata > Amphibia > Caudata > Salamandridae > Lissotriton > Lissotriton helveticus. The sequence goes on from NC_136062.1 coordinate 376,672,821, forward strand.
ACTCACTACTCCCTACTCTGCACTCACTACTCACTACTCTGCACTCACTACTCACTACTCTGCACTTACTACTCACTACTCTGCACTCAGTACTCTGCACTCACTACTCTGCACTCACTACTCTGCACTCACTACTCACTACTCTGCACTCACCATTCTGCCCTCACTACTCACTACTCTGCACTCACTACTCCGCACTCACTACTCACTACTCTGCACTCACTACTAACTACTCACTACTCTGCACTCACTACTCTGCACTCACTACTCAGCACTCACTACTCACAACTCACTACTCTGCACTCACTACTCACTACTCTGCACTGACTACTCACTACTCTGCACTCACCACTCACTACTCACTACTCTGCACTCACTACTCTGCACTCACTACTCTGCACTCACTACTCACTACTCTGCACTCACTACTCACTATTCTGCACTGACTACTCACTACTCTGCACTCACTACTCACTACTCTGCACTCACTACTCACTACTCTGCACTCATTACTCTGCACTCACTACTCTGCACTCACTACTCTGCACTCACTACTCACTACTCACTACTCTGCACTCACTACTCACTACTCTGCACTCACTACTCACTACTCACTACCATGTACTCACTACTCACTACTCTGCACTCACTACTCTGCACTCACTACTCTGCACTCACTACTCACTACTCACCACTCTGCACTCACCACTCTGCACCCACCACTCTGCACTCACCACTCTGCACTCACTACATACTACTTTGCCCTCACTACTCACTACTCTGCACTCACTACTCACTACTCTGCACTCACTACTCACTACTCTGCACTCACTACTCACTAATCTGCACTCACTACTCTGCACTCACTACTCTGCACTCACTACTCTGTACTCACTACTCACTACTCACCACTCTGCACTCACCACTCTGCACTCACTACTCACTACTCTGCTCTCACTACTTACTACTCTGCACTCACTACTCACTACTCACTACTCTGCACTCACTACTAACTACTCACTACTCTGCACTCACTACTCACTACTCTCTACTCTGCACTCACTACTCTGCACTCACTACTCACTACTCTGCACTCACTATTCTGCCCTCACTACTCACTACTCTGCACTCACTACTCCGCACTCACTACTCACTACTCTGCACTCACTACTCACTATTGTGCACTCACTACTCGGCACTCACTACTCAGCACTCACTACTCTGCACTCACTACTCCCTACTCTGCACTCACTACTCACTACTCTGCACTCACTACTCACTACTCTGCACTTACTACTCACTACTCTGCACTCACTACTCTCTACTCTGCCCTCACTACTCACTACTCTGCACTCACTACTCACTACTCACTACTCTGCACTCACTACTCACTACTCTGCACTCACTACTCGGCACTCACTACTCGACACTCACTACTCTGCACTCACTACTCCCTACTCTGCACTCACTACTCTGCACTCACTATTCTGCACTCACTACTCTGCACTCACTACTCTGCACTCACTATTCACTACTCACTACTCTGCACTCACTACTCTGCACTCACTACTCTGCACTCACTACTCTGCACTCACCACTCACTACTCTGCACTCACTACTCACTACTCACTACTCTGCACTCACTGCTCTGCACTCACTACTCTGCACTCACTACTCACTACTCTGCACTCACTACTCTGCACTCACTACTCACTACTCTGCACTCACTACTCTGCACTCACTACTCACTACTCACTACTCTGCACTCACCACTCTGCACTCACCACTCTGCACTCACCACTCACTACTCACTACTCTGCACTCACTACTCTGCACTCACTACTCTGCACTCACTACTCACTACTCACTACTCTGCACTCACTACACACTACTCTGCACTGACTACTCACTTCTCTGCACTCACTACTCACTACTCTGCACTCATTAGTCTGCACTCACTACTCTGCACTCACTACTCTCCACTCACGACTCACCACTCTGCACTCACCACTCTGCACTCACCACTCACTACTCTGCACTCACTACTCACTACTCTGCACTCACTACTCTGCACTCTCTACTCACTACTCACTACTCTGCACTCACTACTCACTACTCACTACTCTGCACTCACTACTCACTACTCACTACTCACTACTCTGCACTCACTACTCACTACTCACTACTCTGCACTCACTACTCACTACTCTGCACTCACTACTCTGCACTCACTACTCTGCACTCACTACTCTGCACTCACTACTCACTACTCTGCACTCACTACTCTGCCCTCACTACTCTGTACTCACTACTCTGCACTCACTACTCACTACTCTGCACTCACTACTCATTACTCTGCACTCACTACTCACTATTCTGCACTCACTACTCGGCACTCACTACTCGGCACTCACTACTCGGCACTCCCTTCTCTGCACTCACTACTCCCTTCTCTGCACTCACTACTCACTACTCTGCACTCACTACTCACTACTCTGCACTCACTACTCACTACTCTGCGCTCACTACTCACTACTCTGCCATCACTACTCACTACTCTGCACTCACTGCTCACTACTCACTACTCTGCTCACTACTCACTACTCTGCATTCACTACTCTGCACTCACTACTCACTACTCTGCACTCACTATTCTGCACTCACTACTCTGCACTCACTACTCACTACTCACTACTCTGCACTCACTACTCACTACTCACCACTCACTACTCTGCACTCACTACTCACTACTCACTACTCTGCACTCACTACTCACTACTCTGCACTCACTACTCTGCACTCACTACTCTGCACTCACTACTCTGCACTCACTACTCACTACTCTGCACTCACTACTCTGCCCTCACTACTCTGTACTCACTACTCTGCACTCACTACTCACTACTCTGCACTCACTACTCATTACTCTGCACTCACTACTCACTATTCTGCACTCACTACTCGGCACTCACTACTCGGCACTCACTACTCGGCACTCCCTTCTCTGCACTCACTACTCCCTTCTCTGCACTCACTACTCACTACTCTGCACTCACTACTCACTACTCTGCACTCACTACTCACTACTCTGCGCTCACTACTCACTACTCTGCCATCACTACTCACTACTCTGCACTCACTGCTCACTACTCACTACTCTGCTCACTACTCACTACTCTGCATTCACTACTCTGCCCTCACTACTCACTATTCTGCACTCACTACTCTGCACACACTACTCTGCATTCACTACTCTGCACTCACTACTCTGCACTCAATACTCACTACTCACTACTCTGCACTCACTACTCACTACTTTGCACTCACCACTCTACACTCATCACTCTGCACTCACCACTTTGCACTCACCACTCTGCACTCACCACTCTACACTCACCACTCTACACTCACTACTCTGCACTTACTACTCACTACTCTGCACTCACTACTCTGCACTTACTACTCTGCACTCACTACTCTACACTCACTACTCTGCACTCACTACTCACTACTCACTACTCTGCACTCACTACTCACTACTCTGCACTGACTACTCACTACTCTGCACTCACTACTCACTACTCTGCATTTACTACTCTGCACTCACTACTCTGCACTCACTACTCCGCACTCATTACTCACTACTCTGCACTCACTACTAACTACTCACTACTCTGCACTCACTACTCTGCACTCACTACTCTGCACTCACTACTCTGCACTCACTACTCACTACTCTGCACTCACCATTCTGCCCTCACTACTCACTACTCTGCACTCACTACTCCGCACTCACTACTCACTACTCTGCACTCACTACTAACTACTCACTACTCTGCACTCACTACTCACTACTCACTACTCTGCACTCACTACTCACTACTCTGCACTCACTACTTTGCACTCACTACTCTGCACTCACTACTCACTACTCACCACTCTGCACTCACCACTCTCACTCACCACTCTGCACTCACTACTCACTACTCTGCACTCACTACTTACTACTCTGCACTCACTACTCACTACTCACTACTCTGCACTCACTAATCACTACTCACTACTCTGCACTCACTACTCACTACTCACTACTCTGCACTCACTACTCTGCACTCACTACTCTGCACTCACTACTCACTACTCTGCACTCACTACTCTGCACTCACTACTCACTACTCACTACTCTGCACTCACCACTCTGCACTCACCACTCTGCACTCACCACTCACTACTCACTACTCTGCACTCACTACTCTGCACTCACTACTCTGCACTCACTACTCACTACTCACTACTCTGCACTCACTACTCACCACTCTGCACTCACCACTCTCACTCACCACTCTGCACTCACTACTCACTACTCTGCACTCACTACTTACTACTCTGCACTCACTACTCACTACTCACTACTCTGCACTCACTAATCACTACTCACTACTCTGCACTCACTACTCACTACTCACTACTCTGCACTTACTACTCTGCACTCACTACTCACTACTCTGCCCTCACTACTCTGCCCTCACTACTCACTACTCTGCACTCACTACTCCGCACTCACTACTCACTACTCTGCACTCACTACTCGCTACTCACTACTCTGTGCTCACTACTCACTACTCTGCCATCACTACTCACTACTCTGCACTCACTGCTCACTACTCACTACTCTGCACTCACTACTCACTACTCTGCACTCACTACTCTGCCCCCCTACTCACTACTCTGCACTCACTATTCTGCATTCACTACTCTGCACTCACTACTCTGCACTCACTACTCTGCACTCACTACTCACTACTCACTACTCACTACTCTGCACTCACTATTCACTACTCTGCACTCACCACTCTACACTCACCACTCTGCACTCACCACTTTGCACTCACCACTCTGCACTCACCACTCTACACTCACCACTCTACACTCACTACTCTGCACTCACTACTCACTACTCTGCACTCACTACTCTGCACTCACTACTCACTACTCTGCACTCACTACTCTGCACTCACTACTCTGCACTCACTACTCACTACTCTGCACTCACTACTCTGCCCTCACTACTCACTACTCTGCACTCACTACTCCGCACTCACTACTCACTACTCTGCACTCACTACTCACTACTCTGCACTCACTATTCACTATTCTGCACTCACTACTCAGCACTCACTACTCAGCACTCACTACTTGGCACTCACTACTCGCCACTCACTACTCTGCACTCACTACTCCCTACTCTGCACTCACTACTCTGCACTCACTACTCTGCACTCACTACTCTGCACTCACTACTCTGCACTCACTACTCACTACTCACTACTCTGCACTGACTACTCACTGCTCTGCACTCACTACTCTGCACTCACTACTCACTACTCACTACTCTGCACTCACTACTCACTACTCTGCACTCACCATTCTGCCCTCACTACTCACTACTCTGCACTCACTACTTACTACTCTGCACTCACTACTCACTACTCTGCACTCACTACTCACTACTCACTACTCTGCACTCACTACTCACTACTCACTACTCTGCACTCACTAATCACTACTCACTGCTCTGCACTCACTACTATGCACTCACTACTCACTACTCTGCACTCACTACTCTGCACTCACTACTCACTACTCACTACTCTGCACTCACCACTCTGCACTCACCACTCTGCACTCACCACTCTGCACTCACCCCTCACTACTCACTATTCTGCACTCTCTACTCTGCACTCACTACTCTACACTCACTACTCTGCACTCACTACTCACTACTCACTACTCTGCACTCACTACTCACTACTCTGCACTGACTACTCACTACTCTGCACTCACTACTCACTACTCTGCACTCACTACTCGGCACTCACTACTCTGCACTCATGACTCACCACTCTGCACTCACCACTCTGCACTCTCCACTCACTACTCTGCACTCACTACTCACTACTCTGCACTCACTACTCTGCACTCACTACACACTACTCACTATTCTGCACTCACTACTCACTACTCACTACTCTGCACTCACTACTCACTACTCACTACTCTGCACTCACTACTCACTACTCTGCACTCACTACTCAGCACTCACTACTCAGCACTCACTACTCGGCACTCACTACTCGCCACTCACTACTCTGCACTCACTACTCCCTACTCTGCACTCGCTACTCTGCACTCACTATTCTGCACTCACTACTCTGCACTCACTACTCTGCACTCACTACTCTGCACTCACTACTCACTACTCACTACTCTGCACTCACTACTCACTGCTCTGCACTCACTACTCTGCACTCACCACTCACTACTCACTACTCTGCACTCACTACTCACTACTCTGCACTCACTGCTCTGCACTCACTACTATGCACTCACTACTCACAACTCTGCACTCACTACTCTGCAATCACTACTCACTACTCTGTACTCACTACTCTGCACTCACTACTCACTACTCACTACGCTGCACTCACCACTCTGCACTCACCACTCTGCACTCACCACTCTGCACTCACCACTCTGCACTCACCACTCACTACTCACTATTCTGCACTCTCTACTCTGCACTCACTACTCTACACTCACTACTCTGCACTCACTACTCACTACTCACTACTCACTACTCTGCACTCACTACTCACTACTCTGCACTGACTACTCACTACTCTGCACTCACTACTCACTACTCTGCACTCACTACTCGGCACTCACTACTCTGCACGCATGCCTCACCACTCTGCACTGACTACTCACTACTCTGCACTCACTACTCACTACTCTGCACTCACTACTCGGCACTCACTACTCTGCACTCACTACACACTACTCACTATTCTGTACTCACTACTCACTACTCACTACTCTGCACTCACTACTCACTACTCTGCACTCACTACTCACTACTCTGCACTCACTACTCTGCACTCACTACTCTGCACTCACTACTCACTACTCACCACTCTGCACTCACCACTCTGCACTCACCACTCTGCACTCACTACTCACTACTCTGCACTCACTACTTACTACTCTGCACTCACTACTCACTACTCTGCACTCACTACTCTGCACTCACTACTCACTACTCTGCCCTCACTATTCTGCCCTCACTACTCACTACTCTGCACTCACTACTCCGCACTCACTACTCACTACTCTGCACTCACTACTCACTATTCTGCACTCACTACTTGGCACTCACTACTCGGCACTCACTACTCACTACTCACTACTCACTACTCCCTACTCTGCACTCACTACTCCCTACTCTGCACTCACTACTCCCTACTCTGCACTCACTACTCACTACTCTGCACTTACTACTCACTGCTCTATCCTCACTACTCACTACTCTGCACTCACTACTCACTACTCTGCACTCACTACTCACTACTCTGCACTCACTACTCATTCTCACTACTCTGCACTCACTACTCTGCACTCACTACTCTGCACTCACTATTCTGCACTCACTACTCTGCACTCACTACTCTGCACTCACTACTCTGCACTCACTACTCACTACTCATTACTCTGCACTCACTACTCTGCACTCACTACTCTGCACTCACTACTCACTACTCACTACTCTGCACTCACTACTCACTACTCACTACTCTGCACTCACTGCTCTGCACTCACTACTCTGCAGTCACTACTCACTACTCTGCACTCACTACTCTGCACTCACTACTCACTACTCTGCACTCACTACTCTGCACTCACTACTCACTACTCACTACTCTGCACTCACCACTCTGCACTCACCACTCTGCACTCACCACTCTGCACTCACCACTCACTACTCTGCACTCACTACTCTGCACTCACTACTCACTTCTCTGCACTCACTACTCTGCACTCAGTACTCACCACTCTGCACTCACCACTCTGCACTCACTACTCTGCACTCACCACTCACTACTCTGCACTCACTACTCACTACTCTGCACTCACTACTCTGCACTCACTACTCACTACTCTGTACTCACTACTGTTGGACAGGCCACATGAAGGGCTCGCTCCCTCCCCGCAGGACAGGGCCCGGGCCACCGTCAGCACCATTGCCCGGCCCAGCCGCCATCTTGGACACGGCACCACGCGGCCGTGCGGCCTCAGCCCGACCCCAACACTGGGCCTGGCCAGGCCCCGACATCCCGGCACCACCCTCCACCCAGGAGGTGAACGGCCCACTTGGCAGGTCAATGGGAGTACGAAGTGTCGATGGCTCTCCCCCGCCAGGTGCCGAGCACCCCCAGCCTCCTCGGGCGCTGGCTCCACCCCCCTGCTGGGTGTCTGGACTCCCTCATCCCAGACCTCCCGACCTCCAAGAGCGAGGGTCCGGACATCAAAGGGCGCCAGACCTATAACTGAGGCAGCCCCAGGACAGGAAGGCAGTTGTATCCTGGAGTCGAGAGACACCGCGACGAACTCATCCTTGACGGACTGTTGGCGCTGCCACAGCCCTGCCTTGTGAACTATTGTCCTGCCTGCTGGCGCTGCCGCGGCCCTCTGCAACCTTCATCCTCGTGGGACCTGCTGGCGCTGCCGCGGCCCTCTGCAACCTGCATTCTCGTGGGACCTGCTGGTGCTGCCGCGGCCCGTTGTAACCTTCATCCTCGTGGGACCTGCTGGCGCTGCCGCGGCCCGTTGCAACCTGCATCCTCGTGGGACCTGCTGGCGCTGCCGCGGCCCGTTGTAACCTTCATCCTCGTTGGGACCTGCTGGCGCTGCCGCGGCCCGTGCCACCTACGACCTCTTCGGGACCTGCAGGCGCTGCCGCGGTCTGACCTCTCCGAACACCGAGCTCGAGGATTGTGAGCTATCACCGTTACCCACCCGTACCCGTGGGTACCAAGACTGTCCCGCTACCCCCTTCCCTTACTAGAGACTAGAATTGAGAGGATCATCGTGTCCTGATCGCCCTATATCGTACCACTCTACTACCCGAAGTGCCTATAAAAGGTGTTACCATAAGCTTTGTGTGGTGTCCATCTGTGGGGGGGAAGTTACCTGTCTGTGCGATCACTGTGCTCGGCCGACCCTCCAGGTCCCCGTCTAACATTGGTGGCTAGCGGCGCGATCCGAACCAACGCGTACCGTACAGACAGTAACTCACCCTACGACTAAAACCACAATGACGACCAAAGAGAGCGGATCGGCGGAGAAGTTCCAGATGGAAAAGCTGGAAGAATACAACCACCGAGAGCTCAAACAATTTTGCATGGACTTAGGCATTGCTACCACCGGGCTAAGCACAAAAGAAGACTTCAAAAACGCCCTAGAGGCCTGGACAGAGACAAATACCGCAACCCCCCGGGACCCCGCAGCCCCGGAAGTCAACACCACCCGGACGGAGGAACGGAGAACAGGCCCCTCCCATGAAGAGATCCAAGAGCGGGAAAAAAATAGATTACACGAGTTAGACTTGGCACGACTCAGATTAGACGGAGAATTGAAACTGGCGGAACAAAAAATAAACTTAGAACACTTACGGCTCAGAGAAGAGCGAGAGGAAAAACAGAGACAGAGAGACCTCGAAGAAAAAAGACTGGCATACGAGCACGAGTGCAAACTAGCGGAGATAGAAATGCGCAAACTGAACAAAAACCTAGGGGTGCCCGAGCAACCGCACTCCCCGGGTCCTACCGAGCAGAAGGTCCACATCCCCAAGGATGTGGTCCGAGAATATCACCGGAACGACGACATACAGCAGTGGTTCAAAGCCTATGAGATTGCCATGACCGCCCACCGGGTCGCTCGAAGTGACTGGGGAGCCGGTCTATGGGGGAGATTCGTCAACGAGGGTCGTGATGCCCTGCTGCAGCTTCCGGACCATCAAATGACGTCCTATGACCACATGAAGGCCGCCCTCCTCAGTCGATATGGACTTACACCCGAAATGTACCGCCAGAGGTTCCGCAACTGCACCAGGATCCCAGGTACGACGTGGTTGGAATACGTGAACTATTTCAGCCGAGCCTTCGAGGGGTGGATCAAGGGTAACAACGTAACCACTTACGAACAACTCTTCAATCTCATTGTGTGGGAGCACCTCTCCAACAACTGCTTTGTCGAGCTCAGGCAGCACCTCCTCGACAGTAAATTGACTGAACCCCGGCAGCTCGCCACCGAGGCTGACCGGTGGGAGAGCACCCGAGTGGCCCGGAGTGGGCCGAACGAGCAGAACAGAACCAACCAAGGTCACCATCGTCCCCGAGGAGGAGGAGGAGGCCCGGGCCGGGGCAGAGACGCCGCCCCGGCCGCACCCACTAACGCCACCCCGGCCCCAGCAGGCCGGGGAAACCCCCCGATGCGCCCGGGGTTCCGAGCTAACGTGACGTGTCATCGATGCCAGCGAGTCGGCCACTATGCCAGTGACCCGACCTGCCCGAAGAACCAGGCCCCCGGGCCCCGCCAGATGGCGGCCGCCGCCCTGGGAGAAGAACAAGTCTCCGAAGACACGGAGACCTATGAGTCGGAGCAGTTCGAGTGGGAACCCGCCGCCATGACCCTGGCATGCCTAGGAGGAAGAGACATGGTCCCGCGGACTCCCCTGCCCGCCAACACTCGGAAGTACAGCCAATGGGTGAGCATCAATGGGCGCAAGGCCGAGGCCCTGCGTGACACCGGGGCCAGTGTGACGGCCGTCCGCTGTCACCTGGTGACCCCAGAACAAATCCTACCAAACGTACTTTGCCCCGTCCGATCGGCAGATAACTCGGAGAGCCTGTGTCGGATGGCCTGCGTCCCCTTCGAATGGGGAGGAGTGTCCGGCATGCTGAAAGTAACTGTCCGTGACGATGCCCCCGTAGACTGCCTCCTGGGGAACGATCTCGAGAGCTCCCCGTGGGCCGCTGTGGAAAGAAGAGAGCATCTGGGGATGTTGGGTCTCCCGGACTGGGCGTGCGTAACCACCCGGTCCATGGCCACCCGCACCCTCCCTAGACCAGAAGAACCAGAAGGGGCAGCACCTCCGCCCTCGATCACTCCAGAAGAAGACTTCCTCCAGACCGACCACCCGGACCCCACCCCAGAGGGGTCCACACAGCCCCCCGAGCTTCCCGACCTGGCTCAGTGGCGTCAAGAAGGGGGGCCCACCCAGGAACAATTCCGGCAGGAGCAAAAGACCTGCCCCTCCCTCGAGGGATTGCGACCGCAAGCGCTCGCCCAGAGCCAAGGAGACACCACCGGGGCCCACTGGGTTTATTGGGACAATGATCTCTTGTACAGCGAACAGAAAATCGCAGAACTGGGGGCAGGGCGAGTGCTGGTGGTGCCCCTCCACTTCAGAGACTTCCTGTTGAACCTAGCCCATGATGTCCCCCTGGCCGGGCACCTGGGCCAAGACAAGACCTACCACCGCCTGGTGACTCACTTTTTTTGGCCCAAAATGAGAAATGACGTATCCAACCATTGCCGGTCCTGCCCGACCTGCCAGGCCAGTGGGAAGAGCGGCCGCAAACTCAAGGCACCCCTACAACCATTCCCCGTGGTGACCACCCCATTTGAAAGGGTGGGAATAGACATTGTGGGGCCCCTGGACCCCCGAACAGCACAGGGACATCGCTTCATCCTGGTCCTGGTGGATCACGCCACCCGCTATCCTGAGGCGGTCCCCCTTCGTACGATAACAGCCCCAGTAGTGGGTCGAGCCTTGATGGGGATCTTCTCTCGAGTGGGCTTCCCCCGGGAAGTCGTCAGCGACAGGGGTACGAACTTTATCTCAAAATACATGAAGTCCCTCTGGCAACAGTGTGAGGTCACCTACCGATTCACGACCCCCTATCACCCTCAAGGGAACGGACTGGTTGAGCGGTTCAACCGCACGCTCAAAGGGATGATTGGGGGGTTGGAAGAGCCCCTCCGTCGCCAGTGGGATGTGCTACTACCGTGCCTTCTCTTTGCCTACCGAGAAGTCCCCCAGAAGTCCCTCGGCTTCAGCCCTTTCGAACTCTTGTATGGACACCCGGTGCGAGGCCCGCTCAGCCTAGTCAAAGAAGGCTGGGAAATGCCCCCTCTAAAGAACACTCCAGATGTTTTCAAGTACCTCCTAACCCTCCGCAACCAGACCAGAAGGTTCAGAGAGATGGCAAAAGCAAACCTGGAGGCCAGTCAGGAGGACATGAAAAGGTGGTACGATCAAAATGCATCCTCCATCGAATTTGAACCCGGCCAACAAGTGTGGGTAATGTCTCCCACCGAACCATGCGCCCTGCAAGACAAATGGACGGGGCCCTTCAAAGTAATCGAGCGCAAGAGCCCTGTCACCTATCTCATCGATATGGAATCTTCCCGAAACCCTCTCCGGGTCCTCCACGCTAATAGACTGAAACCCCACTTTGTACGCTCCGAACTCAGTCTCCTGATGGCAACCGACAATGGAACCGAGGAGGACTCCGAACCCCTTCCTGACCTCCTACGGTCACGGGAGAAAGACGGCTCCGTGGACGGGGTCCGACTCTCGGAGGCCCTCACCCTGGAACAGCGCCAAGACTGCCGAGTCCTCCTGCTCCAGTTCTCCACCCTGTTCTCCCTCACCCCAGGGGTCACCCCCTGGTGCTTACACGACGTGGACACTGGGGACAGTCCCCCTATCCGCCATCGGGCCTACCGCGTACCAGATCGGGTACGGGCCTGCATCCAAGAGGAGGTGGCCAAGATGCTCACCCTCGGGATCATCGAGCCCTCAGACAGCCCCTGGGCCAGCCCAGTGGTACTGGTCCCCAAAGCGGCCGCCCCCGGCGCCACGCCGGAGCTCCGGTTCTGCGTCGACTACCGGGGCTTGAATGCGGTCACCAGAACAGACGCACACCCCATCCCCCGAGCCGATGAACTAATCGACCGCATGGGAGCTGCCCGCTACCTCAGCATCTTCGACCTGACAGCGGGCTACTGGCAGATCGGTCTCACACCCCGGGCCCAAGAACGATCTGCATTCTCTACCCCGGATGGCCACTATCACTTCAAGGTCATGCCATTCGGCATGAAGAATGCCCCAGCAACCTTTCAGCGGCTAGTAAACCAGGTCCTGGCAGGACTCGAAGGATTCAGCGCCGCCTACCTGGACGATATCGCTGTGTACAGCCACCACTGGTCCGACCACCTCCACCACCTCCGAGAGGTGCTACAGGCCCTCCAACGAGCTGGCCTCACGATCAAGGCCAGCAAATGCCAAATTGGCCAGGGGTCCGTGACCTATCTCGGGCACCAGGTGGGAAGCGGTCTGGTGGCCCCTCTGCAACTCAAGATCGCTGCCATCCAGTCATGGCAGTCCCCCATCACCCAGACCGAGGTCCGCGCCTTCTTGGGACTCACAGGCTACTACCGACGGTTCGTGAGGGACTATGGCAGCATCGTAGGGCCCCTCACGGAACTCACCTCCAAAAACCAACCAAAGGAGGTCAACTGGACCCCAGACTGTCAAGCGGCCTTCGAGAAGCTGAAGGCCGCCATGTGCTCCGCCCCGGTGCTCCAGGCCCCCGACTACAGCCGGGAATTTATCGTCCAAACAGATGCCTCCGACCATGGCGTTGGGGCAGTCCTTTCCCAGCTGAACCCCGAAGGACTTGACCAGCCAGTGGCTTTCATCAGCAGACGGCTCCTGGCCCGAGAACGACGCTGGAGCACCATCGAGAGGGAGGCCTTCGCCGTGGTGTGGGCCCTCAAAAAGCTCCGGCCTTATCTCTTCGGCACCCACTTCCGGGTCCAGACCGATCATCGACCCCTGCAATGGCTCATGCAGATGCGGGGGGAAAACCCGAAACTACTACGTTGGTCCATCTCCCTGCAGGGGATGGACTTCACTGTGGAACATCGACCCGGCCAAGACCACGCCAACGCGGATGGCCTGTCCCGCTTTTTCCGCCTCGACGAGGAAAGTCCCCAAGAAGATGGGTGACTCTCCCCGCCTTCAGCTGGGGGGGACGCATGTTGAACAGGCCACATGAAGGGCTCGCTCCCTCCCCGCAGGACAGGGCCCGGGCCACCGTCAGCACCATTGCCCGGCCCAGCCGCCATCTTGGACACGGCACCACGCGGCCGTGCGGCCTCAGCCCGACCCCAACACTGGGCCTGGCCAGGCCCCGACATCCCGGCACCACCCTCCACCCAGGAGGTGAACGGCCCACTTGGCAGGTCAATGGGAGTACGAAGTGTCGATGGCTCTCCCCCGCCAGGTGCCGAGCACCCCCAGCCTCCTCGGGCGCTGGCTCCACCCCCCTGCTGGGTGTCTGGACTCCCTCATCCCAGACCTCCCGACCTCCAAGAGCGAGGGTCCGGACATCAAAGGGCGCCAGACCTATAACTGAGGCAGCCCCAGGACAGGAAGGCAGTTGTATCCTGGAGTCGAGAGACACCGCGACGAACTCATCCTTGACGGACTGTTGGCGCTGCCACAGCCCTGCCTTGTGAACTATTGTCCTGCCTGCTGGCGCTGCCGCGGCCCTCTGCAACCTTCATCCTCGTGGGACCTGCTGGCGCTGCCGCGGCCCTCTGCAACCTGCATTCTCGTGGGACCTGCTGGCGCTGCCGCGGCCCGTTGTAACCTTCATCCTCGTGGGACCTGCTGGCGCTGCCGCGGCCCGTTGCAACCTGCATCCTCGTGGGACCTGCTGGCGCTGCCATGGCCCGTTGTAACCTTCATCCTCGTTGGGACCTGCTGGCGCTGCCGCGGCCCGTGCCACCTACAACCTCTTCGGGACCTGCAGGCGCTGCCGCGGTCTGACCTCTCCGAACACCGAGCTCGAGGATTGTGAGCTATCACCGTTACCCACCCGTACCCGTGGGTACCAAGACTGTCCCGCTACCCCCTTCCCTTACTAGAGACTAGAATTGAGAGGATCATCGTGTCCTGATCGCCCTATATCGTACCACTCTACTACCCGAAGTGCCTATAAAAGGTGTTACCATAAGCTTTGTGTGGTGTCCATCTGTGGGGGGGAAGTTACCTGTCTGTGCGATCACTGTGCTCGGCTGACCCTCCAGGTCCCCGTCTAACAACTACTCACTACTCACTACTCTGCACTCACTACTCACTACTCACTACTCTGCACTCACTACTCTGCACTCACTACTCTGCACTCACTACTCTGCATTCACTACTCACTACTCACCACTCTGCACTCACTACTCTGCACTCACTACTCACTACTCACTACTCTGCACTCACTACTCACTACTCTCCACTCACCACTCTGCACTCACCACTCTGCACTCAACACTTTGCACTCACCACTCTGCACTCACCACTCTACACTCACCACTCTACACTCACTACTCTGCACTCACTACTCTGCCCTCACTACTCACTACTCTGCACTCACTACTCCGCACTCACTACTCACTACTCTGCACTCACTACTCACTACTCTGCACTCACTACTCACTATTCTGAACTCACTACTCGGCACTCACTACTCAGCACTCACTACTCGGCACTCACTACTTGGCACTCACTACTCTGCACTCACTACTCCCTACTCTGCACTCACTACTCTGCACTCACTATTCTGCACTCACTACTCTGCACTCACTACTCACTACTCTGCACTCACCACTCTGCACTCACTACTCTGCACTCACCACTCACTACTCTGCACTCACTACTCACTACTCAACACTCACTGCTCTGCACTCACTACTCTGCACTCACTACTCACTACTCTGCACTCACTACTCTGCACTCACTACTCACTACTCTGCACTCACTACTCTGTACTCACTACTCACTACTCTGCACTCACCACTCTGCACTCACCACTCTGCACTCACCACTCACTACTCACTACTCTGCACTCACTACTCTGCACTCACTACTCTGCACTCACTACTCACTACTCTGCACTCACTACTCACTACTCTGCACTGACTACTCACTACTCTGCACCAACTACTCACTACTCTGCACTCATTACTCTGCACTCACTATTCTGCACTCACTACTCTGCACTCACGACTCAACACTCTGCATTCACCACTCTGCATTCACCACTCTGCACTCACCACTCACTACTCAGCACTCACTACTCACTACTCTGCACTCACTACTCTGCACTCACTACTCTGCACTCACTACTCTGCACTCACTACTCACTACTCTGCACTCACTACTTACTACTCTGCACTGACTACTCACTACTCTGCACCAACTACTCACTACTCTGCACTCATTACTCTGCACTCACTATTCTGCACTCACTACTCTGCACTCACAACTCAACACTCTGCATTCACCACTCTGCATTCACCACTCTGCACTCACCACTCACTACTCAGCACTCACTACTCACTACTCTACACTCACTACTCTGCACTCACTACTCTGCACTCACTACTCACTACTCACTACTCTGCACTCACTACTCACTACTCACTACTCTGCTCTCACTACTCACTACTCACTACTCTGCACTCACTACTCACTACTCTGCACTCACTACTCTGCACTCACTACTCTGCACTCACTACTCTGCACTCACTACTCACTACTCACCACTCTGCACTCACCACTCTCACTCACCACTCTGCACTCACTACTCACTACTCTGCACTCACTACTTACTACTCTGCACTCACTACTCACTACTCACTACTCTGCACTCACTAATCACTACTCACTACTCTGCACTCACTACTCACTACTCACTACTCTGCACTCACTACTCTGCACTCACTACTCTGCACTCACTTCTCACTACTCTGCACTCACTACTCTGCACTCACTACTCACTACTCTGCACTCACCACTCTGCACTCACCACTCTGCACTCACCACTCACTACTCACCACTCACTACTCACTACTCTGCACTCACTACTCTGCACTCACTACTCTGCACTCACTACTCACTACTCACTACTCTGCACTCACTACTCACCACTCTGCACTCACCACTCTCACTCACCACTCTGCACTCACTACTCACTACTCTGCACTCACTACTTACTACTCTGCACTCACTACTCACTACTCTGCACTCACTAATCACTACTCACTACTCTGCACTCACTACTCACTACTCACTACTCTGCACTTACTACTCTGCACTCACTACTCACTACTCTGCCCTCACTACTCTGCCCTCACTACTCACTACTCTGCACTCACTACTCCGCACTCACTACTCACTACTCTGCACTCACTACTCGCTACTCACTACTCTGTGCTCACTACTCACTACTCTGCCATCAATACTCACTACTCTGCACTCACTGCTCACTACTCACTACTCTGCACTCACTACTCACTACTCTGCACTCACTACTCTGCCCCCCTACTCACTACTCTGCACTCACTATTCTGCATTCACTACTCTGCACTCACTACTCTGCACTCACTACTCTGCACTCACTACTCACTACTCACTACTCACTACTCTGCACTCACTATTCACTACTCTGCACTCACCACTCTACACTCACCACTCTGCACTCACCACTTTGCACTCACCACTCTACACTCACTACTCTGCACTCACTACTCACTACTCTGCACTCACTACTCTGCACTCACTACTCACTACTCTGCACTCACTACTCTGCACTCACTACTCTGCACTCACTACTCACTACTCTGCACTCACTACTCTGCCCTCACTACTCACTACTCTGCACTCACTACTCCGCACTCACTACTCACTACTCTGCACTCACTACTCACTACTCTGCACTCACTATTCACTATTCTGCACTCACTACTCAGCACTCACTACTCAGCACTCACTACTTGGCACTCACTACTCGCCACTCACTACTCTGCACTCACTACTCCCTACTCTGCACTCACTACTCTGCACTCACTACTCTGCACTCACTACTCTGCACTCACTACTCTGCACTCACTACTCACTACTCACTACTCTGCACTGACTACTCACTGCTCTGCACTCACTACTCTGCACTCACTACTCACTACTCACTACTCTGCACTCACTACTCACTACTCTGCCCTCACTGCTCTGCACTCACTACTATGCACTCACTACTCACTACTCTGCACTCACTACTCTGCACTCACTACTCACTACTCACTACTCTACACTCACCACTCTGCACTCACCACTCTTCACTCACCACTCTGCACTCACCCCTCACTACTCACTATTCTGCACTCTCTACTCTGCACTCACTACTCTGCACTCACTACTCCGCACTCACTACTCACTACTCTGCACTCACTACTCGCTACTCACTACTCTGTGCTCACTACTCACTACTCTGCCATCACTACTCACTACTCTGCACTCACTGCTCACTACTCACTACTCTGCACTCACTACTCACTACTCTGCACTCACTACTCTGCCCCCCTACTCACTACTCTGCACTCACTATTCTGCATTCACTACTCTGCACTCACTACTCTGCACTCACTACTCTGCACTCACTACTCACTACTCACTACTCTGCACTCACTATTCACTACTCTGCACTCACCACTCTACACTCACCACTCTGCACTCACCACTTTGCACTCACCACTCTACACTCACTACTCTGCACTCACTACTCACTACTCTGCACTCACTACTCTGCACTCACTACTCACTACTCTGCACTCACTACTCTGCACTCACTACTCTGCACTCACTACTCACTACTCTGCACTCACTACTCTGCCCTCACTACTCACTACTCTGCACTCACTACTCTGCACTCACTACTCACTACTCTGCACTCACTACTCACTACTCTGCACTCACTATTCACTATTCTGCACTCACTACTCAGCACTCACTACTCAGCACTCACTACTTGGCACTCACTACTCGCCACTCACTACTCTGCACTCACTACTCCCTACTCTGCACTCACTACTCTGCACTCACTACTCTGCACTCACTACTCTGCACTCACTACTCTGCACTCACTACTCACTACTCACTACTCTGCACTGACTACTCACTGCTCTGCACTCACTACTCTGCACTCACTACTCACTACTCACTACTCTGCACTCACTACTCACTACTCTGCCCTCACTGCTCTGCACTCACTACTATGCACTCACTACTCACTACTCTGCACTCACTACTCTGCACTCACTACTCACTACTCACTACTCTACACTCACCACTCTGCACTCACCACTCTGCACTCACCACTCTGCACTCACCCCTCACTACTCACTATTCTGCACTCTCTACTCTGCACTCACTACTCTACACTCACTACTCTGCACTCACTACTCACTACTCACTACTCTGCACTCACTACTCACTACTCTGCACTGACTACTCACTACTCTGCACTCACTACTCACTACTCTGCACTCACTACTCGGCACTCACTACTCTGCACTCATGACTCACCACTCTGCACTCACCACTCTGCACTCTCCACTCACTACTCTGCACTCACTACTCACTACTCTGCACTCACTACTCTGCACTCACTACACACTACTCACTATTCTGCACTCACTACTCACTACTCACTACTCTGCACTCACTACTCACTACTCACTACTCTGCACTCACTACTCACTACTCTGCACTCACTACTCTGCACTCACTACTCTGCACTCACTACTCTGCACTCACTACTCACTACTCACCACTCTGCACTCACCACTCACTATTCTGCACTCACTACTCAGCACTCACTACTCAGCACTCACTACTCGGCACTCACTACTCGCCACTCACTACTCTGCACTCACTACTCCCTACTCTGCACTCGCTACTCTGCACTCACTATTCTGCACTCACTACTCTGCACTCACTACTCTGCACTCACTACTCTGCACTCACTACTCACTACTCACTACTCTGCACTCACTACTCACTGCTCTGCACTCACTACTCTGCACTCACCACTCACTACTCACTACTCTGCACTCACTACTCACTACTCTGCACTCACTGCTCTGCACTCACTACTATGCACTCACTACTCACAACTCTGCACTCACTACTCTGCAATCACTACTCACTACTCTGTACTCACTACTCTGCACTCACTACTCACTACGCTGCACTCACCACTCTGCACTCACCACTCTGCACTCACCACTCACTACTCACTATTCTGCACTCTCTACTCTGCACTCACTACTCTACACTCACTACTCTGCACTCACTACTCACTACTCACTACTCACTACTCTGCACTCACTACTCACTACTCTGCACTGACTACTCACTACTCTGCACTCACTACTCACTACTCTGCACTCACTACTCGGCACTCACTACTCTGCATGCATGACTCTACACTCTGCACTGACTACTCACTACTCTGCACTCACTACTCACTACTCTGCACTCACTACTCGGCACTCACTATTCTGCACTCACTACTCACTACTCTGCACTCACTACTCTGCACTCACTACACACTACTCACTATTCTGCACTCACTACTCACTACTCACTACTCTGCACTCACTACTCACTACTCTGCACTCACTACTCACTACTCTGCACTCACTACTCTGCACTCACTACTCTGCACTCACTACTCACTACTCACCACTCTGCACTCACCACTCTGCACTCACCACTCTGCACTCACTACTCACTACTCTGCACTCACTACTTACTACTCTGCACTCACTACTCACTACTCTGCACTCACTACTCTGCACTCACTACTCACTACTCTGCCCTCACTATTCTGCCCTCACTACTCACTACTCTGCACTCACTACTCCGCACTCACTACTCACTACTCTGCACTCACTACTCACTATTCTGCACTCACTACTTGGCACTCACTACTCGGAACTCACTACTCACTACTCACTACTCCCTACTCTGCACTCACTACTCCCTACTCTGCACTCACTACTCCCTACTCTGCACTCACTACTCACTACTCTGCACTTACTACTCACTGCTCTATCCTCACTACTCACTACTCTGCACTCACTACTCACTACTCTGCACTCACTACTCACTACTCTGCACTCACTACTCATTCTCACTACTCTGCACTCACTACTCTGCACTCACTACTCTGCACTCACTATTCTGCACTCACTACTCTGCACTCACTACTCTGCACTTACTACTCTGCACTCACTACTCACTACTCATTACTCTGCACTCACTACTCTGCACTCACTACTCTGCACTCACTACTCACTACTCACTACTCTGCACTCACTACTCACTACTCACTACTCTGCACTCACTGCTCTGCACTCACTACTCTGCAGTCACTACTCACTACTCTGCACTCACTACTCTGCACTCACTACTCACTACTCTGCACTCACTACTCTGCACTCACTACTCACTACTCACTACTCTGCACTCACCACTCTGCACTCACCACTCTGCACTCACCACTCTGCACTCACCACTCACTACTCTGCACTCACTACTCTGCACTCACTACTCACTTCTCTGCACTCACTACTCTGCACTCACTACTCACCACTCTGCACTCACCACTCTGCACTCACTACTCTGCACTCACCACTCACTACTCTGCACTCACTACTCACTACTCTGCACTCACTACTCTGCACTCACTACTCACTACTCTGTACTCACTACTCACTACTCACTACTCTGCACTCACTACTCACTACTCACTACTCTGCACTCACTACTCTGCACTCACTACTCTGCACTCACTACTCTGCATTCACTACTCACTACTCACCACTCTGCACTCACTACTCTGCACTCACTACTCACTACTCACTACTCTGCACTCACTACTCACTACTCTCCACTCACCACTCTGCACTCACCACTCTGCACTCAACACTTTGCACTCACCACTCTGCACTCACCACTCTACACTCACCACTCTACACTCACTACTCTGCACTCACTACTCTGCCCTCACTACTCACTACTCTGCACTCACTACTCCGCACTCACTACTCACTACTCTGCACTCACTACTCACTACTCTGCACTCACTACTCACTATTCTGAACTCACTACTCGGCACTCACTACTCAGCACTCACTACTCGGCACTCACTACTTGGCACTCACTACTCTGCACTCACTACTCCCTACTCTGCACTCACTACTCTGCACTCACTATTCTGCACTCACTACTCTGCACTCACTACTCTGCACTCACTACTCACTACTCTGCACTCACTACTCTGCACTCACTACTCTGCACTCACCACTCACTACTCTGCACTCACTACTCACTACTCAACACTCACTGCTCTGCACTCACTACTCTGCACTCACTACTCACTACTCTGCACTCACTACTCTGCACTCACTACTCACTACTCTGCACTCACTACTCTGTACTCACTACTCACTACTCACTACTCTGCACTCACCACTCTGCACTCACCACTCTGCACTCACCACTCACTACTCACTACTCTGCACTCACTACTCTGCACTCACTACTCTGCACTCACTACTCACTACTCTGCACTCACTACTCACTACTCTGCACTGACTACTCACTACTCTGCACCAACTACTCACTACTCTGCACTCATTACTCTGCACTCACTATTCTGCACTCACTACTCTGCACTCACGACTCAACACTCTGCATTCACCACTCTGCATTCACCACTCTGCACTCACCACTCACTACTCAGCACTCACTACTCACTACTCTGCACTCACTACTCTGCACTCACTACTCTGCACTCACTACTCACTACTCACTACTCTGCACTCACTACTCACTACTCACTACTCTGCTCTCACTACTCACTACTCACTACTCTGCACTCACTACTCACTACTCTGCACTCACTACTCTGCACTCACTACTCTGCACTCACTACTCTGTACTCACTACTCACTACTCACTACCCTGTACTCACTACTCACTACTCTGCACTCACTATTCTGCACTCACTACTCGGCACTCACTACTCTACACTCACTACTCTGCACTCACTACTCACTACTCACTACTCTGCACTCACTACTCACTACTCTGCACTGACTACTCACTACTCTGCACTCACCACTCACTACTCACTACTCTGCACTCACTACTCTGCACTCACTACTCACTACTCACTACCCTGTACTCACTACTCACTACTCTGCACTCACTATTCTGCACTCACTACTCGGCACTCACTACTAGGCACTCACTACTCGCCACTCCCTTCTCTGCACTCACTACTCCCTTCTCTGCACTCACTACTCACTACTCTGCACTCACTACTCTGCACTCACTACTCACTACTCTGCACTCACTACTCACTACTCTGCGCTCACTACTCACTACCCTGTACTCACTACTCACTACTCTGCACTCACTATTCTGCACTCACTACTCGGCACTCACTACTAGGCACTCACTACTCGCCACTCCCTTCTCTGCACTCACTACTCCCTTCTCTGCACTCACTACTCACTACTCTGCACTCACTACTCTGCACTCACTACTCACTACTCTGCACTCACTACTCACTACTCTGCGCTCACTACTCACTACTCTGCCATCACTACTCACTACTCTGCACTCACTACTCACTACTCTGCACTGACTACTCACTACTCTGCACTCACTACTCACTACTCTGCACTCACTACTCGGCACTCACTACTCTGCACTCATGACTCACCACTCTGCACTCACCACTCTGCACTCTCCACTCACTACTCTGCACTCACTACTCACTACTCTGCACTCACTACTCTGCACTCACTACACACTACTCACTATTCTGCACTCACTACTCACTACTCTGCACTCACTACTCACTACTCACTACTCTGCACTCACTACTCACTACTCTGCACTCACTACTCTGCACTCACTACTCTGCACTCACTACTCTGCACTCACTACTCACTACTCACCACTCTGCACTCACCACTCACTATTCTGCACTCACTACTCAGCACTCACTACTCAGCACTCACTACTCGGCACTCACTACTCGCCACTCACTACTCTGCACTCACTACTCCCTACTCTGCACTCGCTACTCTGCACTCACTATTCTGCACTCACTACTCTGCACTCACTACTCTGCACTCACTACTCTGCACTCACTACTCACTACTCACTACTCTGCACTCACTACTCACTGCTCTGCACTCACTACTCTGCACTCACCACTCACTACTCACTACTCTGCACTCACTACTCACTACTCTGCACTCACTGCTCTGCACTCACTACTATGCACTCACTACTCACAACTCTGCACTCACTACTCTGCAATCACTACTCACTACTCTGTACTCACTACTCTGCACTCACTACTCACTACGCTGCACTCACCACTCTGCACTCACCACTCTGCACTCACCACTCACTACTCACTATTCTGCACTCTCTACTCTGCACTCACTACTCTACACTCACTACTCTGCACTCACTACTCACTACTCACTACTCACTACTCTGCACTCACTACTCACTACTCTGCACTGACTACTCACTACTCTGCACTCACTACTCACTACTCTGCACTCACTACTCGGCACTCACTACTCTGCATGCATGACTCACCACTCTGCACTGACTACTCACTACTCTGCACTCACTACTCACTACTCTGCACTCACTACTCGGCACTCACTATTCTGCACTCACTACTCACTACTCTGCACTCACTACTCTGCACTCACTACACACTACTCACTATTCTGCACTCACTACTCACTACTCACTACTCTGCACTCACTACTCACTACTCTGCACTCACTACTCACTACTCTGCACTCACTACTCTGCACTCACTACTCTGCACTCACTACTCACTACTCACCACTCTGCACTCACCACTCTGCACTCACCACTCTGCACTCACTACTCACTACTCTGCACTCACTACTTACTACTCTGCACTCACTACTCACTACTCTGCACTCACTACTCTGCACTCACTACTCACTACTCTGCCCTCACTATTCTGCCCTCACTACTCACTACTCTGCACTCACTACTCCGCACTCACTACTCACTACTCTGCACTCACTACTCACTATTCTGCACTCACTACTTGGCACTCACTACTCGGAACTCACTACTCACTACTCACTACTCCCTACTCTGCACTCACTACTCCCTACTCTGCACTCACTACTCCCTACTCTGCACTCACTACTCACTACTCTGCACTTACTACTCACTGCTCTATCCTCACTACTCACTACTCTGCACTCACTACTCACTACTCTGCACTCACTACTCACTACTCTGCACTCACTACTCATTCTCACTACTCTGCACTCACTACTCTGCACTCACTACTCTGCACTCACTATTCTGCACTCACTACTCTGCACTCACTACTCTGCACTTACTACTCTGCACTCACTACTCACTACTCATTACTCTGCACTCACTACTCTGCACTCACTACTCTGCACTCACTACTCACTACTCACTACTCTGCACTCACTACTCACTACTCACTACTCTGCACTCACTGCTCTGCACTCACTACTCTGCAGTCACTACTCACTACTCTGCACTCACTACTCTGCACTCACTACTCACTACTCTGCACTCACTACTCTGCACTCACTACTCACTACTCACTACTCTGCACTCACCACTCTGCACTCACCACTCTGCACTCACCACTCTGCACTCACCACTCACTACTCTGCACTCACTACTCTGCACTCACTACTCACTTCTCTGCACTCACTACTCTGCACTCACTACTCACCACTCTGCACTCACCACTCTGCACTCACTACTCTGCACTCACCACTCACTACTCTGCACTCACTACTCACTACTCTGCACTCACTACTCTGCACTCACTACTCACTACTCTGTACTCACTACTCACTACTCACTACTCTGCACTCACTACTCACTACTCACTACTCTGCACTCACTACTCTGCACTCACTACTCTGCACTCACTACTCTGCATTCACTACTCACTACTCACCACTCTGCACTCACTACTCTGCACTCACTACTCACTACTCACTACTCTGCACTCACTACTCACTACTCTCCACTCACCACTCTGCACTCACCACTCTGCACTCAACACTTTGCACTCACCACTCTGCACTCACCACTCTACACTCACCACTCTACACTCACTACTCTGCACTCACTACTCTGCCCTCACTACTCACTACTCTGCACTCACTACTCCGCACTCACTACTCACTACTCTGCACTCACTACTCACTACTCTGCACTCACTACTCACTATTCTGAACTCACTACTCGGCACTCACTACTCAGCACTCACTACTCGGCACTCACTACTTGGCACTCACTACTCTGCACTCACTACTCCCTACTCTGCACTCACTACTCTGCACTCACTATTCTGCACTCACTACTCTGCACTCACTACTCTGCACTCACTACTCACTACTCTGCACTCACTACTCTGCACTCACTACTCTGCACTCACCACTCACTACTCTGCACTCACTACTCACTACTCAACACTCACTGCTCTGCACTCACTACTCTGCACTCACTACTCACTACTCTGCACTCACTACTCTGCACTCACTACTCACTACTCTGCACTCACTACTCTGTACTCACTACTCACTACTCTGCACTCACCACTCTGCACTCACCACTCTGCACTCACCACTCACTACTCACTACTCTGCACTCACTACTCTGCACTCACTACTCTGCACTCACTACTCACTACTCTGCACTCACTACTCACTACTCTGCACTGACTACTCACTACTCTGCACCAACTACTCACTACTCTGCACTCATTACTCTGCACTCACTATTCTGCACTCACTACTCTGCACTCACGACTCAACACTCTGCATTCACCACTCTGCATTCACCACTCTGCACTCACCACTCACTACTCAGCACTCACTACTCACTACTCTGCACTCACTACTCTGCACTCACTACTCTGCACTCACTACTCACTACTCACTACTCTGCACTCACTACTCACTACTCACTACTCTGCTCTCACTACTCACTACTCACTACTCTGCACTCACTACTCACTACTCTGCACTCACTACTCTGCACTCACTACTCTGCACTCACTACTCTGTACTCACTACTCACTACTCACTACCCTGTACTCACTACTCACTACTCTGCACTCACTATTCTGCACTCACTACTCGGCACTCACTACTCTACACTCACTACTCTGCACTCACTACTCACTACTCACTACTCTGCACTCACTACTCACTACTCTGCACTGACTACTCACTACTCTGCACTCACCACTCACTACTCACTACTCTGCACTCACTACTCTGCACTCACTACTCTGCACTCACTACTCACTACTCACTACCCTGTACTCACTACTCACTACTCTGCACTCACTATTCTGCACTCACTACTCGGCACTCACTACTAGGCACTCACTACTCGCCACTCCCTTCTCTGCACTCACTACTCCCTTCTCTGCACTCACTACTCACTACTCTGCACTCACTACTCTGCACTCACTACTCACTACTCTGCACTCACTACTCACTACTCTGCGCTCACTACTCACTACTCTGCCATCACTACTCACTACTCTGCACTCACTGCTCACTTCTCACTACTCTGCTCACTACTCACTACTCTGCACTCACTACTCTGCACTCACTACTCACTACTCTGCACTCACTATTCTTCACTCACTACTCTGCACTCACTACTCTGCATTCACTACTCTGCACTCACTACTCTGCACTCAATACTCACTACTCACTACTCTGCACTCACTACTCACTACTCTGCACTCACCACTCTACACTCATCACTCTGCACTCACCACTTTGCACTCACCACTCTGCACTCACCACTCTACACTCACCACTCTACACTCACTACTCTGCAATTACTACTCACTACTCTGCACTCACTACTCTGCACTCACTACTCTGCACTCACTACTCTGCACTCACTACTCACTACTCTGCACTCACCATTCTGCCCTCACTACTCACTACTCTGCACTCACTACTCCGCACTCACTACTCACTACTCTGCACTCACTACTAACTACTCACTACTCTGCACTCACTACTCTGCACTCAATACTCTGCACTCACTACTCACAACTCACTACTCTGCACTCACTACTCACTACTCTGCACTGACTACTCACTACTCTGCACTCACCACTCACTACTCACTACTCTGCACTCACTACTCTGCACTCACTACTCTGCACTCACTACTCACTACTCTGCACTCACTACTCACTACTCTGCACTGACTACTCACTACTCTGCACTCACTACTCACTACTCTGCACTCATTACTCTGCACTCACTACTCTGCACTCACTACTCTGCACTCACTACTCACTACTCACTACTCTGCACTCACTACTCACTACTCTGCACTCACTACTCACTACTCACTACCCTGTACTCACTACTCACTACGCTGCACTCACTACTCTGCACTCACTACTCTGCACTCACTACTCACTACTCACCACTCTGCACTCACCACTCTGCACCCACCACTCTGCACTCACCACTCTGCACTCACTACATACTACTTTGCCCTCACTACTCACTACTCTGCACTCACTACTCACTACTCTGCACTCACTACTCACTACTCTGCACTCACTACTCACTAATCTGCACTCACTACTCTGCACTCACTACTCTGCACTCACTACTCTGTACTCACTACTCACTACTCACCACTCTGCACTCACCACTCTGCACTCACTACTCACTACTCTGCTCTCACTTCTTACTACTCTGCACTCACTACTCACTACTCACTACTCTGCACTCACTACTAACTACTCACTACTCTGCACTCACTACTCACTACTCTGCACTCACTACTCTGCACTCACTACTCACTACTCTGCACTCACTATTCTGCCCTCACTACTCACTACTCTGCACTCACTACTCCGCACTCACTACTCACTACTCTGCACTCACTACTCACTATTGTGCACTCACTACTCGGCACTCACTACTCAGCACTCACTACTCTGCACTCACTACTCCCTACTCTGCACTCACTACTCACTACTCTGCACTCACTACTCACTACTCTGCACTTACTACTCACTACTCTGCACTCACTACTCACTACTCTGCCCTCACTACTCACTACTCTGCACTCACTACTCACTACTCACTACTCTGCACTCACTACTCACTACTCTGCACTCACTACTCGGCACTCACTACTCGACACTCACTACTCTGCACTCACTACTCCCTACTCTGCACTCACTACTCTGCACTCACTATTCTGCACTCACTACTCTGCACTCACTACTCTGCACTCACTACTCTGCACTCACTATTCACTACTCACTACTCTGCACTCACTACTCTGCACTCACTACTCTGCACTCACTACTCTGCACTCACCACTCACTACTCTGCACTCACTACTCACTACTCACTACTCTGCACTCACTGCTCTGCACTCACTACTCTGCACTCACTACTCACTACTCTGCACTCACTACTCTGCACTCACTACTCACTACTCTGCACTCACTACTCTGCACTCACTACTCACTACTCACTACTCTGCACTCACCACTCTGCACTCACCACTCTGCACTCACCACTCACTACTCACTACTCTGCACTCACTACTCTGCACTCACTACTCTGCACTCACTACTCACTACTCACTACTCTGCACTCACTACACACTACTCTGCACTGACTACTCACTTCTCTGCACTCACTACTCACTACTCTGCACTCATTAGTCTGCACTCACTACTCTGCACTCACTACTCTCCACTCACGACTCACCACTCTGCACTCACCACTCTGCACTCACCACTCTGCACTCACTACTCTGCACTCACTACTCACTACTCTGCACTCACTACTCTGCACTCTCTACTCACTACTCACTACTCTGCACTCACTACTCACTACTCACTACTCTGCACTCACTACTCACTACTCACTACTCACTACTCTGCACTCACTACTCACTACTCACTACTCTGCACTCACTACTCACTACTCTGCACTCACTACTTTGCACTTACTACTCTGCACTCACTACTCACTACTCACCACTCACTACTCACTACTCTGCACTCACTACTTACTACTCTGCACTCACTACTCACTACTCACTACTCTGCACTCACTAATCACTACTCACTACTCTGCACTCACTACTCACTACTCTGCACTCACTACTCTGCACTCACTACTCTGCACTCACTACTCACTACTCTGCACTCACTACTCTGCACTCACTACTCACTACTCACTACTCTGCACTCACCACTCTGCACTCACCACTCTGCACTCACCACTCACTACTCACTACTCTGCACTCACTACTCTGCACTCACTACTCTGCACTCACTACTCACTACTCACTACTCTGCACTCACTACTCACTACTCACCACTCTGCACTCACCACTCTCACTCACCACTCTGCACTCACTACTCACTACTCTGTACTCACTACTCTGCACTCACTACTCTGCACTCACTATTCTGCACTCACTACTCTGCACTCACTACTCTGCACTCACTACTCTGCACTCACTACTCACTACTCATTACTCTGCACTCACTACTCTGCACTCACTACTCTGCACTCACTACTCACTACTCACTACTCTGCACTCACTACTCACTACTCACTACTCTGCACTCACTGCTCTGCACTCACTACTCTGCAGTCACTACTCACTACTCTGCACTCACTACTCTGCACTCACTACTCACTACTCTGCACTCACTACTCTGCACTCACTACTCACTACTCACTACTCTGCACTCACCACTCTGCACTCACCACTCTGCACTCACCACTCTGCACTCACCACTCACTACTCTGCACTCACTACTCTGCACTCACTACTCACTTCTCTGCACTCACTACTCTGCACTCACTACTCACCACTCTGCACTCACCACTCTGCACTCACTACTCTGCACTCACCACTCACTACTCTGCACTCACTACTCACTACTCTGCACTCACTACTCTGCACTCACTACTCACTACTCTGTACTCACTACTCACTACTCACTACTCTGCACTCACTACTCACTACTCACTACTCTGCACTCACTACTCTGCACTCACTACTCTGCACTCACTACTCTGCATTCACTACTCACTACTCACCACTCTGCACTCACTACTCTGCACTCACTACTCACTACTCACTACTCTGCACTCACTACTCACTACTCTCCACTCACCACTCTGCACTCACCACTCTGCACTCAACACTTTGCACTCACCACTCTGCACTCACCACTCTACACTCACCACTCTACACTCACTACTCTGCACTCACTACTCTGCCCTCACTACTCACTACTCTGCACTCACTACTCCGCACTCACTACTCACTACTCTGCACTCACTACTCACTACTCTGCACTCACTACTCACTATTCTGAACTCACTACTCGGCACTCACTACTCAGCACTCACTACTCGGCACTCACTACTTGGCACTCACTACTCTGCACTCACTACTCCCTACTCTGCACTCACTACTCTGCACTCACTATTCTGCACTCACTACTCTGCACTCACTACTCTGCACTCACTACTCACTACTCTGCACTCACTACTCTGCACTCACTACTCTGCACTCACCACTCACTACTCTGCACTCACTACTCACTACTCAACACTCACTGCTCTGCACTCACTACTCTGCACTCACTACTCACTACTCTGCACTCACTACTCTGTACTCACTACTCACTACTCTGCACTCACTACTCTGTACTCACTACTCACTACTCTGCACTCACCACTCTGCACTCACCACTCTGCACTCACCACTCTGCACTCACCACTCACTACTCACTACTCTGCACTCACTACTCTCTCACTACTCTGCACTCACTACTCACTACTCTGCACTCACTACTCTGCACTCACTACTCTGCACTCACGACTCACCACTCTGCACTCACCACTCTGCACTCACCACTCTGCACTCTCCACTCACTACTCTGCACTCACTATTCTGCACTCACTACTCTGCACTCACTACTCTGCATTCACTACTCTGCACTCACCACTCCACACTCACCACTCTACACTCACTACTCTGCACTTACTACTCACTACTCTGCACTCACTACTCACTACTCTGCCCTCACTACTCACTACTCTGCACTCACTACTCACTACTCACTACTCTGCACTCACTACTCACTACTCTGCACTCACTACTCGGCACTCACTACTCGACACTCACTACTCTGCACTCACTACTCCCTACTCTGCACTCACTACTCTGCACTCACTATTCTGCACTCACTACTCTGCACTCACTACTCTGCACTCACTACTCTGCACTCACTATTCACTACTCACTACTCTGCACTCACTACTCTGCACTCACTACTCTGCACTCACTACTCTGCACTCACCACTCACTACTCTGCACTCACTACTCACTACTCACTACTCTGCACTCACTGCTCTGCACTCACTACTCTGCACTCACTACTCACTACTCTGCACTCACTACTCTGCACTCACTACTCACTACTCTGCACTCACTACTCTGCACTCACTACTCACTACTCACTACTCTGCACTCACCACTCTGCACTCACCACTCTGCACTCACCACTCACTACTCACTACTCTGCACTCACTACTCTGCACTCACTACTCTGCACTCACTACTCACTACTCACTACTCTGCACTCACTACACACTACTCTGCACTGACTACTCACTTCTCTGCACTCACTACTCACTACTCTGCACTCATTAGTCTGCACTCACTACTCTGCACTCACTACTCTCCACTCACGACTCACCACTCTGCACTCACCACTCTGCACTCACCACTCTGCACTCACTACTCTGCACTCACTACTCACTACTCTGCACTCACTACTCTGCACTCTCTACTCACTACTCACTACTCTGCACTCACTACTCACTACTCACTACTCTGCACTCACTACTCACTACTCACTACTCACTACTCTGCACTCACTACTCACTACTCACTACTCTGCACTCACTACTCACTACTCTGCACTCACTACTTTGCACTTACTACTCTGCACTCACTACTCACTACTCACCACTCACTACTCACTACTCTGCACTCACTACTTACTACTCTGCACTCACTACTCACTACTCACTACTCTGCACTCACTAATCACTACTCACTACTCTGCACTCACTACTCACTACTCACTACTCTGCACTCACTACTCTGCACTCACTACTCTGCACTCACTACTCACTACTCTGCACTCACTACTCTGCACTCACTACTCACTACTCACTACTCTGCACTCACCACTCTGCACTCACCACTCTGCACTCACCACTCACTACTCACTACTCTGCACTCACTACTCTGCACTCACTACTCTGCACTCACTACTCACTACTCACTACTCTGCACTCACTACTCACTACTCACCACTCTGCACTCACCACTCTCACTCACCACTCTGCACTCACTACTCACTACTCTGTACTCACTACTCTGCACTCACTACTCTGCACTCACTATTCTGCACTCACTACTCTGCACTCACTACTCTGCACTCACTACTCTGCACTCACTACTCACTACTCATTACTCTGCACTCACTACTCTGCACTCACTACTCTGCACTCACTACTCACTACTCACTACTCTGCACTCACTACTCACTACTCACTACTCTGCACTCACTGCTCTGCACTCACTACTCTGCAGTCACTACTCACTACTCTGCACTCACTACTCTGCACTCACTACTCACTACTCTGCACTCACTACTCTGCACTCACTACTCACTACTCACTACTCTGCACTCACCACTCTGCACTCACCACTCTGCACTCACCACTCTGCACTCACCACTCACTACTCTGCACTCACTACTCTGCACTCACTACTCACTTCTCTGCACTCACTACTCTGCACTCACTACTCACCACTCTGCACTCACCACTCTGCACTCACTACTCTGCACTCACCACTCACTACTCTGCACTCACTACTCACTACTCTGCACTCACTACTCTGCACTCACTACTCACTACTCTGTACTCACTACTCACTACTCACTACTCTGCACTCACTACTCACTACTCACTACTCTGCACTCACTACTCTGCACTCACTACTCTGCACTCACTACTCTGCATTCACTACTCACTACTCACCACTCTGCACTCACTACTCTGCACTCACTACTCACTACTCACTACTCTGCACTCACTACTCACTACTCTCCACTCACCACTCTGCACTCACCACTCTGCACTCAACACTTTGCACTCACCACTCTGCACTCACCACTCTACACTCACCACTCTACACTCACTACTCTGCACTCACTACTCTGCCCTCACTACTCACTACTCTGCACTCACTACTCCGCACTCACTACTCACTACTCTGCACTCACTACTCACTACTCTGCACTCACTACTCACTATTCTGAACTCACTACTCGGCACTCACTACTCAGCACTCACTACTCGGCACTCACTACTTGGCACTCACTACTCTGCACTCACTACTCCCTACTCTGCACTCACTACTCTGCACTCACTATTCTGCACTCACTACTCTGCACTCACTACTCTGCACTCACTACTCACTACTCTGCACTCACTACTCTGCACTCACTACTCTGCACTCACCACTCACTACTCTGCACTCACTACTCACTACTCAACACTCACTGCTCTGCACTCACTACTCTGCACTCACTACTCACTACTCTGCACTCACTACTCTGTACTCACTACTCACTACTCTGCACTCACTACTCTGTACTCACTACTCACTACTCTGCACTCACCACTCTGCACTCACCACTCTGCACTCACCACTCACTACTCACTACTCTGCACTCACTACTCTGCACTCACTACTCTGCACTCACTACTCACTATTCTGCACTCACTACTCACTACTCTGCACTGACTACTCACTACTCTGCACCAACTACTCACTACTCTGCACTCATTACTCTGCACTCACTATTCTGCACTCACTACTCTGCACTCACGACTCAACACTCTGCATTCACCACTCTGCATTCACCACTCTGCACTCACCACTCACTACTCAGCACTCACTACTCACTACTCTGCACTCACTACTCTGCACTCACTACTCACTACTCACTACTCTGCACTCACTACTCACTACTCACTACTCTGCTCTCACTACTCACTACTCACTACTCTGCACTCACTACTCACTACTCTGCACTCACTACTCTGCACTCACTACTCTGCACTCACTACTCTGCACTCACTACTCACTACTCACTACCCTGTACTCACTACTCACTACTCTGCACTCACTATTCTGCACTCACTACTCGGCACTCACTACTCTACACTCACTACTCTGCACTCACTACTCACTACTCTGCACTCACTACTCACTACTCTGCACTCACTACTCACTACTCTGCACTCACCACTCACTACTCACTACTCTGCACTCACTACTCTGCACTCACTACTCTGCACTCACTACTCACTACTCACTACCCTGTACTCACTACTCACTACTCTGCACTCACTATTCTGCACTCACTACTCGGCACTCACTACTCGGCACTCACTACTCGCCACTCCCTTCTCTGCACTCACTACTCCCTTCTCTGAACTCACTACTCACTACTCTGCACTCACTACTCTGCACTCACTACTCACTACTCTGCACTCACTACTCACTACTCTGCGCTCACTACTCACTACTCTGCCATCACTACTCACTTTTACACTTCACTTTTTTTTTTCACTTTTAATTAGTCTTTATTCGATATATTTCAATCATCAAAGACATTTTACAGAATAAAAAATAAAAAATATGTTGTTTTTTGTCCCACCCCTCCCCCCCACCCCAGAGAAATACAGGATCCACATGAATTAATACAATAAATAAACAAAAAAATAATAAAGATCTTCCTATCTCATACTATTTACACTATTACACAATCTTAAAATATCCTACTTACATCTTTACACAATCTTAAAATATCCTATTTACTTCTTTATACAATCTTAAAATATCCAGCTAAGTTCATTAGATTCCAATCGAAAGAAAATAAAAAGTAACAACTACTTGTTGTGATTTGCATAGTTTATCACATAAAAATATATACTTAAAGGAAATTTAAATAAATGCAAACTGTACGGCATGAAATAACAATCCTAGACTTATTCCAAACAGGTTTTGCGTGCCCGAATTATCCACATCCAGTGGAGGAATTTTGCCATAGCTATAACAACAGGCTGGGAGGAATCTGTTCTTAAAATCCTAACAGCCTCGTTTGACGTCTTTAAACCTAACTGGATGCAAATTGGTTTAAGCCATGATTGTCTAGGTATTCTATATTCAGGGCAAGCAAATAACACATGTCCGATGTTTTCGTTATGGTCCGGACAGAAGGGGCACCTTGGAGTTTGTGCCTTATTCCATTTCACTATTAGGGCATTTAACGGAAGTGTCCCCACCCTCAACTGATGGTACCTCTTCCGGTCCCCGGGGACCGTAATCCAATCCCAGTAGGATTCGAGGGCCGGTGAGTGCTTAAGCTCCAAATAATCATATGTAAAGGAACGGTCAATATGATTCCTAAAGCACTTAATCTCCACCATACTCCAGTAGAGTTCACGTAGTGTCTTTTTCGGTGGAAAAACACTATTTAAGGGATCATCCCACATTTGGGATAAACCCAGTGCCCTATATAGAAGTTTAGCCTCTTTCAACCAGACTATCTTATTAGCAGTATCTAGGGTTCTCACCTCCAAGAAGCCTTGGGCATACTGGAAGAGTTCAGGAGTTACCCATAACCTTCTCCAGTAGGCCACAATTCTATACCTGGCTATGTCCCTAAAGCTATAGATTCCCAAATCATACTTTAAAGGTATCAATGGGGTTGACATTGGTAACCCAGTAATGTTGCGGAGAAATTTGTTCTGTGCTACCGTCAACTTGTTAAGTTTACTGGACCCCCAGAGTTCTGCTCCGTAAAGAACAGCTGCTCCGACCTTAGCATTGTAGATTTTTAAGACAGGTCTAATTGGTTTGGTATAAGATGAAAAAAGCTCCTTTGTGAGAACT
Organism: Lissotriton helveticus; assembly: GCF_964261635.1. Classification (NCBI taxonomy): domain Eukaryota; kingdom Metazoa; phylum Chordata; class Amphibia; order Caudata; family Salamandridae; genus Lissotriton; species Lissotriton helveticus. Next base: position 376,709,776 of record NC_136062.1, read on the forward strand.
CCTGCAAGTTGAGCATGTTTTGTGTCTAGTTCATTTATATGATGTTTCCAATCTAGATTGTATGACAGATTGATACCAAGGTACTTAAAGACCTGGGTCTGCTCAAGCTGAACCCCATCCATAATGACTCTACCTCTAATGTGTTTCCGTTTGTGCATAACCATAAATTTAGTTTTGCTGGTATTGATTACAAGACCATGATCAGTGCAAAATCCTTCAAACACCCTAATGGCCTTTTGAAGTCCCTGCTGGGTCTTTGATATCAGCAAGGTATCGTCCGCAAACATCAACAGGGGGATCGGCCTTCCTGCCAACCTTGGGGCATCCGTGGGCTGATGTTCAAAATAACCGATCACCCTGTTGATGTATAGCGAGAAGAGTGTTGGTGCGAGCACGCATCCTTGGCGTACACCCCTCGCAATGGGGAACTTCTCAGTAGTACTACCCTGCTGATTCCATCGTACTTGTGCAAAACTATTTTCATGCATCCTGATCAATAAAGACAGGATTTCTTTTGGAATACCCTGATCATGTAGGATATTCCACAGTTTATGGCGGGGAACTAAATCAAAAGCTGATTTTAAATCAACAAAAGCTGCAAAAAGCATCCCGCCCTCTAATAAAACTGTGCGCCAATACAATAAAACAAATCTAAAAACTTGATCGATAGTGCTGGTATGACTACGGAACCCAGCCTGCAGGGGAGATAATATATCATAGTCATCTATCCACCCATGAATTCGCTGTAATAATAACCTTGCCACAACTTTTTGTACACATGCAATCAGGCTAATAGGCCTGTAATTGCCTGGATCCGAGCATGCCCCCTTTTTAAAGATGGGGATAATCTCGGCTCCTTTCCAGGTCTCAGGAATAGGCGAGCCCTTAGCAATAGCGTTGGCTAACAGCTGAATATAGGTGGCCCATAGGTCCTTGTCGTGCATAAACAAATCTCCAGGGATAAAATCTAGGCCCGGGGCTCTGGCTTTAGGTATACAGCTCAGAGTTTTTAGGATATCATCTTTTGAGAAGACTAGGGGGCTCGCAGGAATATCTGCTAAAGCTAGACATTCCTCTTCGCCTTCATCCTCAGCAGCAAAATGGGTAGAAAAATGGGATACCCAGGCTTCTGGTAGCACATGGTTAGTGGGTTCTCCTCTATTAGACCCCCTTCCCCATTTAACAATGTTCCAGAAGGGTGTCATAGATCTTTCCCTACTGACATCGAGTAGATCCCTCCAGTAGCCTTCCTCCCAATCCCTTTTTGCACTAAATTGCACTTTTTTGTACATAACTCGGGCCTCCCTTATTTTAATTTTGTCTCGAGTTTTTACCGCATCTGACAGGAATCTATAGGCAGTCCTGCAGGACTTGTCATACCACTGATCCTCCTTTCTAATCGGTCTATGTGGCTTTTTCTTAGCTTTCTTTACAAAAAATAATTTTAAATTGTTAAAAAATTTGTCGTGGATCCTGGTAATTTCAGCTATCGGGGTATTTTTATCATATATGTCCTGGACTTCATGGATGGCCAGAGTTGTTAAGTCCCTTATGGCTACCATGCTTTCCTCATTTGCTGCACAAATTGCCCATCTGATGTGTCTTTGATCGTTGGAAAGGTTTATCTGGACAGTTTCCCTCTCTTCCTCATTTGTCATCAGATCGAACAGTTTAAAGGTTAAAATCAATGGGTCGTGGTCACTTTCCACCCTTGTCTCAACCCTCATATCAAGAACATTCCCCCAGTTCTCTTTATTAGTCAATATATAATCAATACGACTTTGAGTAGTTCCATTAGAGAAAGTAGGGGCGCCCTGCTTGTCTGATAATGTTCTTCCGTTAGTGGCCCTCAGCCCAGACTCAACACATAATACTTTTAACTGTAATGCAGCCTCAGTCCATCTTTTGATAGGTATCAAGGAAAGCTGTGGGATTTCCCAAATGAAGTCCTCTTCAGTAGTGAGGTCAACATCCTGGTTATCAAGTGGTTCAAAACAACAATTAAAATCACCACCAATAATAATATCAGCATTCAAACAGTGTTGATTTAATAGAATATCCAACAGTTCAACCGCCTTAGTGGGTTTACCACCCGGTAGGCCCCTTGAGTAGATGTTAAAAATAAAGATATCCCTACTTGGCGGTCGCTGTAATTTGACCAGTAATATATCAGGACTATTGGTATCTATTTGTAACACTGAGTAGTCATTATTCTGCTTAATCCATGTTACCAAGCCACCTTTTGCCCTTCCCCTTGAGCTCGGGGTGGCTGGAATAAAATAATGTAAATATCCCTGTATTGGATCCGGTTCTAACTGCCAAGTCTCCTGAAAGAGGACTATATCCTTAGAATCCAGGAAAGTTAGCAGATCCTGTGATAAAATCTTGTTTTTTAACCCTGCAACATTCCAGGACAACAAGGTACATTGTATGTTAACATTGTCACTGGTAGATTTTGTACAATTTGTTTGACCTTTGCACTGTTGCTGAGTAAAATTATATTCACATGCGTTACCATCTATAACAACCAATTCAGGAGATAAAATCTCATATGACTCAAGTATATGATTATTAGTAGTAAGTTTGGAACATTCAATACGCTGTTCAGCATTAGTCATATTACCAGACTCGACCTGTGTGTTGCTTACATTGGTCAAAACATCAGTTAATCCAGTATTTAATCCAGTATTTAACCGGGTGCCCATTTCACTGACCGCATGAGTGACAACAGGAATTAGGAAATTTTCAAGTCTACAACCCAGTCAATCACAATCATTTAGCCCTGATAAGGCTTCATATCTATTGCCTAAAACCATACCCCAATCATTTAGGGGAACCCCTTGGCCTCTATTGTTTCTCACAGTGTTCCACATAGGTCCGGGAGTCCTTGGAAAAGTCACATTCTCTTGCTCTCCATAAAAGAATTTTAACGTAAGAGGAACAACAGATCCTGCTCTTCTTTGGGGGGGATTGATATGGTTTAGGAGATTTGGCAGAACACCTGGATGGGAAAAAGTCACTATAACACAATCTCCCTTGAATACTTTCGGTCGATTTCCAATCCACGCCACCCTCTTAGTGGATTTAATCTCGGATGCAAGTTGATATTTTCCTCCTGGTGCCATTTGTGTATTGTTTGTTAGCCAATGAAGGGCCTTGCTAAACAAAGATGCTGGTGTTTCGGATTGTGCGTCTGCTGGCGAGGGGACATTTGCCAGAACCAGGACCACAGGAGATGCTTCCTCAATAAATTGGAGGGGATCTATTTCCTGGCAGTTTATTGGCAAATTACCTTTGGGTCCTGATACCCCGGCGATGTTCAGAGGTCGAATAGTAGAATGAGTTTCATTCCCGACTGTACTTTCTGGGAGCGTAGGACTGCTCTCTTTTTCTATAGAGCTCTTTGCCTTAGATTCAATTGGTTTCGCCATTTGTGTCACTAAGGTATTAACCGTCTCAACCCCTTCCACAGCTTTGACTTGAAGAGTACTCATCTTTTTTACCTCCGCACTCAATTTGTCAATCTTGGCGATTAAAGGCTTAATGATGGTTTGAATTTTGGAATCAATAATGTCTGCTATTTTCTGAAGCAAATCATCTTCATTATAGCTTTTGTCGTGATTGCTTTTATCAAGAACATTAGTGTCACCATCATCTAAAATTTTTGCCTTGTTTTGCCCTGTCGGAGAAGCATTTTTCCTCCTATTACTTGAACGTAACCCCATCCGCTTTTGATGAGTTTTCCTGTTTTTTCTCGTAGGTCGAGTTTCCTGCTCAGGAGATGGTAGATCATCAGCATTATGCACCAGAATCTCATGATCATGTTCAATATTTATTCCATGATCTAGTGGCATAACATTTGCAGCATCATCCAGGATAAGGCTGTTCTGATCATCCAAGTTTGGTGTAGGATGGACCGTAATGTCAATTAGGTTAGTGGAGTCATCAAATACTAGAGAGCCTGAATGTTGAGGACTTTGAATTGGGCTTAGTAACTGTAAGTCAGGCGACTGACTTAGTCCCAATGATTCTCTTCTGTCTTTATTTATTTTGGTTATGACTTGAAGCATGTAGTTTTCTATGGGCTTAGAGTTAACTGTAGGCTTAGAGTTAACAGGGGGCTGTTTTTTAGAATTTTTTTTAGACATATTTAGATAGTATTGTCGATTGTCCTAAGATTATATAGGCTTTACCAATAAACACCAGATACTTAGATAGAGCGCGTGTATCAGTGAGTTTCATTTAGAGCTCCAGGGAGCCTTACGTGATGACGCTGCACAGTAAAGTTAATAAAGAATGGAAATTTCTTACTTGCTTGAGTTACAGATGTTAGAGGGGTTGCCCAGTCCAGTCCCGGCCAGTCTAGGACTGTCTAAGACTGTCCCGCCCTTGTCCCGGGCTTCTCCCGCGCGCGACTCGCGTGTGCGAGAGGCGTTCCCTGCTGATAAGGCGCCTCCTGGCGCGTGGGCGTCGTCACACCCGCCGCGTCCACCCCCGGGGCAGCTGGGTGATGTAGTTCCCCAGCTGCTGCTGCACCGGGTGGATAGCGGTGGATGGCGGTGTGGGCGCTGGGCTTCTGGCCGTTTCCCTCACGGCGCGGTTCTGTTGTTTGTCAGGCAGTGGACTGGAGCAACAAACAAAGCGAGATAGCCGTTTCCCTCACGGCAGGTAATGCGGCGTCCGATATGTCCCAAGAGCGCTTCGGCGCTCCCTGCTGATAAGGCGCCTCCTGGCGCGTGGGCGTCGTCACACCCACCGCGTCCACCCCCGGGGCAGCTGGGTGATGTAGTTCCCCAGCTGCTGCTGCACCGGGTGGATAGCGGTGGATGGCGGTGTGGGCGCTGGGCTTCTGGCCGTTTCCCTCACGGCGCGGTTCTGTTGTTTGTCAGGCAGTGGACTGGAGCAACAAACAAAGCGAGATAGCCGTTTCCCTCACGGCAGGTAATGCGGCGTCCGATATGTCCCAAGAGCGCTTCGGCGCTCCCTGCTGATAAGGCGCCTCCTGGCGCGTGGGCGTCGTCACACCCGCCGCGTCCACCCCCGGGGCAGCTGGGTGATGTAGTTCCCCAGCTGCTGCTGCACCGGGTGGATAGCGGTGGATGGCGGTGTGGGCGCTGGGCTTCTGGCCGTTTCCCTCACGGCGCGGTTCTGTTGTTTGTCAGGCAGTGGACTGGAGCAACAAACAAAGCGAGATAGCCGTTTCCCTCACGGCAGGTAATGCGGCGTCCGATATGTCCCAAGAGCGCTTCGGCGCTCCCTGCTGATAAGGCGCCTCCTGGCGCGTGGGCGTCATCACACCCGCCGCGTCCACCCCCGGGGCAGCTGGGTGATGTAGTTCCCCAGCTGCTGCTGCACCGGGTGGATAGCGGTGGATGGCGGTGTGGGCGCTGGGCTTCTGGCCGTTTCCCTCACGGCGCGGTTCTGTTGTTTGTCAGGCAGTGGACTGGAGCAACAAACAAAGCGAGATAGCCGTTTCCCTCACGGCAGGTAATGCGGCATCCGATATGTCCCCTACTCACTACTCTGCACTCACTGCTCACTTCTCACTACTCTGCTCACTACTCACTACTCTGCACTCACTACTCTGCACTCACTACTCACTACTCTGCACTCACTATTCTTCACTCACTACTCTGCACTCACTACTCTGCATTCACTACTCTGCACTCACTACTCTGCACTCAATACTCACTACTCACTACTCTGCACTCACTACTCACTACTCTGCACTCACCACTCTACACTCATCACTCTGCACTCACCACTTTGCACTCACAACTCTGCACTCACCACTCTACACTCACCACTCTACACTCACTACTCTGCAATTACTACTCACTACTCTGCACTCACTACTCTGCACTCACGACTCTGCACTCACTACTCACTACTCTGCACTCACCATTCTGCCCTCACTACTCACTACTCTGCACTCACTACTCCGCACTCACTACTCACTACTCTGCACTCACTACTAACTACTCACTACTCTGCACTCACTACTCTGCACTCAATACTCTGCACTCACTACTCACAACTCACTACTCTGCACTCACTACTCACTACTCTGCACTGACTACTCACTACTCTGCACTCACCACTCACTACTCACTACTCTGCACTCACTACTCTGCACTCACTACTCTGCACTCACTACTCACTACTCTGCACTCACTACTCACTACTCTGCACTGACTACTCACTACTCTGCACTCACTACTCACTACTCTGCACTCATTACTCTGCACTCACTACTCTGCACTCACTACTCTGCACTCACTACTCACTACTCACTACTCTGCACTCACTACTCACTACTCTGCACTCACTACTCACTACTCACTACCCTGTACTCACTACTCACTACTCTGCACTCACTACTCTGCACTCACTACTCTGCACTCACTACTCACTACTCACCACTCTGCACTCACCACTCTGCACCCACCACTCTGCACTCACCACTCTGCACTCACTACATACTACTTTGCCCTCACTACTCACTACTCTGCACTCACTACTCACTACTCTGCACTCACTACTCACTACTCTGCACTCACTACTCACTAATCTGCACTCACTACTCTGCACTCACTACTCTGCACTCACTACTCTGTACTCACTACTCACTACTCACCACTCTGCACTCACCACTCTGCACTCACTACTCACTACTCTGCTCTCACTACTTACTACTCTGCACTCACTACTCACTACTCACTACTCTGCACTCACTACTAACTACTCACTACTCTGCACTCACTACTCACTACTCTGTACTCACTACTCTGCACTCACTACTCACTAATCTGCACTCACTATTCTGCCCTCACTACTCACTACTCTGCACTCACTACTCCGCACTCACTACTCACTACTCTGCACTCACTACTCACTATTGTGCACTCACTACTCGGCACTCACTACTCAGCACTCACTACTCTGCACTCACTACTCCCTACTCTGCACTCACTACTCACTACTCTGCACTCACTACTCACTACTCTGCACTTACTACTCACTACTCTGCACTCACTACTCACTACTCTGCCCTCACTACTCACTACTCTGCACTCACTACTCACTACTCTGCACTCACTACTCACTACTCTGCACTCACTACTCGGCACTCACTACTCGACACTCACTACTCTGCACTCACTACTCCCTACTCTGCACTCACTACTCTGCACTCACTATTCTGCACTCACTACTCTGCACTCACTACTCTGCACTCACTACTCTGCACTCACTATTCACTACTCACTACTCTGCACTCACTACTCTGCACTCACTACTCTGCACTCACTACTCTGCACTCACCACTCACTACTCTGCACTCACTACTCACTACTCACTACTCTGCACTCACTGCTCTGCACTCACTACTCTGCACTCACTACTCACTACTCACTACTCACTACTCTGCACTCACTACTCTGCACTCACTACTCACTACTCTGCACTCACTACTCTGCACTCACTACTCACTACTCACTACTCTGCACTCACCACTCTGCACTCACCACTCTGCACTCACCACTCACTACTCACTACTCTGCACTCACTACTCTGCACTCACTACTCTGCACTCACTACTCACTACTCACTACTCTGCACTCACTACACACTACTCTGCACTGACTACTCACTTCTCTGCACTCACTACTCACTACTCTGCACTCATTAGTCTGCACTCACTACTCTGCACTCACTACTCTCCACTCACGACTCACCACTCTGCACTCACCACTCTGCACTCACCACTCTGCACTCACCACTCACTACTCTGCACTCACTACTCACTACTCTGCACTCACTACTCTGCACTCTCTACTCACTACTCACTACTCTGCACTCACTACTCACTACTCACTACTCTGCACTCACTACTCACTACTCACTACTCTGCACTCACTACTCACTACTCACTACTCTGCACTCACTACTCACTACTCTGCACTCACTACTCTGCACTCACTACTCTGCACTCACTACTCTGCACTCACTACTCTGCACTCACTACTCACTACTCTGCACTCACTACTCTTCCCTCACTACTCTGCACTCACTACTCTGCACTCACTACTCACTACTCTGCACTCACTACTCATTACTCTGCACTCACTACTCACTATTCTGCACTCACTACTCGGCACTCACTACTCGGCACTCACTACTCGGCACTCCCTTCTCTGCACTCACTACTCCCTTCTCTGCACTCACTACTCACTACTCTGCACTCACTACTCACTACTCTGCACTCACTACTCACTACTCTGCGCTCACTACTCACTACTCTGCCATCACTACTCATGACTCTGCACTCACTGCTCACTACTCACTACTCTGCTCACTACTCACTACTCTGCATTCACTACTCTGCACTCACTACTCACTACTCTGCACTCACTATTCTGCACTCACTACTCTGCACTCACTACTCTGCATTCACTACTCTGCACTCACTACTCTGCACTCAATACTCACTACTCACTACTCTGCACTCACTACTCACTACTTTGCACTCACCACTCTACACTCATCACTCTGCACTCACCACTCTGCACTCACTACTCACTACTATGCTCTCACTACTTACTACTCTGCACTCACTACTCACTACTCACTACTCTGCACTCACTACTAACTACTCACTACTCTGCACTCACTACTCACTACTCTGCACTCACTACTCTGCACTCACTACTCACTACTCTGCACTCACTATTCTGCCCTCACTACTCACTACTCTGCACTCACTACTCTGCACTCACTACTCACTACTCTGCACTCACTACTCACTATTGTGCACTCACTACTCGGCACTCACTACTCAGCACTCACTACTCTGCACTCACTACTCCCTACTCTGCACTCACTACTCACTACTCTGCACTCACTACTCACTACTCTGCACTTACTACTCACTACTCTGCACTCACTACTCACTACTCTGCCCTCACTACTCACTACTCTGCACTCACTACTCACTACTCACTACTCTGCACTCACTACTCACTACTCTGCACTCACTACTCGGCACTCACTACTCGACACTCACTACTCTGCACTCACTACTCCCTACTCTGCACTCACTACTCTGCACTCACTATTCTGCACTCACTACTCTGCACTCACTACTCTGCACTCACTACTCTGCACTCACTATTCACTACTCACTACTCTGCACTCACTACTCTGCACTCACTACTCTGCACTCACCACTCACTACTCTGCACTCACTACTCACTACTCACTACTCTGCACTCACTGCTCTGCACTCACTACTCTGCACTCACTACTCACTACTCTGCACTCACTACTCTGCACTCACTACTCACTACTCTGCACTCACTACTCTGCACTCACTACTCACTACTCACTACTCTGCACTCACCACTCTGCACTCACCACTCTGCACTCACCACTCACTACTCACTACTCTGCACTCACTACTCTGCACTCACTACTCACTACTCTGCACTCACTACACACTACTCTGCACTGACTACTCACTTCTCTGCACTCACTACTCACTACTCTGCACTCATTAGTCTGCACTCACTACTCTGCACTCACTACTCTCCACTCACGACTCACCACTCTGCACTCACCACTCTGCACTCACCACTCACTACTCTGCACTCACTACTCACTACTCTGCACTCACTACTCTGCACTCTCTACTCACTACTCACTACTCTGCACTCACTACTCACTACTCACTACTCTGCACTCACTACTCACTACTCACTACTCACTACTCTGCACTCACTACTCACTACTCTGCACTCACTACTCACTACTCTGCACTCACTACTTTGCACTTACTACTCTGCACTCACTACTCACTACTCACCACTCTGCACTCACTACTCACTACTCTGCACTCACTACTTACTACTCTGCACTCACTACTCACTACTCACTACTCTGCACTCACTAATCACTACTCACTACTCTGCACTCACTACTCACTACTCACTACTCTGCACTCACTACTCTGCACTCACTACTCTGCACTCACTACTCACTACTCTGCACTCACTACTCTGCACTCACTACTCACTACTCACTACTCTGCACTCACCACTCTGCACTCACCACTCTGCACTCACCACTCACTACTCACTACTCTGCACTCACTACTCTGCACTCACTACTCTGCACTCACTACTCACTACTCACTACTCTGCACTCACTACTCACTACTCACCACTCTGCACTCACCATTCTCACTCACCACTCTGCACTCACTACTCACTACTCTGTACTCACTACTCTGCACTCACTACTCTGCACTCACTATTCTGCACTCACTACTCTGCACTCACTACTCTGCACTCACTACTCTGCACTCACTACTCACTACTCATTACTCTGCACTCACTACTCTGCACTCACTACTCTGCACTCACTACTCACTACTCACTACTCTGCACTCACTACTCACTACTCACTACTCTGCACTCACTGCTCTGCACTCACTACTCACTACTCTGCACTCACTACTCTGCACTCACTACTCACTACTCACTACTCTGCACTCACCACTCTGCACTCACCACTCTGCACTCACCACTCTGCACTCACCACTCACTACTCTGCACTCACTACTCTGCACTCACTACTCACTACTCACTACTCTGCACTCACCACTCTGCACTCACCACTCTGCACTCACCACTCTGCACTCACCACTCACTACTCACTACTCACTACTCTGCACTCACCACTCTGCACTCACCACTCTGCACTCACCACTCTGCACTCACCACTCACTACTCTGCACTCACTACTCTGCACTCACTACTCACTACTCACTACTCTGCACTCACCACTCTGCACTCACCACTCTGCACTCACCACTCTGCACTCACCACTCTGCACTCACCACTCACTACTCTGCACTCACTACTCTGCACTCACTACTCACTTCTCTGCACTCACTACTCTGCACTCACTACTCACCACTCTGCACTCACCACTCTGCACTCACTACTCTGCACTCACCACTCACTACTCTGCACTCACTACTCACTACTCTGCACTCACTATTCTGCACTCACTACTCTGCACTCACTACTCTGCATTCACTACTCTGCACTCACTACTCTGCACTCAATACTCACTACTCACTACTCTGCACTCACTACTCACTACTTTGCACTCACCACTCTACACTCATCACTCTGCACTCACCACTCTGCACTCACTACTCACTACTATGCTCTCACTACTTACTACTCTGCACTCACTACTCACTACTCACTACTCTGCACTCACTACTAACTACTCACTACTCTGCACTCACTACTCACTACTCTGCACTCACTACTCTGCACTCACTACTCACTACTCTGCACTCACTATTCTGCCCTCACTACTCACTACTCTGCACTCACTACTCTGCACTCACTACTCACTACTCTGCACTCACTACTCACTATTGTGCACTCACTACTCGGCACTCACTACTCAGCACTCACTACTCTGCACTCACTACTCCCTACTCTGCACTCACTACTCACTATTCTGCACTCACTACTCACTACTCTGCACTTACTACTCACTACTCTGCACTCACTACTCACTACTCTGCCCTCACTACTCACTACTCTGCACTCACTACTCACTACTCACTACTCTGCACTCACTACTCACTACTCTGCACTCACTACTCGGCACTCACTACTCGACACTCACTACTCTGCACTCACTACTCCCTACTCTGCACTCACTACTCTGCACTCACTATTCTGCACTCACTACTCTGCACTCACTACTCTGCACTCACTACTCTGCACTCACTATTCACTACTCACTACTCTGCACTCACTACTCTGCACTCACTACTCTGCACTCACCACTCACTACTCTGCACTCACTACTCACTACTCACTACTCTGCACTCACTGCTCTGCACTCACTACTCTGCACTCACTACTCACTACTCTGCACTCACTACTCTGCACTCACTACTCACTACTCTGCACTCACTACTCTGCACTCACTACTCACTACTCACTACTCTGCACTCACCACTCTGCACTCACCACTCTGCACTCACCACTCACTACTCACTACTCTGCACTCACTACTCTGCACTCACTACTCTGCACTCACTACTCACTACTCACTACTCTGCACTCACTACACACTACTCTGCACTGACTACTCACTTCTCTGCACTCACTACTCACTACTCTGCACTCATTAGTCTGCACTCACTACTCTGCACTCACTACTCTCCACTCACGACTCACCACTCTGCACTCACCACTCTGCACTCACCACTCTGCACTCACCACTCACTACTCTGCACTCACTACTCACTACTCTGCACTCACTACTCTGCACTCTCTACTCACTACTCACTACTCTGCACTCACTACTCACTACTCACTACTCTGCACTCACTACTCACTACTCACTACTCACTACTCTGCACTCACTACTCACTACTCACTACTCTGCACTCACTACTCACTACTCTGCACTCACTACTTTGCACTTACTACTCTGCACTCACTACTCACTACTCACCACTCTGCACTCACTACTCACTACTCTGCACTCACTACTTACTACTCTGCACTCACTACTCACTACTCACTACTCTGCACTCACTAATCACTACTCACTACTCTGCACTCACTACTCACTACTCACTACTCTGCACTCACTACTCTGCACTCACTACTCTGCACTCACTACTCACTACTCTGCACTCACTACTCTGCACTCACTACTCACTACTCACTACTCTGCACTCACCACTCTGCACTCACCACTCTGCACTCACCACTCACTACTCACTACTCTGCACTCACTACTCTGCACTCACTACTCTGCACTCACTACTCACTACTCACTACTCTGCACTCACTACTCACTACTCACCACTCTGCACTCACCACTCTCACTCACCACTCTGCACTCACTACTCACTACTCTGTACTCACTACTCTGCACTCACTACTCTGCACTCACTATTCTGCACTCACTACTCTGCACTCACTACTCTGCACTCACTACTCTGCACTCACTACTCACTACTCATTACTTTGCACTCACTACTCTGCACTCACTACTCTGCACTCACTACTCACTACTCACTACTCTGCACTCACTACTCACTACTCACTACTCTGCACTCACTGCTCTGCACTCACTACTCACTACTCTGCACTCACTACTCTGCACTCACTACTCACTACTCACTACTCTGCACTCACCACTCTGCACTCACCACTCTGCACTCACCACTCTGCACTCACCACTCACTACTCTGCACTCACTACTCTGCACTCACTACTCACTACTCACTACTCTGCACTCACCACTCTGCACTCACCACTCTGCACTCACCACTCTGCACTCACCACTCACTACTCACTACTCACTACTCTGCACTCACCACTCTGCACTCACCACTCTGCACTCACCACCCTGCACTCACCACTCACTACTCTGCACTCACTACTCTGCACTCACTACTCACTACTCACTACTCTGCACTCACCACTCTGCACTCACCACTCTGCACTCACCACTCTGCACTCACCACTCTGCACTCACCACTCACTACTCTGCACTCACTACTCTGCACTCACTACTCACTTCTCTGCACTCACTACTCTGCACTCACTACTCACCACTCTGCACTCACCACTCTGCACTCACTACTCTGCACTCACCACTCACTACTCTGCACTCACTACTCACTACTCTGCACTCACTACTCTGCACTCACTACTCACTACTCTGTACTCACTACTCACTACTCACTACTCTGCACTCACTACTCACTACTCACTACTCTGCACTCACTACTCTGCACTCACTACTCTGCACTCACTACTCTGCATTCACTACTCACTACTCACCACTCTGCACTCACTACTCTGCACTCACTACTCACTACTCACTACTCTGCACTCACTACTCACTACTCTCCACTCACCACTCTGCACTCACCACTCTGCACTCAACACTTTGCACTCACCACTCTGCACTCACCACTCTACACTCACCACTCTACACTCACTACTCTGCACTCACTACTCTGCCCTCACTACTCACTACTCTGCACTCACTACTCCGCACTCACTACTCACTACTCTGCACTCACTACTCTGCACTCACTACTCACTATTCTGAACTCACTACTCGGCACTCACTACTCAGCACTCACTACTCGGCACTCACTACTTGGCACTCACTACTCTGCACTCACTACTCCCTACTCTGCACTCACTACTCTGCACTCACTATTCTGCACTCACTACTCTGCACTCACTACTCTGCACTCACTACTCACTACTCTGCACTCACTACTCTGCACTCACTACTCTGCACTCACCACTCACTACTCTGCACTCACTACTCACTACTCAACACTCACTGCTCTGCACTCACTACTCTGCACTCACTACTCACTACTCTGCACTCACTACTCTGCACTCACTACTCACTACTCTGCACTCACTACTCTGTACTCACTACTCACTACTCTGCACTCACCACTCTGCACTCACCACTCTGCACTCACCACTCACTACTCACTACTCTGCACTCACTACTCTGCACTCACTACTCTGCACTCACTACTCACTATTCTGCACTCACTACTCACTACTCTGCACTGACTACTCACTACTCTGCACCAACTACTCACTACTCTGCACTCATTACTCTGCACTCACTATTCTGCACTCACTACTCTGCACTCACGACTCAACACTCTGCATTCACCACTCTGCATTCACCACTCTGCACTCACCACTCACTACTCAGCACTCACTACTCACTACTCTGCACTCACTACTCTGCACTCACTACTCACTACTCACTACTCTGCACTCACTACTCACTACTCACTACTCTGCTCTCACTACTCACTACTCACTACTCTGCACTCACTACTCACTACTCTGCACTCACTACTCTGCACTCACTACTCTGCACTCACTACTCTGCACTCACTACTCACTACTCACTACCCTGTACTCACTACTCACTACTCTGCACTCACTATTCTGCACTCACTACTCGGCACTCACTACTCTACACTCACTACTCTGCACTCACTACTCACTACTCACTACTCTGCACTCACTACTCACTACTCTGCACTGACTACTCACTACTCTGCACTCACTACTCTGCACTCACTACTCTGCACTCACTACTCACTACTCACTACCCTGTACTCACTACTCACTACTCTGCACTCACTATTCTGCACTCACTACTCGGCACTCACTACTCGGCACTCACTACTCGCCACTCCCTTCTCTGCACTCACTACTCCCTTCTCTGCACTCACTACTCACTACTCTGCACTCACTACTCTGCACTCACTACTCACTACTCTGCACTCACTACTCACTACTCTGCGCTCACTACTCACTACTCTGCCATCACTACTCACTACTCTGCACTCACTGCTCACTTCTCACTACTCTGCTCACTACTCACTACTCTGCACTCACTACTCTGCACTCACTACTCACTACTCTGCACTCACTATTCTTCACTCACTACTCTGCACTCACTACTCTGCATTCACTACTCTGCACTCACTACTCTGCACTCAATACTCAATACTCACTACTCTGCACTCACTACTCACTACTCTGCACTCACCACTCTACACTCATCACTCTGCACTCACCACTTTGCACTCACCACTCTGCACTCACCACTCTACACTCACCACTCTACACTCACTACTCTGCAATTACTACTCACTACTCTGCACTCACTACTCTGCACTCACTACTCTGCACTCACTACTCTGCACTCACTACTCACTACTCTGCACTCACCATTCTGCCCTCACTACTCACTACTCTGCACTCACTACTCCGCACTCACTACTCACTACTCTGCACTCACTACTAACTACTCACTACTCTGCACTCACTACTCACTACTCTGCACTCATTAGTCTGCACTCACTACTCTGCACTCACTACTCTCCACTCACGACTCACCACTCTGCACTCACCACTCTGCACTCACCACTCTGCACTCACCACTCACTACTCTGCACTCACTACTCACTACTCTGCACTCACTACTCTGCACTCTCTACTCACTACTCACTACTCTGCACTCACTACTCACTACTCACTACTCTGCACTCACTACTCACTACTCACTACTCACTACTCTGCACTCACTACTCACTACTCACTACTCTGCACTCACTACTCACTACTCTGCACTCACTACTTTGCACTTACTACTCTGCACTCACTACTCACTACTCACCACTCTGCACTCACTACTCACTACTCTGCACTCACTACTTACTACTCTGCACTCACTACTCACTACTCACTACTCTGCACTCACTAATCACTACTCACTACTCTGCACTCACTACTCACTACTCACTACTCTGCACTCACTACTCTGCACTCACTACTCTGCACTCACTACTCACTACTCTGCACTCACTACTCTGCACTCACTACTCACTACTCACTACTCTGCACTCACCACTCTGCACTCACCACTCTGCACTCACCACTCACTACTCACTACTCTGCACTCACTACTCTGCACTCACTACTCTGCACTCACTACTCACTACTCACTACTCTGCACTCACTACTCACTACTCACCACTCTGCACTCACCACTCTCACTCACCACTCTGCACTCACTACTCACTACTCTGTACTCACTACTCTGCACTCACTACTCTGCACTCACTATTCTGCACTCACTACTCTGCACTCACTACTCTGCACTCACTACTCTGCACTCACTACTCACTACTCATTACTTTGCACTCACTACTCTGCACTCACTACTCTGCACTCACTACTCACTACTCACTACTCTTCACTCACTACTCACTACTCACTACTCTGCACTCACTGCTCTGCACTCACTACTCACTACTCTGCACTCACTACTCTGCACTCACTACTCACTACTCACTACTCTGCACTCACCACTCTGCACTCACCACTCTGCACTCACCACTCTGCACTCACCACTCACTACTCTGCACTCACTACTCTGCACTCACTACTCACTACTCACTACTCTGCACTCACCACTCTGCACTCACCACTCTGCACTCACCACTCTGCACTCACCACTCACTACTCACTACTCACTACTCTGCACTCACCACTCTGCACTCACCACTCTGCACTCACCACCCTGCACTCACCACTCACTACTCTGCACTCACTACTCTGCACTCACTACTCACTACTCACTACTCTGCACTCACCACTCTGCACTCACCACTCTGCACTCACCACTCTGCACTCACCACTCTGCACTCACCACTCACTACTCTGCACTCACTACTCTGCACTCACTACTCACTTCTCTGCACTCACTACTCTGCACTCACTACTCACCACTCTGCACTCACCACTCTGCACTCACTACTCTGCACTCACCACTCACTACTCTGCACTCACTACTCACTACTCTGCACTCACTACTCTGCACTCACTACTCACTACTCTGTACTCACTACTCACTACTCACTACTCTGCACTCACTACTCACTACTCACTACTCTGCACTCACTACTCTGCACTCACTACTCTGCACTCACTACTCTGCATTCACTACTCACTACTCACCACTCTGCACTCACTACTCTGCACTCACTACTCACTACTCACTACTCTGCACTCACTACTCACTACTCTCCACTCACCACTCTGCACTCACCACTCTGCACTCAACACTTTGCACTCACCACTCTGCACTCACCACTCTACACTCACCACTCTACACTCACTACTCTGCACTCACTACTCTGCCCTCACTACTCACTACTCTGCACTCACTACTCCGCACTCACTACTCACTACTCTGCACTCACTACTCACTACTCTGCACTCACTACTCACTATTCTGAACTCACTACTCGGCACTCACTACTCAGCACTCACTACTCGGCACTCACTACTTGGCACTCACTACTCTGCACTCACTACTCCCTACTCTGCACTCACTACTCTGCACTCACTATTCTGCACTCACTACTCTGCACTCACTACTCTGCACTCACTACTCACTACTCTGCACTCACTACTCTGCACTCACTACTCTGCACTCACCACTCACTACTCTGCACTCACTACTCACTACTCAACACTCACTGCTCTGCACTCACTACTCTGCACTCACTACTCACTACTCTGCACTCACTACTCTGCACTCACTACTCACTACTCTGCACTCACTACTCTGTACTCACTACTCACTACTCTGCACTCACCACTCTGCACTCACCACTCTGCACTCACCACTCACTACTCACTACTCTGCACTCACTACTCTGCACTCACTACTCTGCACTCACTACTCACTATTCTGCACTCACTACTCACTACTCTGCACTGACTACTCACTACTCTGCACCAACTACTCACTACTCTGCACTCATTACTCTGCACTCACTATTCTGCACTCACTACTCTGCACTCACGACTCAACACTCTGCATTCACCACTCTGCATTCACCACTCTGCACTCACCACTCACTACTCAGCACTCACTACTCACTACTCTGCACTCACTACTCTGCACTCACTACTCACTACTCACTACTCTGCACTCACTACTCACTACTCACTACTCTGCTCTCACTACTCACTACTCACTACTCTGCACTCACTACTCACTACTCTGCACTCACTACTCTGCACTCACCACTCTGCACTCACCACTCTGCACTCACCACTCACTACTCTGCACTCACTACTCTGCACTCACTACTCACTTCTCTGCACTCACTACTCTGCACTCACTACTCACCACTCTGCACTCACCACTCTGCACTCACTACTCTGCACTCACCACTCACTACTCTGCACTCACTACTCACTACTCTGCACTCACTACTCTGCACTCACTACTCACTACTCTGTACTCACTACTCACTACTCACTACTCTGCACTCACTACTCACTACTCACTACTCTGCACTCACTACTCTGCACTCACTACTCTGCACTCACTACTCTGCATTCACTACTCACTACTCACCACTCTGCACTCACTACTCTGCACTCACTACTCACTACTCACTACTCTGCACTCACTACTCACTACTCTCCACTCACCACTCTGCACTCACCACTCTGCACTCAACACTTTGCACTCACCACTCTGCACTCACCACTCTACACTCACCACTCTACACTCACTACTCTGCACTCACTACTCTGCCCTCACTACTCACTACTCTGCACTCACTACTCCGCACTCACTACTCACTACTCTGCACTCACTACTCACTACTCTGCACTCACTACTCACTATTCTGAACTCACTACTCGGCACTCACTACTCAGCACTCACTACTCGGCACTCACTACTTGGCACTCACTACTCTGCACTCACTACTCCCTACTCTGCACTCACTACTCTGCACTCACTATTCTGCACTCACTACTCTGCACTCACTACTCTGCACTCACTACTCACTACTCTGCACTCACTACTCTGCACTCACTACTCTGCACTCACCACTCACTACTCTGCACTCACTACTCACTACTCAACACTCACTGCTCTGCACTCACTACTCTGCACTCACTACTCACTACTCTGCACTCACTACTCTGCACTCACTACTCACTACTCTGCACTCACTACTCTGTACTCACTACTCACTACTCTGCACTCACCACTCTGCACTCACCACTCTGCACTCACCACTCACTACTCACTACTCTGCACTCACTACTCTGCACTCACTACTCTGCACTCACTACTCACTATTCTGCACTCACTACTCACTACTCTGCACTGACTACTCACTACTCTGCACCAACTACTCACTACTCTGCACTCATTACTCTGCACTCACTATTCTGCACTCACTACTCTGCACTCACGACTCAACACTCTGCATTCACCACTCTGCATTCACCACTCTGCACTCACCACTCACTACTCAGCACTCACTACTCACTACTCTGCACTCACTACTCTGCACTCACTACTCACTACTCACTACTCTGCACTCACTACTCACTACTCACTACTCTGCTCTCACTACTCACTACTCACTACTCTGCACTCACTACTCACTACTCTGCACTCACTACTCTGCACTCACTACTCTGCACTCACTACTCTGCACTCACTACTCACTACTCACTACCCTGTACTCACTACTCACTACTCTGCACTCACTATTCTGCACTCACTACTCGGCACTCACTACTCTACACTCACTACTCTGCACTCACTACTCACTACTCACTACTCTGCACTCACTACTCACTACTCTGCACTGACTACTCACTACTCTGCACTCACCACTCACTACTCACTACTCTGCACTCACTACTCTGCACTCACTACTCTGCACTCACTACTCACTACTCACTACCCTGTACTCACTACTCACTACTCTGCACTCACTATTCTGCACTCACTACTCGGCACTCACTACTCGGCACTCACTACTCGCCACTCCCTTCTCTGCACTCACTACTCCCTTCTCTGCACTCACTACTCACTACTCTGCACTCACTACTCTGCACTCACTACTCACTACTCTGCACTCACTACTCACTACTCTGCGCTCACTACTCACTACTCTGCCATCACTACTCACTACTCTGCACTCACTGCTCACTTCTCACTACTCTGCTCACTACTCACTACTCTGCACTCACTACTCTGCACTCACTACTCACTACTCTGCACTCACTATTCTTCACTCACTACTCTGCACTCACTACTCTGCATTCACTACTCTGCACTCACTACTCTGCACTCAATACTCAATACTCACTACTCTGCACTCACTACTCACTACTCTGCACTCACCACTCTACACTCATCACTCTGCACTCACCACTTTGCACTCACCACTCTGCACTCACCACTCTACACTCACCACTCTACACTCACTACTCTGCAATTACTACTCACTACTCTGCACTCACTACTCTGCACTCACTACTCTGCACTCACTACTCTGCACTCACTACTCACTACTCTGCACTCACCATTCTGCCCTCACTACTCACTACTCTGCACTCACTACTCCGCACTCACTACTCACTACTCTGCACTCACTACTAACTACTCACTACTCTGCACTCACTACTCTGCACTCAATACTCTGCACTCACTACTCACAACTCACTACTCTGCACTCACTACTCACTACTCTGCACTGACTACTCACTACTCTGCACTCACCACTCACTACTCACTACTCTGCACTCACTACTCTGCACTCACTACTCACTACTCTGCACTCACTACTCACTACTCTGCACTGACTACTCACTACTCTGCAATCACTACTCACTACTCTGCACTCATTACTCTGCACTCACTACTCTGCACTCACTACTCTGCACTCACTACTCACTACTCACTACTCTGCACTCACTACTCACTACTCTGCACTCACTACTCACTACTCACTACCCTGTACTCACTACTCACTACTCTGCACTCACTACTCTGCACTCACTACTCTGCACTCACTACTCACTACTCACCACTCTGCACTCACCACTCTGCACCCACCACTCTGCACTCACCACTCTGCACTCACTACATACTACTTTGCCCTCACTACTCACTACTCACTACTCTGCACTCACTACTCACTACTCTGCACTCACTACTCACTACTCTGCACTCACTACTCACTAATCTGCACTCACTACTCTGCACTCACTACTCTGCACTCACTACTCTGTACTCACTACTCACTACTCACCACTCTGCACTCACCACTCTGCACTCACTACTCACTACTCTGCTCTCACTACTTACTACTCTGCACTCACTACTCACTACTCTGCACTCACTACTTTGCACTTACTACTCTGCACTCACTACTCACTACTCACCACTCTGCACTCACTACTCACTACTCTGCACTCACTACTTACTACTCTGCACTCACTACTCACTACTCACTACTCTGCACTCACTAATCACTACTCACTACTCTGCACTCACTACTCACTACTCACTACTCTGCACTCACTACTCTGCACTCACTACTCTGCACTCACTACTCACTACTCTGCACTCACTACTCTGCACTCACTACTCACTACTCACTACTCTGCACTCACCACTCTGCACTCACCACTCTGCACTCACCACTCACTACTCACTACTCTGCACTCACTACTCTGCACTCACTACTCTGCACTCACTACTCACTACTCACTACTCTGCACTCACTACTCACTACTCACCACTCTGCACTCACCACTCTCACTCACCACTCTGCACTCACTACTCACTACTCTGTACTCACTACTCTGCACTCACTACTCTGCACTCACTATTCTGCACTCACTACTCTGCACTCACTACTCTGCACTCACTACTCTGCACTCACTACTCACTACTCATTACTCTGCACTCACTACTCTGCACTCACTACTCTGCACTCACTACTCACTACTCACTACTCTGCACTCACTACTCACTACTCACTACTCTGCACTCACTGCTCTGCACTCACTACTCACTACTCTGCACTCACTACTCTGCACTCACTACTCACTACTCACTACTCTGCACTCACCACTCTGCACTCACCACTCTGCACTCACCACTCTGCACTCACCACTCACTACTCTGCACTCACTACTCTGCACTCACTACTCACTACTCACTACTCTGCACTCACCACTCTGCACTCACCACTCTGCACTCACCACTCTGCACTCACCACTCACTACTCACTACTCACTACTCTGCACTCACCACTCTGCACTCACCACTCTGCACTCACCACTCTGCACTCACCACTCACTACTCTGCACTCACTACTCTGCACTCACTACTCACTACTCACTACTCTGCACTCACCACTCTGCACTCACCACTCTGCACTCACCACTCTGCACTCACCACTCTGCACTCACCACTCACTACTCTGCACTCACTACTCTGCACTCACTACTCACTTCTCTGCACTCACTACTCTGCACTCACTACTCACCACTCTGCACTCACCACTCTGCACTCACTACTCTGCACTCACCACTCACTACTCTGCACTCACTACTCACTACTCTGCACTCACTACTCTGCACTCACTACTCACTACTCTGTACTCACTACTCACTACTCACTACTCTGCACTCACTACTCACTACTCTGCACTCACTACTCTGCACTCACTACTCTGCACTCACTACTCTGCATTCACTACTCACTACTCACCACTCTGCACTCACTACTCTGCACTCACTACTCACTACTCACTACTCTGCACTCACTACTCACTACTCTCCACTCACCACTCTGCACTCACCACTCTGCACTCAACACTTTGCACTCACCACTCTGCACTCACCACTCTACACTCACCACTCTACACTCACTACTCTGCACTCACTACTCTGCCCTCACTACTCACTACTCTGCACTCACTACTCCGCACTCACTACTCACTACTCTGCACTCACTACTCACTACTCTGCACTCACTACTCACTATTCTGAACTCACTACTCGGCACTCACTACTCAGCACTCACTACTCGGCACTCACTACTTGGCACTCACTACTCTGCACTCACTACTCCCTACTCTGCACTCACTACTCTGCACTCACTATTCTGCACTCACTACTCTGCACTCACTACTCTGCACTCACTACTCACTACTCTGCACTCACTACTCTGCACTCACTACTCTGCACTCACCACTCACTACTCTGCACTCACTACTCACTACTCAACACTCACTGCTCTGCACTCACTACTCTGCACTCACTACTCACTACTCTGCACTCACTACTCTGCACTCACTACTCACTACTCTGCACTCACTACTCTGTACTCACTACTCACTACTCTGCACTAACCACTCTGCACTCACCACTCTGCACTCACCACTCACTACTCACTACTCTGCACTCACTACTCTGCACTCACTACTCTGCACTCACTACTCACTATTCTGCACTCACTACTCACTACTCTGCACTGACTACTCACTACTCTGCACCAACTACTCACTACTCTGCACTCATTACTCTGCACTCACTATTCTGCACTCACTACTCTGCACTCACGACTCAACACTCTGCATTCACCACTCTGCATTCACCACTCTGCACTCACCACTCACTACTCAGCACTCACTACTCACTACTCTGCACTCACTACTCTGCACTCACTACTCACTACTCACTACTCTGCACTCACTACTCACTACTCACTACTCTGCTCTCACTACTCACTACTCACTACTCTGCACTCACTACTCACTACTCTGCACTCACTACTCTGCACTCACTACTCTGCACTCACTACTCTGCACTCACTACTCACTACTCACTACCCTGTACTCACTACTCACTACTCTGCACTCACTATTCTGCACTCACTACTCGGCACTCACTACTCTACACTCACTACTCTGCACTCACTACTCACTACTCACTACTCTGCACTCACTACTCACTACTCTGCACTGACTACTCACTACTCTGCACTCACCACTCACTACTCACTACTCTGCACTCACTACTCTGCACTCACTACTCTGCACTCACTACTCACTACTCACTACCCTGTACTCACTACTCACTACTCTGCACTCACTATTCTGCACTCACTACTCGGCACTCACTACTCGGCACTCACTACTCGCCACTCCCTTCTCTGCACTCACTACTCCCTTCTCTGCACTCACTACTCACTACTCTGCACTCACTACTCTGCACTCACTACTCACTACTCTGCACTCACTACTCACTACTCTGCGCTCACTACTCACTACTCTGCCATCACTACTCACTACTCTGCACTCACTGCTCACTTCTCACTACTCTGCTCACTACTCACTACTCTGCACTCACTACTCTGCACTCACTACTCACTACTCTGCACTCACTATTCTTCACTCACTACTCTGCACTCACTACTCTGCATTCACTACTCTGCACTCACTACTCTGCACTCAATACTCAATACTCACTACTCTGCACTCACTACTCACTACTCTGCACTCACCACTCTACACTCACCACTCTGCACTCATCACTCTGCACTCACCACTTTGCACTCACCACTCTGCACTCACCACTCTACACTCACTACTCTGCAATTACTACTCACTACTCTGCACTCACTACTCTGCACTCACTACTCTGCACTCACTACTCTGCACTCACTACTCACTACTCTGCACTCACCATTCTGCCCTCACTACTCACTACTCTGCACTCACTACTCCGCACTCACTACTCACTACTCTGCACTCACTACTAACTACTCACTACTCTGCACTCACTACTCTGCACTCAATACTCTGCACTCACTACTCACAACTCACTACTCTGCACTCACTACTCACTACTCTGCACTGACTACTCACTACTCTGCACTCACCACTCACAACTCACTACTCTGCACTCACTACTCTGCACTCACTACTCTGCACTCACTACTCACTACTCTGCACTCACTACTCACTACTCTGCACTGACTACTCACTACTCTGCAATCACTACTCACTACTCTGCACTCATTACTCTGCACTCACTACTCTGCACTCACTACTCTGCACTCACTACTCACTACTCACTACTCTGCACTCACTACTCACTACTCTGCACTCACTACTCACTACTCACTACCCTGTACTCACTACTCACTACTCTGCACTCACTACTCTGCACTCACTACTCTGCACTCACTACTCACTACTCACCACTCTGCACTCACCACTCTGCACCCACCACTCTGCACTCACCACTCTGCACTCACTACATACTACTTTGCCCTCACTACTCACTACTCTGCACTCACTACTCACTACTCTGCACTCACTACTCACTACTCTGCACTCACTACTCACTAATCTGCACTCACTACTCTGCACTCACTACTCTGCACTCACTACTCTGTACTCACTACTCACTACTCACCACTCTGCACTCACCACTCTGCACTCACTACTCACTACTCTGCTCTCACTACTTACTACTCTGCACTCACTACTCACTACTCACTACTCTGCACTCACTACTAACTACTCACTACTCTGCACTCACTACTCACTACTCTGTACTCACTACTCTGCACTCACTACTCACTAATCTGCACTCACTATTCTGCCCTCACTACTCACTACTCTGCACTCACTACTCCGCACTCACTACTCACTACTCTGCACTCACTACTCACTATTGTGCACTCACTACTCGGCACTCACTACTCAGCACTCACTACTCTGCACTCACTACTCCCTACTCTGCACTCACTACTCACTACTCTGCACTCACTACTCACTACTCTGCACTTACTACTCACTACTCTGCACTCACTACTCACTACTCTGCCCTCACTACTCACTACTCTGCACTCACTACTCACTACTCTGCACTCACTACTCACTACTCTGCACTCACTACTCGGCACTCACTACTCGACACTCACTACTCTGCACTCACTACTCCCTACTCTGCATTCACTACTCTGCACTCACTATTCTGCACTCACTACTCTGCACTCACTACTCTGCACTCACTACTCTGCACTCACTATTCACTACTCACTACTCTGCACTCACTACTCTGCACTCACTACTCTGCACTCACTACTCTGCACTCACCACTCACTACTCTGCACTCACTACTCACTACTCACTACTCTGCACTCACTGCTCTGCACTCACTACTCTGCACTCCCTACTCACTACTCTGCACTCACTACTCTGCACTCACTACTCACTACTCTGCACTCACTACTCTGCACTCACTACTCACTACTCACTACTCTGCACTCACCACTCTGCACTCACCACTCTGCACTCACCACTCACTACTCACTACTCTGCACTCACTACTCTGCACTCACTACTCTGCACTCACTACTCACTACTCACTACTCTGCACTCACTACACACTACTCTGCACTGACTACTCACTTCTCTGCACTCACTACTCACTACTCTGCACTCATTAGTCTGCACTCACTACTCTGCACTCACTACTCTCCACTCACGACTCACCACTCTGCACTCACCACTCTGCACTCACCACTCTGCACTCACCACTCACTACTCTGCACTCACTACTCACTATTCTGCACTCACTACTCTGCACTCTCTACTCACTACTCACTACTCTGCACTCACTACTCACTACTCTGCACTCACTACTCACTACTCACTACTCACTACTCTGCACTCACTACTCACTACTCACTACTCTGCACTCACTACTCACTACTCTGCACTCACTACTCTGCACTCACTACTCTGCACTCACTACTCTGCACTCACTACTCTGCACTCACTACTCACTACTCTGCACTCACTACTCTTCCCTCACTACTCTGCACTCACTACTCTGCACTCACTACTCACTACTCTGCACTCACTACTCATTACTCTGCACTCACTACTCACTATTCTGCACTCACTACTCGGCACTCACTACTCGGCACTCACTACTCGGCACTCCCTTCTCTGCACTCACTACTCCCTTCTCTGCACTCACTACTCACTACTCTGCACTCACTACTCACTACTCTGCACTCACTACTCACTACTCTGCGCTCACTACTCACTACTCTGCCATCACTACTCATGACTCTGCACTCACTGCTCACTACTCACTACTCTGCTCACTACTCACTACTCTGCATTCACTACTCTGCACTCACTACTCACTACTCTGCACTCACTATTCTGCACTCACTACTCTGCACTCACTACTCTGCATTCACTACTCTGCACTCACTACTCTGCACTCAATACTCACTACTCACTACTCTGCACTCACTACTCACTACTTTGCACTCACCACTCTACACTCATCACTCTGCACTCACCACTCTGCACTCACTACTCACTACTATGCTCTCACTACTTACTACTCTGCACTCACTACTCACTGCTCACTACTCTGCACTCACTACTAACTACTCACTACTCTGCACTCACTACTCACTACTCTGCACTCACTACTCTGCACTCACTACTCACTACTCTGCACTCACTATTCTGCCCTCACTACTCACTACTCTGCACTCACTACTCTGCACTCACTACTCACTACTCTGCACTCACTACTCACTATTGTGCACTCACTACTCGGCACTCACTACTCAGCACTCACTACTCTGCACTCACTACTCCCTACT
Organism: Lissotriton helveticus; assembly: GCF_964261635.1. Taxonomy (NCBI): domain Eukaryota; kingdom Metazoa; phylum Chordata; class Amphibia; order Caudata; family Salamandridae; genus Lissotriton; species Lissotriton helveticus. The sequence goes on from NC_136062.1 coordinate 376,737,928, forward strand.
CTGCACTCACTACTCACTACTCTGCACTCACTACTCACTACTCTGCACTTACTACTCACTACTCTGCACTCACTACTCACTACTCTGCCCTCACTACTCACTACTCTGCACTCACTACTCACTACTCACTACTCTGCACTCACTACTCCCTACTCTGCACTCACTACTCTGCACTCACTATTCTGCACTCACTACTCTGCACTCACTACTCTGCACTCACTATTCACTACTCACTACTCTGCACTCACTACTCTGCACTCACTACTCTGCACTCACTACTCTGCACTCACCACTCACTACTCTGCACTCACTACTCACTACTCACTACTCTGCACTCACTGCTCTGCACTCACTACTCTGCACTCACTACTCACTACTCTGCACTCACTACTCTGCACTCACTACTCACTACTCTGCACTCACTACTCTGCACTCACTACTCACTACTCACTACTCTGCACTCACCACTCTGCACTCACCACTCTGCACTCACCACTCACTACTCACTACTCTGCACTCACTACTCTGCACTCACTACTCTGCACTCACTACTCACTACTCACTACTCTGCACTCACTACACACTACTCTGCACTGACTACTCACTTCTCTGCACTCACTACTCACTACTCTGCACTCATTAGTCTGCACTCACTACTCTGCACTCACTACTCTCCACTCACGACTCACCACTCTGCACTCACCACTCTGCACTCACCACTCTGCACTCACCACTCACTACTCTGCACTCACTACTCACTACTCTGCACTCACTACTCTGCACTCTCTACTCACTACTCACTACTCTGCACTCACTACTCACTACTCACTACTCTGCACTCACTACTCACTACTCACTACTCACTACTCTGCACTCACTACTCACTACTCACTACTCTGCACTCACTACTCACTACTCTGCACTCACTACTTTGCACTTACTACTCTGCACTCACTACTCACTACTCACCACTCTGCACTCACTACTCACTACTCTGCACTCACTACTTACTACTCTGCACTCACTACTCACTACTCACTACTCTGCACTCACTAATCACTACTCACTACTCTGCACTCACTACTCACTACTCACTACTCTGCACTCACTACTCTGCACTCACTACTCTGCACTCACTACTCACTACTCTGCACTCACTACTCTGCACTCACTACTCACTACTCACTACTCTGCACTCACCACTCTGCACTCACCACTCTGCACTCACCACTCTGCACTCACCACTCACTACTCACTACTCTGCACTCACTACTCTGCACTCACTACTCTGCACTCACTACTCACTACTCACTACTCTGCACTCACTACTCACTACTCACCACTCTGCACTCACCACTCTCACTCACCACTCTGCACTCACTACTCACTACTCTGTACTCACTACTCTGCACTCACTACTCTGCACTCACTATTCTGCACTCACTACTCTGCACTCACTACTCTGCACTCACTACTCTGCACTCACTACTCACTACTCATTACTCTGCACTCACTACTCTGCACTCACTACTCTGCACTCACTACTCACTACTCACTACTCTGCACTCACTACTCACTACTCACTACTCTGCACTCACTGCTCTGCACTCACTACTCACTACTCTGCACTCACTACTCTGCACTCACTACTCACTACTCACTACTCTGCACTCACCACTCTGCACTCACCACTCTGCACTCACCACTCTGCACTCACCACTCACTACTCTGCACTCACTACTCTGCACTCACTACTCACTACTCACTACTCTGCACTCACCACTCTGCACTCACCACTCTGCACTCACCACTCTGCACTCACCACTCACTACTCACTACTCACTACTCTGCACTCACCACTCTGCACTCACCACTCTGCACTCACCACTCTGCACTCACCACTCACTACTCTGCACTCACTACTCTGCACTCACTACTCACTACTCACTACTCTGCACTCACCACTCTGCACTCACCACTCTGCACTCACCACTCTGCACTCACCACTCTGCACTCACCACTCACTACTCTGCACTCACTACTCACTTCTCTGCACTCACTACTCTGCACTCACTACTCACCACTCTGCACTCACCACTCTGCACTCACTACTCTGCACTCACCACTCACTACTCTGCACTCACTACTCACTACTCTGCACTCACTACTCTGCACTCACTACTCACTACTCTGTACTCACTACTCACTACTCACTACTCTGCACTCACTACTCACTACTCACTACTCTGCACTCACTACTCTGCACTCACTACTCTGCACTCACTACTCTGCACTCACTACTCTCCACTCACCACTCTGCACTCACCACTCTGCACTCAACACTTTGCACTCACCACTCTGCACTCACCACTCTACACTCACCACTCTACACTCACTACTCTGCACTCACTACTCTGCCCTCACTACTCACTACTCTGCACTCACTACTCCGCACTCACTACTCACTACTCTGCACTCACTACTCACTACTCTGCACTCACTACTCACTATTCTGAACTCACTACTCAGCACTCACTACTCAGCACTCACTACTCGGCACTCACTACTTGGCACTCACTACTCTGCACTCACTACTCCCTACTCTGCACTCACTACTCTGCACTCACTATTCTGCACTCACTACTCTGCACTCACTACTCTGCACTCACTACTCACTACTCTGCACTCACTACTCTGCACTCACTACTCTGCACTCACCACTCACTACTCTGCACTCACTACTCACTACTCAACACTCACTGCTCTGCACTCACTACTCTGCACTCACTACTCACTACTCTGCACTCACTACTCTGCACTCACTACTCACTACTCTGCACTCACTACTCTGTACTCACTACTCACTACTCTGCACTCACCACTCTGCACTCACCACTCTGCACTCACCACTCACTACTCACTACTCTGCACTCACTACTCTGCACTCACTATTCTGCACTCACCACTCTGCACTCACCACTCACTACTCACTACTCTGCACTCACTACTCTGCACTCACTACTCTGCACTCACTACTCACTACTCACTACTCTGCACTCACTACACACTACTCTGCACTGACTACTCACTTCTCTGCACTCACTACTCACTACTCTGCACTCATTAGTCTGCACTCACTACTCTGCACTCACTACTCTCCACTCACGACTCACCACTCTGCACTCACCACTCTGCACTCACCACTCACTACTCTGCACTCACTACTCACTACTCTGCACTCACTACTCTGCACTCTCTACTCACTACTCACTACTCTGCACTCACTACTCACTACTCACTACTCTGCACTCACTACTCACTACTCACTACTCACTACTCTGCACTCACTACTCACTACTCACTACTCTGCACTCACTACTCACTACTCTGCACTCACTACTCTGCACTCACTACTCTGCACTCACTACTCTGCACTCACTACTCTGCACTCACTACTCACTACTCTGCACTCACTACTCTTCCCTCACTACTCTGCACTCACTACTCTGCACTCACTACTCACTACTCTGCACTCACTACTCATTACTCTGCACTCACTACTCACTATTCTGCACTCACTACTCGGCACTCACTACTCGGCACTCACTACTCGGCACTCCCTTCTCTGCACTCACTACTCCCTTCTCTGCACTCACTACTCACTACTCTGCACTCACTACTCACTACTCTGCACTCACTACTCACTACTCTGCGCTCACTACTCACTACTCTGCCATCACTACTCATGACTCTGCACTCACTGCTCACTACTCACTACTCTGCTCACTACTCACTACTCTGCATTCACTACTCTGCACTCACTACTCACTACTCTGCACTCACTATTCTGCACTCACTACTCTGCACTCACTACTCTGCATTCACTACTCTGCACTCACTACTCTGCACTCAATACTCACTACTCACTACTCTGCACTCACTACTTTGCACTCACCACTCTACACTCATCACTCTGCACTCACCACTCTGCACTCACTACTCACTACTATGCTCTCACTACTTACTACTCTGCACTCACTACTCACTACTCACTACTCTGCACTCACTACTAACTACTCACTACTCTGCACTCACTACTCACTACTCTGCACTCACTACTCTGCACTCACTACTCACTACTCTGCACTCACTATTCTGCCCTCACTACTCACTACTCTGCACTCACTACTCTGCACTCACTACTCACTACTCTGCACTCACTACTCACTATTGTGCACTCACTACTCGGCACTCACTACTCAGCACTCACTACTCTGCACTCACTACTCCCTACTCTGCACTCACTACTCACTACTCTGCACTCACTACTCACTACTCTGCACTTACTACTCACTACTCTGCACTCACTACTCACTACTCTGCCCTCACTACTCACTACTCTGCACTCACTACTCACTACTCACTACTCTGCACTCACTACTCACTACTCTGCACTCACTACTCGGCACTCACTACTCGACACTCACTACTCTGCACTCACTACTCCCTACTCTGCACTCACTACTCTGCACTCACTATTCTGCACTCACTACTCTGCACTCACTACTCTGCACTCACTACTCTGCACTCACTATTCACTACTCACTACTCTGCACTCACTACTCTGCACTCACTACTCTGCACTCACTACTCTGCACTCACCACTCACTACTCTGCACTCACTACTCACTACTCACTACTCTGCACTCACTGCTCTGCACTCACTACTCTGCACTCACTACTCACTACTCTGCACTCACTACTCTGCACTCACTACTCACTACTCTGCACTCACTACTCTGCACTCACTACTCACTACTCACTACTCTGCACTCACCACTCTGCACTCACCACTCTGCACTCACCACTCACTACTCACTACTCTGCACTCACTACTCTGCACTCACTACTCTGCACTCACTACTCACTACTCACTACTCTGCACTCACTACACACTACTCTGCACTGACTACTCACTTCTCTGCACTCACTACTCACTACTCTGCACTCATTAGTCTGCACTCACTACTCTGCACTCACTACTCTCCACTCACGACTCACCACTCTGCACTCACCACTCTGCACTCACCACTCTGCACTCACCACTCACTACTCTGCACTCACTACTCACTACTCTGCACTCACTACTCTGCACTCTCTACTCACTACTCACTACTCTGCACTCACTACTCACTACTCACTACTCTGCACTCACTACTCACTACTCACTACTCACTACTCTGCACTCACTACTCACTACTCACTACTCTGCACTCACTACTCACTACTCTGCACTCACTACTCTGCACTCACTACTCTGCACTCACTACTCTGCACTCACTACTCTGCACTCACTACTCACTACTCTGCACTCACTACTCTTCCCTCACTACTCTGCACTCACTACTCTGCACTCACTACTCACTACTCTGCACTCACTACTCATTACTCTGCACTCACTACTCACTATTCTGCACTCACTACTCGGCACTCACTACTCGGCACTCACTACTCGGCACTCCCTTCTCTGCACTCACTACTCCCTTCTCTGCACTCACTACTCACTACTCTGCACTCACTACTCACTACTCTGCACTCACTACTCACTACTCTGCGCTCACTACTCACTACTCTGCCATCACTACTCATGACTCTGCACTCACTGCTCACTACTCACTACTCTGCTCACTACTCACTACTCTGCATTCACTACTCTGCACTCACTACTCACTACTCTGCACTCACTATTCTGCACTCACTACTCTGCACTCACTACTCTGCATTCACTACTCTGCACTCACTACTCTGCACTCAATACTCACTACTCACTACTCTGCACTCACTACTCACTACTTTGCACTCACCACTCTACACTCATCACTCTGCACTCACCACTCTGCACTCACTACTCACTACTATGCTCTCACTACTTACTACTCTGCACTCACTACTCACTACTCACTACTCTGCACTCACTACTAACTACTCACTACTCTGCACTCACTACTCACTACTCTGCACTCACTACTCTGCACTCACTACTCACTACTCTGCACTCACTATTCTGCCCTCACTACTCACTACTCTGCACTCACTACTCTGCACTCACTACTCACTACTCTGCACTCACTACTCACTATTGTGCACTCACTACTCGGCACTCACTACTCAGCACTCACTACTCTGCACTCACTACTCCCTACTCTGCACTCACTACTCACTACTCTGCACTCACTACTCACTACTCTGCACTTACTACTCACTACTCTGCACTCACTACTCACTACTCTGCCCTCACTACTCACTACTCTGCACTCACTACTCACTACTCACTACTCTGCACTCACTACTCACTACTCTGCACTCACTACTCGGCACTCACTACTCGACACTCACTACTCTGCACTCACTACTCCCTACTCTGCACTCACTACTCTGCACTCACTATTCTGCACTCACTACTCTGCACTCACTACTCTGCACTCACTACTCTGCACTCACTATTCACTACTCACTACTCTGCACTCACTACTCTGCACTCACTACTCTGCACTCACTACTCTGCACTCACCACTCACTACTCTGCACTCACTACTCACTACTCACTACTCTGCACTCACTGCTCTGCACTCACTACTCTGCACTCACTACTCACTACTCTGCACTCACTACTCTGCACTCACTACTCACTACTCTGCACTCACTACTCTGCACTCACTACTCACTACTCACTACTCTGCACTCACCACTCTGCACTCACCACTCTGCACTCACCACTCACTACTCACTACTCTGCACTCACTACTCTGCACTCACTACTCTGCACTCACTACTCACTACTCACTACTCTGCACTCACTACACACTACTCTGCACTGACTACTCACTTCTCTGCACTCACTACTCACTACTCTGCACTCATTAGTCTGCACTCACTACTCTGCACTCACTACTCTCCACTCACGACTCACCACTCTGCACTCACCACTCTGCACTCACCACTCTGCACTCACCACTCACTACTCTGCACTCACTACTCACTACTCTGCACTCACTACTCTGCACTCTCTACTCACTACTCACTACTCTGCACTCACTACTCACTACTCACTACTCACTACTCTGCACTCACTACTCACTACTCACTACTCTGCACTCACTACTCACTACTCTGCACTCACTACTTTGCACTTACTACTCTGCACTCACTACTCACTACTCACCACTCTGCACTCACTACTCACTACTCTGCACTCACTACTTACTACTCTGCACTCACTACTCACTACTCACTACTCTGCACTCACTAATCACTACTCACTACTCTGCACTCACTACTCACTACTCACTACTCTGCACTCACTACTCTGCACTCACTACTCTGCACTCACTACTCACTACTCTGCACTCACTACTCTGCACTCACTACTCACTACTCACTACTCTGCACTCACCACTCTGCACTCACCACTCACTACTCACTACTCTGCACTCACTACTCTGCACTCACTACTCACTACTCACTACTCTGCACTCACCACTCTGCACTCACCACTCACTACTCACTACTCTGCACTCACTACTCTGCACTCACTACTCTGCACTCACTACTCACTACTCACTACTCTGCACTCACTACTCACTACTCACCACTCTGCACTCACCACTCTCACTCACCACTCTGCACTCACCACTCACTACTCTGCACTCACTACTCTGCACTCACTACTCACTACTCACTACTCTGCACTCACCACTCTGCACTCACCACTCTGCACTCACCACTCTGCACTCACCACTCACTACTCACTACTCACTACTCTGCACTCACCACTCTGCACTCACCACTCTGCACTCACCACTCTGCACTCACCACTCACTACTCTGCACTCACTACTCTGCACTCACTACTCACTACTCACTACTCTGCACTCACCACTCTGCACTCACCACTCTGCACTCACCACTCTGCACTCACCACTCTGCACTCACCACTCACTACTCTGCACTCACTACTCTGCACTCACTACTCACTTCTCTGCACTCACTACTCTGCACTCACTACTCACCACTCTGCACTCACCACTCTGCACTCACTACTCTGCACTCACCACTCACTACTCTGCACTCACTACTCACTACTCTGCACTCACTACTCACTACTCTGTACTCACTACTCACTACTCACTACTCTGCACTCACTACTCACTACTCTGCACTCACTACTCTGCACTCACTACTCTGCACTCACTGCTCTGCATTCACTACTCACTACTCACCACTCTGCACTCACTACTCTGCACTCACTACTCACTACTCACTACTCTGCACTCACTACTCACTACTCTCCACTCACCACTCTGCACTCACCACTCTGCACTCAACACTTTGCACTCACCACTCTGCACTCACCACTCTACACTCACCACTCTACACTCACTACTCTGCACTCACTACTCTGCCCTCACTACTCACTACTCTGCACTCACTACTCCGCACTCACTACTCACTACTCTGCACTCACTACTCACTACTCTGCACTCACTACTCACTATTCTGAACTCACTACTCGGCACTCACTACTCAGCACTCACTACTCGGCACTCACTACTTGGCACTCACTACTCTGCACTCACTACTCCCTACTCTGCACTCACTACTCTGCACTCACTATTCTGCACTCACTACTCTGCACTCACTACTCTGCACTCACTACTCACTACTCTGCACTCACTACTCTGCACTCACTACTCTGCACTCACCACTCACTACTCTGCACTCACTACTCACTACTCACTACTCACTGCTCTGCACTCACTACTCTGCACTCACTACTCACTACTCTGCACTCACTACTCTGCACTCACTACTCACTACTCTGCACTCACTACTCTGTACTCACTACTCACTACTCTGCACTCACCACTCTGCACTCACCACTCTGCACTCACCACTCACTACTCACTACTCTGCACTCACTACTCTGCACTCACTACTCTGCACTCACTACTCACTATTCTGCACTCACTACTCACTACTCTGCACTGACTACTCACTACTCTGCACCAACTACTCACTACTCTGCACTCATTACTCTGCACTCACTATTCTGCACTCACTACTCTGCACTCACGACTCAACACTCTGCATTCACCACTCTGCATTCACCACTCTGCACTCACCACTCACTACTCAGCACTCACTACTCACTACTCTGCACTCACTACTCTGCACTCACTACTCACTACTCACTACTCTGCACTCACTACTCACTACTCACTACTCTGCTCTCACTACTCACTACTCACTACTCTGCACTCACTACTCACTACTCTGCACTCACTACTCTGCACTCACTACTCTGCACTCACTACTCTGCACTCACTACTCACTACTCACTACCCTGTACTCACTACTCACTACTCTGCACTCACTATTCTGCACTCACTACTCGGCACTCACTACTCTACACTCACTACTCTGCACTCACTACTCACTACTCACTACTCTGCACTCACTACTCACTACTCTGCACTGACTACTCACTACTCTGCACTCACCACTCACTACTCACTACTCTGCACTCACTACTCTGCACTCACTACTCTGCACTCACTACTCACTACTCACTACCCTGTACTCACTACTCACTACTCTGCACTCACTATTCTGCACTCACTACTCGGCACTCACTACTCGGCACTCACTACTCGCCACTCCCTTCTCTGCACTCACTACTCCCTTCTCTGCACTCACTACTCACTACTCTGCACTCACTACTCTGCACTCACTACTCACTACTCTGCACTCACTACTCACTACTCTGCGCTCACTACTCACTACTCTGCCATCACTACTCACTACTCTGCACTCACTGCTCACTTCTCACTACTCTGCTCACTACTCACTACTCTGCACTCACTACTCTGCACTCACTACTCACTACTCTGCACTCACTATTCTTCACTCACTACTCTGCACTCACTACTCTGCATTCACTACTCTGCACTCACTACTCTGCACTCAATACTCACTACTCACTACTCTGCACTCACTACTCACTACTCTGCACTCACCACTCTACACTCATCACTCTGCACTCACCACTTTGCACTCACCACTCTGCACTCACCACTCTACACTCACCACTCTACACTCACTACTCTGCAATTACTACTCACTACTCTGCACTCACTACTCTGCACTCACTACTCTGCACTCACTACTCACTACTCTGCACTCACCATTCTGCCCTCACTACTCACTACTCTGCACTCACTACTCCGCACTCACTACTCACTACTCTGCACTCACTACTAACTACTCACTACTCTGCACTCACTACTCTGCACTCAATACTCTGCACTCACTACTCACAACTCACTACTCTGCACTCACTACTCACTACTCTGCACTGACTACTCACTACTCTGCACTCACCACTCACTACTCACTACTCTGCACTCACTACTCTGCACTCACTACTCTGCACTCACTACTCACTACTCTGCACTCACTACTCACTACTCTGCACTAACTACTCACTACTCTGCACTCACTACTCACTACTCTGCACTCATTACTCTGCACTCACTACTCTGCACTCACTACTCTGCACTCACTACTCTGCACTCACTACTCACTACTCTGCACTCACTACTCTGCACTCACTACTCTGCACTCACCACTCACTACTCTGCACTCACTACTCACTACTCAACACTCACTGCTCTGCACTCACTACTCTGCACTCACTACTCACTACTCTGCACTCACTACTCTGCACTCACTACTCACTACTCTGCACTCACTACTCTGTACTCACTACTCACTACTCTGCACTCACCACTCTGCACTCACCACTCTGCACTCACCACTCACTACTCACTACTCTGCACTCACTACTCTGCACTCACTATTCTGCACTCACCACTCTGCACTCACCACTCACTACTCACTACTCTGCACTCACTACTCTGCACTCACTACTCTGCACTCACTACTCACTACTCACTACTCTGCACTCACTACACACTACTCTGCACTGACTACTCACTTCTCTGCACTCACTACTCACTACTCTGCACTCATTAGTCTGCACGCACTACTCTGCACTCACTACTCTCCACTCACGACTCACCACTCTGCACTCACCACTCTGCACTCACCACTCTGCACTCACCACTCACTACTCTGCACTCACTACTCACTACTCTGCACTCACTACTCTGCACTCTCTACTCACTACTCACTACTCTGCACTCACTACTCACTACTCACTACTCTGCACTCACTACTCACTACTCACTACTCACTACTCTGCACTCACTACTCACTACTCACTACTCTGCACTCACTACTCACTACTCTGCACTCACTACTCTGCACTCACTACTCTGCACTCACTACTCTGCACTCACTACTCTGCACTCACTACTCACTACTCTGCACTCACTACTCTTCCCTCACTACTCTGCACTCACTACTCTGCACTCACTACTCACTACTCTGCACTCACTACTCATTACTCTGCACTCACTACTCACTATTCTGCACTCACTACTCGGCACTCACTACTCGGCACTCACTACTCGGCACTCCCTTCTCTGCACTCACTACTCCCTTCTCTGCACTCACTACTCACTACTCTGCACTCACTACTCACTACTCTGCACTCACTACTCACTACTCTGCGCTCACTACTCACTACTCTGCCATCACTACTCATGACTCTGCACTCACTGCTCACTACTCACTACTCTGCTCACTACTCACTACTCTGCATTCACTACTCTGCACTCACTACTCACTACTCTGCACTCACTATTCTGCACTCACTACTCTGCACTCACTACTCTGCATTCACTACTCTGCACTCACTACTCTGCACTCAATACTCACTACTCACTACTCTGCACTCACTACTTTGCACTCACCACTCTACACTCATCACTCTGCACTCACCACTCTGCACTCACTACTCACTACTATGCTCTCACTACTTACTACTCTGCACTCACTACTCACTACTCACTACTCTGCACTCACTACTAACTACTCACTACTCTGCACTCACTACTCACTACTCTGCACTCACTACTCTGCACTCACTACTCACTACTCTGCACTCACTATTCTGCCCTCACTACTCACTACTCTGCACTCACTACTCTGCACTCACTACTCACTACTCTGCACTCACTACTCACTATTGTGCACTCACTACTCGGCACTCACTACTCAGCACTCACTACTCTGCACTCACTACTCCCTACTCTGCACTCACTACTCACTACTCTGCACTCACTACTCACTACTCTGCACTTACTACTCACTACTCTGCACTCACTACTCACTACTCTGCCCTCACTACTCACTACTCTGCACTCACTACTCACTACTCACTACTCTGCACTCACTACTCACTACTCTGCACTCACTACTCGGCACTCACTACTCGACACTCACTACTCTGCACTCACTACTCCCTACTCTGCACTCACTACTCTGCACTCACTATTCTGCACTCACTACTCTGCACTCACTACTCTGCACTCACTACTCTGCACTCACTATTCACTACTCACTACTCTGCACTCACTACTCTGCACTCACTACTCTGCACTCACTACTCTGCACTCACCACTCACTACTCTGCACTCACTACTCACTACTCACTACTCTGCACTCACTGCTCTGCACTCACTACTCTGCACTCACTACTCACTACTCTGCACTCACTACTCTGCACTCACTACTCACTACTCTGCACTCACTACTCTGCACTCACTACTCACTACTCACTACTCTGCACTCACCACTCTGCACTCACCACTCTGCACTCACCACTCACTACTCACTACTCTGCACTCACTACTCTGCACTCACTACTCTGCACTCACTACTCACTACTCACTACTCTGCACTCACTACACACTACTCTGCACTGACTACTCACTTCTCTGCACTCACTACTCACTACTCTGCACTCATTAGTCTGCACTCACTACTCTGCACTCACTACTCTCCACTCACGACTCACCACTCTGCACTCACCACTCTGCACTCACCACTCTGCACTCACCACTCACTACTCTGCACTCACTACTCACTACTCTGCACTCACTACTCTGCACTCTCTACTCACTACTCACTACTCTGCACTCACTACTCACTACTCACTACTCTGCACTCACTACTCACTACTCACTACTCACTACTCTGCACTCACTACTCACTACTCACTACTCTGCACTCACTACTCACTACTCTGCACTCACTACTCTGCACTCACTACTCTGCACTCACTACTCTGCACTCACTACTCTGCACTCACTACTCACTACTCTGCACTCACTACTCTTCCCTCACTACTCTGCACTCACTACTCTGCACTCACTACTCACTACTCTGCACTCACTACTCATTACTCTGCACTCACTACTCACTATTCTGCACTCACTACTCGGCACTCACTACTCGGCACTCACTACTCGGCACTCCCTTCTCTGCACTCACTACTCCCTTCTCTGCACTCACTACTCACTACTCTGCACTCACTACTCACTACTCTGCACTCACTACTCACTACTCTGCGCTCACTACTCACTACTCTGCCATCACTACTCATGACTCTGCACTCACTGCTCACTACTCACTACTCTGCTCACTACTCACTACTCTGCATTCACTACTCTGCACTCACTACTCACTACTCTGCACTCACTATTCTGCACTCACTACTCTGCACTCACTACTCTGCATTCACTACTCTGCACTCACTACTCTGCACTCAATACTCACTACTCACTACTCTGCACTCACTACTCACTACTTTGCACTCACCACTCTACACTCATCACTCTGCACTCACCACTCTGCACTCACTACTCACTACTATGCTCTCACTACTTACTACTCTGCACTCACTACTCACTACTCACTACTCTGCACTCACTACTAACTACTCACTACTCTGCACTCACTACTCACTACTCTGCACTCACTACTCTGCACTCACTACTCACTACTCTGCACTCACTATTCTGCCCTCACTACTCACTACTCTGCACTCACTACTCTGCACTCACTACTCACTACTCTGCACTCACTACTCACTATTGTGCACTCACTACTCGGCACTCACTACTCAGCACTCACTACTCTGCACTCACTACTCCCTACTCTGCACTCACTACTCACTACTCTGCACTCACTACTCACTACTCTGCACTTACTACTCACTACTCTGCACTCACTACTCACTACTCTGCCCTCACTACTCACTACTCTGCACTCACTACTCACTACTCACTACTCTGCACTCACTACTCACTACTCTGCACTCACTACTCGGCACTCACTACTCGACACTCACTACTCTGCACTCACTACTCCCTACTCTGCACTCACTACTCTGCACTCACTATTCTGCACTCACTACTCTGCACTCACTACTCTGCACTCACTACTCTGCACTCACTATTCACTACTCACTACTCTGCACTCACTACTCTGCACTCACTACTCTGCACTCACTACTCTGCACTCACCACTCACTACTCTGCACTCACTACTCACTACTCACTACTCTGCACTCACTGCTCTGCACTCACTACTCTGCACTCACTACTCACTACTCTGCACTCACTACTCTGCACTCACTACTCACTACTCTGCACTCACTACTCTGCACTCACTACTCACTACTCTGCACTCACCACTCTGCACTCACCACTCTGCACTCACCACTCACTACTCACTACTCTGCACTCACTACTCTGCACTCACTACTCTGCACTCACTACTCACTACTCACTACTCTGCACTCACTACACACTACTCTGCACTGACTACTCACTTCTCTGCACTCACTACTCACTACTCTGCACTCATTAGTCTGCACTCACTACTCTGCACTCACTACTCTCCACTCACGACTCACCACTCTGCACTCACCACTCTGCACTCACCACTCTGCACTCACCACTCACTACTCTGCACTCACTACTCACTACTCTGCACTCACTACTCTGCACTCTCTACTCACTACTCACTACTCTGCACTCACTACTCACTACTCACTACTCACTACTCTGCACTCACTACTCACTACTCACTACTCTGCACTCACTACTCACTACTCTGCACTCACTACTTTGCACTTACTACTCTGCACTCACTACTCACTACTCACCACTCTGCACTCACTACTCACTACTCTGCACTCACTACTTACTACTCTGCACTCACTACTCACTACTCACTACTCTGCACTCACTAATCACTACTCACTACTCTGCACTCACTACTCACTACTCACTACTCTGCACTCACTACTCTGCACTCACTACTCTGCACTCACTACTCACTACTCTGCACTCACTACTCTGCACTCACTACTCACTACTCACTACTCTGCACTCACCACTCTGCACTCACCACTCACTACTCACTACTCTGCACTCACTACTCTGCACTCACTACTCACTACTCACTACTCTGCACTCACCACTCTGCACTCACCACTCACTACTCACTACTCTGCACTCACTACTCTGCACTCACTACTCTGCACTCACTACTCACTACTCACTACTCTGCACTCACTACTCACTACTCACCACTCTGCACTGACCACTCTCACTCACCACTCTGCACTCACCACTCACTACTCTGCACTCACTACTCTGCACTCACTACTCACTACTCACTACTCTGCACTCACCACTCTGCACTCACCACTCTGCACTCACCACTCTGCACTCACCACTCACTACTCACTACTCACTACTCTGCACTCACCACTCTGCACTCACCACTCTGCACTCACCACTCTGCACTCACCACTCACTACTCTGCACTCACTACTCTGCACTCACTACTCACTACTCACTACTCTGCACTCACCACTCTGCACTCACCACTCTGCACTCACCACTCTGCACTCACCACTCTGCACTCACCACTCACTACTCTGCACTCACTACTCTGCACTCACTACTCACTTCTCTGCACTCACTACTCTGCACTCACTACTCACCACTCTGCACTCACCACTCTGCACTCACTACTCTGCACTCACCACTCACTACTCTGCACTCACTACTCACTACTCTGCACTCACTACTCACTACTCTGTACTCACTACTCACTACTCACTACTCTGCACTCACTACTCACTACTCTGCACTCACTACTCTGCACTCACTACTCTGCACTCACTGCTCTGCATTCACTACTCACTACTCACCACTCTGCACTCACTACTCTGCACTCACTACTCACTACTCACTACTCTGCACTCACTACTCACTACTCTCCACTCACCACTCTGCACTCACCACTCTGCACTCAACACTTTGCACTCACCACTCTGCACTCACCACTCTACACTCACCACTCTACACTCACTACTCTGCACTCACTACTCTGCCCTCACTACTCACTACTCTGCACTCACTACTCCGCACTCACTACTCACTACTCTGCACTCACTACTCACTACTCTGCACTCACTACTCACTATTCTGAACTCACTACTCGGCACTCACTACTCAGCACTCACTACTCGGCACTCACTACTTGGCACTCACTACTCTGCACTCACTACTCCCTACTCTGCACTCACTACTCTGCACTCACTATTCTGCACTCACTACTCTGCACTCACTACTCTGCACTCACTACTCACTACTCTGCACTCACTACTCTGCACTCACTACTCTGCACTCACCACTCACTACTCTGCACTCACTACTCACTACTCACTACTCACTGCTCTGCACTCACTACTCTGCACTCACTACTCACTACTCTGCACTCACTACTCTGCACTCACTACTCACTACTCTGCACTCACTACTCTGTACTCACTACTCACTACTCTGCACTCACCACTCTGCACTCACCACTCTGCACTCACCACTCACTACTCACTACTCTGCACTCACTACTCTGCACTCACTACTCTGCACTCACTACTCACTATTCTGCACTCACTACTCACTACTCTGCACTGACTACTCACTACTCTGCACCAACTACTCACTACTCTGCACTCATTACTCTGCACTCACTATTCTGCACTCACTACTCTGCACTCACGACTCAACACTCTGCATTCACCACTCTGCATTCACCACTCTGCACTCACCACTCACTACTCAGCACTCACTACTCACTACTCTGCACTCACTACTCTGCACTCACTACTCACTACTCACTACTCTGCACTCACTACTCACTACTCACTACTCTGCTCTCACTACTCACTACTCACTACTCTGCACTCACTACTCACTACTCTGCACTCACTACTCTGCACTCACTACTCTGCACTCACTACTCTGCACTCACTACTCACTACTCACTACCCTGTACTCACTACTCACTACTCTGCACTCACTATTCTGCACTCACTACTCGGCACTCACTACTCTACACTCACTACTCTGCACTCACTACTCACTACTCACTACTCTGCACTCACTACTCACTACTCTGCACTGACTACTCACTACTCTGCACTCACCACTCACTACTCACTACTCTGCACTCACTACTCTGCACTCACTACTCTGCACTCACTACTCACTACTCACTACCCTGTACTCACTACTCACTACTCTGCACTCACTATTCTGCACTCACTACTCGGCACTCACTACTCGGCACTCACTACTCGCCACTCCCTTCTCTGCACTCACTACTCCCTTCTCTGCACTCACTACTCACTACTCTGCACTCACTACTCTGCACTCACTACTCACTACTCTGCACTCACTACTCACTACTCTGCGCTCACTACTCACTACTCTACCATCACTACTCACTACTCTGCACTCACTGCTCACTTCTCACTACTCTGCTCACTACTCACTACTCTGCACTCACTACTCTGCACTCACTACTCACTACTCTGCACTCACTATTCTTCACTCACTACTCTGCACTCACTACTCTGCATTCACTACTCTGCACTCACTACTCTGCACTCAATACTCACTACTCACTACTCTGCACTCACTACTCACTACTCTGCACTCACCACTCTACACTCATCACTCTGCACTCACCACTTTGTACTCACCACTCTGCACTCACCACTCTACACTCACCACTCTACACTCACTACTCTGCAATTACTACTCACTACTCTGCACTCACTACTCTGCACTCACTACTCTGCACTCACTACTCACTACTCTGCACTCACCATTCTGCCCTCACTACTCACTACTCTGCACTCACTACTCCGCACTCACTACTCACTACTCTGCACTCACTACTAACTACTCACTACTCTGCACTCACTACTCTGCACTCAATACTCTGCACTCACTACTCACAACTCACTACTCTGCACTCACTACTCACTACTCTGCACTGACTACTCACTACTCTGCACTCACCACTCACTACTCACTACTCTGCACTCACTACTCTGCACTCACTACTCTGCACTCACTACTCACTACTCTGCACTCACTACTCACTACTCTGCACTAACTACTCACTACTCTGCACTCACTTCTCACTACTCTGCACTCATTACTCTGCACTCACTACTCTGCACTCACTACTCTGCACTCACTACTCACTACTCACTACTCTGCACTCACTACTCACTACTCTGCACTCACTACTCACTACTCACTACCCTGTACTCACTACTCACTACTCTGCACTCACTACTCTGCACTCATTACTCTGCACTCACTACTCACTACTCACCACTCTGCACTCACCACTCTGCACCCACCACTCTGCACTCACCACTCTGCACTCACTACATACTACTTTGCCCTCACTACTCACTACTCTGCACTCACTACTCACTACTCTGCACTCACTACTCACTACTCTGCACTCACTACTCACTAATCTGCACTCACTACTCTGCACTCACTACTCTGCACTCACTACTCTGTACTCACTACTCACTACTCACCACTCTGCACTCACCACTCTGCACTCACTACTCACTACTCTGCTCTCACTACTTACTACTCTGCACTCACTACTCACTACTCACTACTCTGCACTCACTACTAACTACTCACTACTCTGCACTCACTACTCACTACTCTGCACTCACTACTCTGCACTCACTACTCACTAATCTGCACTCACTATTCTGCCCTCACTACTCACTACTCTGCACTCACTACTCCGCACTCACTACTCACTACTCTGCACTCACTACTCACTATTGTGCACTCACTACTCGGCACTCACTACTCAGCACTCACTACTCTGCACTCACTACTCCCTACTCTGCACTCACTACTCACTACTCTGCACTCACTACTCACTACTCTGCACTTACTACTCACTACTCTGCACTCACTACTCACTACTCTGCCCTCACTACTCACTACTCTGCACTCACTACTCACTACTCACTACTCTGCACTCACTACTCACTACTCTGCACTCACTACTCGGCACTCACTACTCGACACTCACTACTCTGCACTCACTACTCCCTACTCTGCACTCACTACTCTGCACTCACTATTCTGCACTCACTACTCTGCACTCACTACTCTGCACTCACTACTCTGCACTCACTATTCACTACTCACTACTCTGCACTCACTACTCTGCACTCACTACTCTGCACTCACTACTCTGCACTCACCACTCACTACTCTGCACTCACTACTCACTACTCACTACTCTGCACTCACTGCTCTGCACTCACTACTCTGCACTCACTACTCACTACTCTGCACTCACTACTCTGCACTCACTACTCACTACTCTGCACTCACTACTCTGCACTCACTACTCACTACTCACTACTCTGCACTCACCACTCTGCACTCACCACTCTGCACTCACCACTCACTACTCACTACTCTGCACTCACTACTCTGCACTCACTACTCTGCACTCACTACTCACTACTCACTACTCTGCACTCACTACACACTACTCTGCACTGACTACTCACTTCTCTGCACTCACTACTCACTACTCTGCACTCATTAGTCTGCACTCACTACTCTGCACTCACTACTCTCCACTCACGACTCACCACTCTGCACTCACCACTCTGCACTCACCACTCTGCACTCACCACTCACTACTCTGCACTCACTACTCACTACTCTGCACTCACTACTCTGCACTCTCTACTCACTACTCACTACTCTGCACTCACTACTCACTACTCACTACTCTGCACTCACTACTCACTACTCACTACTCACTACTCTGCACTCACTACTCACTACTCACTACTCTGCACTCACTACTCACTACTCTGCACTCACTACTCTGCACTCACTACTCTGCACTCACTACTCTGCACTCACTACTCTGCACTCACTACTCACTACTCTGCACTCACTACTCTTCCCTCACTACTCTGCACTCACTACTCTGCACTCACTACTCACTACTCTGCACTCACTACTCATTACTCTGCACTCACTACTCACTATTCTGCACTCACTACTCGGCACTCACTACTCGGCACTCACTACTCGGCACTCCCTTCTCTGCACTCACTACTCCCTTCTCTGCACTCACTACTCACTACTCTGCACTCACTACTCACTACTCTGCACTCACTACTCACTACTCTGCGCTCACTACTCACTACTCTGCCATCACTACTCATGACTCTGCACTCACTGCTCACTACTCACTACTCTGCTCACTACTCACTACTCTGCATTCACTACTCTGCACTCACTACTCACTACTCTGCACTCACTATTCTGCACTCACTACTCTGCACTCACTACTCTGCATTCACTACTCTGTACTCACTACTCTGCACTCAATACTCACTACTCACTACTCTGCACTCACTACTCACTACTTTGCACTCACCACTCTACACTCATCACTCTGCACTCACCACTTTGCACTCACCACTTTGCACTCACCACTCTGCACTCACCACTCTACACTCACCACTCTACACTCACTACTCTGCACTTACTACTCACTACTCTGCACTCACTACTCTGCACTCACTACTCTGCACTCACTACTCTGCACTCACTACTCACTACTCTGCACTCACCATTCTGCCCTCACTACTCACTACTCTGCACTCACTACTCCGCACTCTTTACTCACTACTCTGCACTCACTACTAACTACTCACTACTCTGCACTCACTACTCTGCACTCACTACTCTGCACTCACTACTCACTACTCTGCACTCACCATTCTGCCTTCACTACTCACTACTCTGCACTCACTACTCCGCACTCACTACTCACTACTCTGCACTCACTACTAACTACTCACTACTCTGCACTCACTACTTTGCACTCACTACTCTGCACTCACTACTCACTACTCACCACTCTGCACTCACCACTCTCACTCACCACTCTGCACTCACTACTCACTACTCTGCACTCACTACTGACTACTCTGCACTCACTACTCACTACTCACTACTCTGCACTCACTAATCACTACTCACTACTCTGCACTCACTACTCACTACTCTGCACTCACTACTCTGCACTCACTACTCTGCACTCACTACTCACTACTCTGCACTCACTACTCTGCACTCACTACTCACTACTCACTACTCTGCACTCACCACTCTGCACTCACCACTCTGCACTCACCACTCACTACTCACTACTCTGCACTCACTACTCTGCACTCACTACTCTGCACTCACTACTCACTACTCTGCACTCACTACTCACTACTCACCACTCTGCACTCACCACTCTCACTCACCACTCTGCACTCACTACTCACTACTCACTACTTACTACTCTGCACTCACTACTCACTATTCTGCACTCACTAATCACTACTCACTACTCTGCACTCACTACTCACTACTCTGCACTCACTACTCTGCACTCACTACTCACTACTCTGCCCTCACTACTCTGCCCTCACTACTCACTACTCTGCACTCACTACTCCGCACTCACTACTCACTACTCTGCACTCACTACTCGCTACTCACTACTCTGCACTCACTGCTCACTACTCACTACTCTGCACTCACTACTCACTACTCTGCACTCACTACTCTGCCCCCCTACTCACTACTCTGCACTCACTATTCTGCATTCACTACTCTGCACTCACTACTCTGCACTCACTACTCTGCACTCACTACTCTGCACTCACTACTCACTACTCACTACTCACTACTCTGCACTCACTATTCACTACTCTGCACTCACCACTCTACACTCACCACTCTGCACTCACCACTTTGCACTCACCACTCTGCACTCACCACTCTACACTCACCACTCTACACTCACTACTCTGCACTCACTACTCACTACTCTGCACTCACTACTCTGCACTCACTACTCACTACTCTGCACTCACTACTCTGCACTCACTACTCTGCACTCACTACTCACTACTCTGCACCCACTACTCTGCCCTCACTACTCACTACTCTGCACTCACTACTCCGCACTCACTACTCACTACTCTGCACTCACTACTCACTACTCTGCACTCACTATTCACTATTCTGCACTCACTACTCAGCACTCACTACTCAGCACTCACTACTTGGCACTCACTACTCGCCACTCACTACTCTGCACTCACTACTCCCTACTCTGCACTCACTACTCTGCACTCACTACTCTGCACTCACTACTCTGCACTCACTACTCTGCACTCACTACTCACTACTCTGCACTGACTACTCACTGCTCTGCACTCACTACTCTGCACTCACTACTCACTACTCACTACTCTGCACTCACTACTCACTACTCTGCCCTCACTGCTCTGCACTCACTACTATGCACTCACTACTCACTACTCTGCACTCACTACTCTGCACTCACTACTCACTACTCACTACTCTGCACTCACCACTCTGCACTCACCACTCTGCACTCACCACTCTGCACTCACCACTCACTACTCACTATTCTGCACTCTCTACTCTGCACTCACTACTCTACACTCACTACTCTGCACTCACTACTCACTACTCACTACTCTGCACTCACTACTCACTACTCTGCACTGACTACTCACTACTCTGCACTCACTACTCACTACTCTGCACTCACTACTCGGCACTCACTACTCTGCACTCATGACTCACCACTCTGCACTCACCACTCTGCACTCTCCACTCACTACTCTGCACTCACTACTCACTACTCTGCACTCACTACTCTGCACTCACTACACACTACTCACTATTCTGCACTCACTACTCACTACTCTGCACTCACTACTCTGCACTCACTACACACTACTCACTATTCTGCACTCACTACTCACTACTCTGCACTCACTACTCACTACTCTGCACTCACTACTCACTACTCTGCACTCACTACTCTGCACTCACTACTCTGCACTCACTACTCTGCACTCACTACTCACTACTCACCACTCTGCACTCACCACTCACTATTCTGCACTCACTACTCAGCACTCACTACTCAGCACTCACTACTCGGCACTCACTACTCGCCACTCACTACTCTGCACTCACTACTCCCTACTCTGCACTCACTACTCTGCACTCACTATTCTGCACTCACTACTCTGCACTCACTACTCTGCACTCACTACTCTGCACTCACTACTCACTACTCACTACTCTGCACTCACTACTCACTGCTCTGCACTCACTACTCTGCACTCACCACTTACTACTCACTACTCTGCACTCACTACTCACTACTCTGCACTCACTGCTCTGCACTCACTACTATGCACTCACTACTCTGCACTCACTACTCTGCACTCACTACTCACTACTCTGCACTCACTACTCTGCACTCACTACTCACTACGCTGCACTCACCACTCTGCACTCACCACTCTGCACTCACCACTCTGCACTCACCACTCACTACTCACTATTCTGCCCTCACTACTCTGCACTCACTACTCTGCACTCACTACTCACTACTCTGCACTCACTACTCATTACTCTGCACTCACTACTCACTATTCTGCACTCACTACTCGGCACTCACTACTCGGCACTCACTACTCGGCACTCCCTTCTCTGCACTCACTACTCCCTTCTCTGCACTCACTACTCACTACTCTGCACTCACTACTCACTACTCTGCACTCACTACTCACTACTCTGCTCTCACTACTCACTACTCTGCCATCACTACTCACGACTCTGCACTCACTGCTCACTACTCACTACTCTGCTCACTACTCACTACTCTGCATTCACTACTCTGCACTCACTACTCACTACTCTGCACTCACTATTCTGCACTCACTACTCTGCACTCACTACTCTGCATTCACTACTCTGCACTCACTACTCTGCACTCAATACTCACTACTCACTACTCTGCACTCACTACTCACTACTTTGCACTCACCACTCTACACTCATCACTCTGCACTCACCACTTTGCACTCACTACTCTGCACTCACTACTCTGCACTCACTACTCACTACTCACTACTCTGCACTCACTACTCACTACTCACTACTCTGCACTCACTGCTCTGCACTCACTACTCACTACTCTGCACTCACTACTCTGCACTCACTACTCACTACTCACTACTCTGCACTCACCACTCTGCACTCACCACTCTGCACTCACTACTCTGCACTCACTACTCACTACTCACTACTCTGCACTCACCACTCTGCACTCACCACTCACTACTCACTACTCTGCACTCACTACTCTGCACTCACTACTCTGCACTCACTACTCACTACTCACTACTCTGCACTCACTACTCACTACTCACCACTCTGCACTCACCACTCTCACTCACCACTCTGCACTCACCACTCACTACTCTGCACTCACTACTCTGCACTCACTACTCACTACTCACTACTCTGCACTCACCACTCTGCACTCACCACTCTGCACTCACCACTCTGCACTCACCACTCACTACTCACTACTCACTACTCTGCACTCACCACTCTGCACTCACCACTCTGCACTCACCACTCTGCACTCACCACTCACTACTCTGCACTCACTACTCTGCACTCACTACTCACTACTCACTACTCTGCACTCACCACTCTGCACTCACCACTCTGCACTCACCACTCTGCACTCACCACTCTGCACTCACCACTCACTACTCTGCACTCACTACTCTGCACTCACTACTCACTTCTCTGCACTCACTACTCTGCACTCACTACTCACCACTCTGCACTCACCACTCTGCACTCACTACTCTGCACTCACCACTCACTACTCTGCACTCACTACTCACTACTCTGCACTCACTACTCACTACTCTGTACTCACTACTCACTACTCACTACTCTGCACTCACTACTCACTACTCTGCACTCACTACTCTGCACTCACTACTCTGCACTCACTGCTCTGCATTCACTACTCACTACTCACCACTCTGCACTCACTACTCTGCACTCACTACTCACTACTCACTACTCTGCACTCACTACTCACTACTCTGCACTTACTACTCACTACTCTGCACTCACTACTCACTACTCTGCCCTCACTACTCACTACTCTGCACTCACTACTCACTACTCACTACTCTGCACTCACTACTCACTACTCTGCACTCACTACTCGGCACTCACTACTCGACACTCACTACTCTGCACTCACTACTCCCTACTCTGCACTCACTACTCTGCACTCACTATTCTGCACTCACTACTCTGCACTCACTACTCTGCACTCACTACTCTGCACTCACTATTCACTACTCACTACTCTGCACTCACTACTCTGCACTCACTACTCTGCACTCACTACTCTGCACTCACCACTCACTACTCTGCACTCACTACTCTGCACTCACTACTCTGCACTCACTACTCACTACTCACCACTCTGCACTCACCACTCACTATTCTGCACTCACTACTCAGCACTCACTACTCAGCACTCACTACTCTGCACTCACTACTCCCTACTCTGCACTCACTACTCTGCACTCACTATTCTGCACTCACTACTCTGCACTCACTACTCTGCACTCACTACTCACTACTCTGCACTCACTACTCTGCACTCACTACTCTGCACTCACCACTCACTACTCTGCACTCACTACTCACTACTCACTACTCACTGCTCTGCACTCACTACTCTGCACTCACTACTCACTACTCTGCACTCACTACTCTGCACTCACTACTCACTACTCTGCACTCACTACTCTGTACTCACTACTCACTACTCTGCACTCACCACTCTGCACTCACCACTCTGCACTCACTACTCACTACTCTGCACTCACTACTCACTACTCTGCACTCACTACTCTGCACTCACTACTCTGCACTCACTACTCTGCACTCACTACTCACTACTCACCACTCTGCACTCACCACTCACTATTCTGCACTCACTACTCAGCACTCACTACTCAGCACTCACTACTCGGCACTCACTACTCGCCACTCACTACTCTGCACTCACTACTCCCTACTCTGCACTCACTACTCTGCACTCACTATTCTGCACTCACTACTCTGCACTCACTACTCTGCACTCACTACTCTGCACTCACTACTCACTACTCACTACTCTGCACTCACTACTCACTGCTCTGCACTCACTACTCTGCACTCACCACTTACTACTCACTACTCTGCACTCACTACTCACTACTCTGCACTCACTGCTCTGCACTCACTACTATGCACTCACTACTCTGCACTCACTACTCTGCACTCACTACTCACTACTCTGCACTCACTACTCTGCACTCACTACTCACTACGCTGCACTCACCACTCTGCACTCACCACTCTGCACTCACCACTCTGCACTCACCACTCACTACTCACTATTCTGCCCTCACTACTCTGCACTCACTACTCTGCACTCACTACTCACTACTCTGCACTCACTACTCATTACTCTGCACTCACTACTCACTATTCTGCACTCACTACTCGGCACTCACTACTCGGCACTCACTACTCGGCACTCCCTTCTCTGCACTCACTACTCCCTTCTCTGCACTCACTACTCACTACTCTGCACTCACTACTCACTACTCTGCACTCACTACTCACTACTCTGCTCTCACTACTCACTACTCTGCCATCACTACTCACGACTCTGCACTCACTGCTCACTACTCACTACTCTGCTCACTACTCACTACTCTGCATTCACTACTCTGCACTCACTACTCACTACTCTGCACTCACTATTCTGCACTCACTACTCTGCACTCACTACTCTGCATTCACTACTCTGCACTCACTACTCTGCACTCAATACTCACTACTCACTACTCTGCACTCACTACTCACTACTTTGCACTCACCACTCTACACTCATCACTCTGCACTCACCACTTTGCACTCACTACTCTGCACTCACTACTCTGCACTCACTACTCACTACTCACTACTCTGCACTCACTACTCACTACTCACTACTCTGCACTCACTGCTCTGCACTCACTACTCACTACTCTGCACTCACTACTCTGCACTCACTACTCACTACTCACTACTCTGCACTCACCACTCTGCACTCACCACTCTGCACTCACTACTCTGCACTCACTACTCACTACTCACTACTCTGCACTCACCACTCTGCACTCACCACTCACTACTCACTACTCTGCACTCACTACTCTGCACTCACTACTCTGCACTCACTACTCACTACTCACTACTCTGCACTCACTACTCACTACTCACCACTCTGCACTCACCACTCTCACTCACCACTCTGCACTCACCACTCACTACTCTGCACTCACTACTCTGCACTCACTACTCACTACTCACTACTCTGCACTCACCACTCTGCACTCACCACTCTGCACTCACCACTCTGCACTCACCACTCACTACTCACTACTCACTACTCTGCACTCACCACTCTGCACTCACCACTCTGCACTCACCACTCTGCACTCACCACTCACTACTCTGCACTCACTACTCTGCACTCACTACTCACTACTCACTACTCTGCACTCACCACTCTGCACTCACCACTCTGCACTCACCACTCTGCACTCACCACTCTGCACTCACCACTCACTACTCTGCACTCACTACTCTGCACTCACTACTCACTTCTCTGCACTCACTACTCTGCACTCACTACTCACCACTCTGCACTCACCACTCTGCACTCACTACTCTGCACTCACCACTCACTACTCTGCACTCACTACTCACTACTCTGCACTCACTACTCACTACTCTGTACTCACTACTCACTACTCACTACTCTGCACTCACTACTCACTACTCTGCACTCACTACTCTGCACTCACTACTCTGCACTCACTGCTCTGCATTCACTACTCACTACTCACCACTCTGCACTCACTACTCTGCACTCACTACTCACTACTCACTACTCTGCACTCACTACTCACTACTCTGCACTTACTACTCACTACTCTGCACTCACTACTCACTACTCTGCCCTCACTACTCACTACTCTGCACTCACTACTCACTACTCACTACTCTGCACTCACTACTCACTACTCTGCACTCACTACTCGGCACTCACTACTCGACACTCACTACTCTGCACTCACTACTCCCTACTCTGCACTCACTACTCTGCACTCACTATTCTGCACTCACTACTCTGCACTCACTACTCTGCACTCACTACTCTGCACTCACTATTCACTACTCACTACTCTGCACTCACTACTCTGCACTCACTACTCTGCACTCACTACTCTGCACTCACCACTCACTACTCTGCACTCACTACTCTGCACTCACTACTCTGCACTCACTACTCACTACTCACCACTCTGCACTCACCACTCACTATTCTGCACTCACTACTCAGCACTCACTACTCAGCACTCACTACTCTGCACTCACTACTCCCTACTCTGCACTCACTACTCTGCACTCACTATTCTGCACTCACTACTCTGCACTCACTACTCTGCACTCACTACTCACTACTCTGCACTCACTACTCTGCACTCACTACTCTGCACTCACCACTCACTACTCTGCACTCACTACTCACTACTCACTACTCACTGCTCTGCACTCACTACTCTGCACTCACTACTCACTACTCTGCACTCACTACTCTGCACTCACTACTCACTACTCTGCACTCACTACTCTGTACTCACTACTCACTACTCTGCACTCACCACTCTGCACTCACCACTCTGCACTCACCACTCACTACTCACTACTCTGCACTCACTACTCTGCACTCACTACTCTGCACTCACTACTCACTATTCTGCACTCACTACTCACTACTCTGCACTGACTACTCACTACTCTGCACCAACTACTCACTACTCTGCACTCATTACTCTGCACTCACTATTCTGCACTCACTACTCTGCACTCACGACTCAACACTCTGCATTCACCACTCTGCATTCACCACTCTGCACTCACCACTCACTACTCAGCACTCACTACTCACTACTCTGCACTCACTACTCTGCACTCACTACTCTGCACTCACTACTCACTACTCACTACTCTGCTCTCACTACTCACTACTCACTACTCTGCACTCACTACTCACTACTCTGCACTCACTACTCTGCACTCACTACTCTGCACTCACTACTCTGCACTCACTACTCACTACTCACTACCCTGTACTCACTACTCACTACTCTGCACTCACTATTCTGCACTCACTACTCGGCACTCACTACTCTACACTCACTACTCTGCACTCACTACTCACTACTCACTACTCTGCACTCACTACTCACTACTCTGCACTGACTACTCACTACTCTGCACTCACCACTCACTACTCACTACTCTGCACTCACTACTCTGCACTCACTACTCTGCACTCACTACTCACTACTCACTACCCTGTACTCACTACTCACTACTCTGCACTCACTATTCTGCACTCACTACTCGGCACTCACTACTCGGCACTCACTACTCGCCACTCCCTTCTCTGCACTCACTACTCCCTTCTCTGCACTCACTACTCACTACTCTGCACTCACTACTCTGCACTCACTACTCACTACTCTGCACTCACTACTCACTACTCTGCGCTCACTACTCACTACTCTACCATCACTACTCACTACTCTGCACTCACTGCTCACTTCTCACTACTCTGCTCACTACTCACTACTCTGCACTCACTACTCTGCACTCACTACTCACTACTCTGCACTCACTATTCTTCACTCACTACTCTGCACTCACTACTCTGCATTCACTACTCTGCACTCACTACTCTGCACTCAATACTCACTACTCACTACTCTGCACTCACTACTCACTACTCTGCACTCACCACTCTACACTCATCACTCTGCACTCACCACTTTGTACTCACCACTCTGCACTCACCACTCTACACTCACCACTCTACACTCACTACTCTGCAATTACTACTCACTACTCTGCACTCACTACTCTGCACTCACTACTCTGCACTCACTACTCACTACTCTGCACTCACCATTCTGCCCTCACTACTCACTACTCTGCACTCACTACTCCGCACTCACTACTCACTACTCTGCACTCACTACTAACTACTCACTACTCTGCACTCACTACTCTGCACTCAATACTCTGCACTCACTACTCACAACTCACTACTCTGCACTCACTACTCACTACTCTGCACTGACTACTCACTACTCTGCACTCACCACTCACTACTCACTACTCTGCACTCACTACTCTGCACTCACTACTCTGCACTCACTACTCACTACTCTGCACTCACTACTCACTACTCTGCACTAACTACTCACTACTCTGCACTCACTTCTCACTACTCTGCACTCATTACTCTGCACTCACTACTCTGCACTCACTACTCTGCACTCACTACTCACTACTCACTACTCTGCACTCACTACTCACTACTCTGCACTCACTACTCACTACTCACTACCCTGTACTCACTACTCACTACTCTGCACTCACTACTCTGCACTCATTACTCTGCACTCACTACTCACTACTCACCACTCTGCACTCACCACTCTGCACCCACCACTCTGCACTCACCACTCTGCACTCACTACATACTACTTTGCCCTCACTACTCACTACTCTGCACTCACTACTCACTACTCTGCACTCACTACTCACTACTCTGCACTCACTACTCACTAATCTGCACTCACTACTCTGCACTCACTACTCTGCACTCACTACTCTGTACTCACTACTCACTACTCACCACTCTGCACTCACCACTCTGCACTCACTACTCACTACTCTGCTCTCACTACTTACTACTCTGCACTCACTACTCACTACTCACTACTCTGCACTCACTACTAACTACTCACTACTCTGCACTCACTACTCACTACTCTGCACTCACTACTCTGCACTCACTACTCACTAATCTGCACTCACTATTCTGCCCTCACTACTCACTACTCTGCACTCACTACTCCGCACTCACTACTCACTACTCTGCACTCACTACTCACTATTGTGCACTCACTACTCGGCACTCACTACTCAGCACTCACTACTCTGCACTCACTACTCCCTACTCTGCACTCACTACTCACTACTCTGCACTCACTACTCACTACTCTGCACTTACTACTCACTACTCTGCACTCACTACTCACTACTCTGCCCTCACTACTCACTACTCTGCACTCACTACTCACTACTCACTACTCTGCACTCACTACTCACTACTCTGCACTCACTACTCGGCACTCACTACTCGACACTCACTACTCTGCACTCACTACTCCCTACTCTGCACTCACTACTCTGCACTCACTATTCTGCACTCACTACTCTGCACTCACTACTCTGCACTCACTACTCTGCACTCACTATTCACTACTCACTACTCTGCACTCACTACTCTGCACTCACTACTCTGCACTCACTACTCTGCACTCACCACTCACTACTCTGCACTCACTACTCACTACTCACTACTCTGCACTCACTGCTCTGCACTCACTACTCTGCACTCACTACTCACTACTCTGCACTCACTACTCTGCACTCACTACTCACTACTCTGCACTCACTACTCTGCACTCACTACTCACTACTCACTACTCTGCACTCACCACTCTGCACTCACCACTCTGCACTCACCACTCACTACTCACTACTCTGCACTCACTACTCTGCACTCACTACTCTGCACTCACTACTCACTACTCACTACTCTGCACTCACTACACACTACTCTGCACTGACTACTCACTTCTCTGCACTCACTACTCACTACTCTGCACTCATTAGTCTGCACTCACTACTCTGCACTCACTACTCTCCACTCACGACTCACCACTCTGCACTCACCACTCTGCACTCACCACTCTGCACTCACCACTCACTACTCTGCACTCACTACTCACTACTCTGCACTCACTACTCTGCACTCTCTACTCACTACTCACTACTCTGCACTCACTACTCACTACTCACTACTCTGCACTCACTACTCACTACTCACTACTCACTACTCTGCACTCACTACTCACTACTCACTACTCTGCACTCACTACTCACTACTCTGCACTCACTACTCTGCACTCACTACTCTGCACTCACTACTCTGCACTCACTACTCTGCACTCACTACTCACTACTCTGCACTCACTACTCTTCCCTCACTACTCTGCACTCACTACTCTGCACTCACTACTCACTACTCTGCACTCACTACTCATTACTCTGCACTCACTACTCACTATTCTGCACTCACTACTCGGCACTCACTACTCGGCACTCACTACTCGGCACTCCCTTCTCTGCACTCACTACTCCCTTCTCTGCACTCACTACTCACTACTCTGCACTCACTACTCACTACTCTGCACTCACTACTCACTACTCTGCGCTCACTACTCACTACTCTGCCATCACTACTCATGACTCTGCACTCACTGCTCACTACTCACTACTCTGCTCACTACTCACTACTCTGCATTCACTACTCTGCACTCACTACTCACTACTCTGCACTCACTATTCTGCACTCACTACTCTGCACTCACTACTCTGCATTCACTACTCTGTACTCACTACTCTGCACTCAATACTCACTACTCACTACTCTGCACTCACTACTCACTACTTTGCACTCACCACTCTACACTCATCACTCTGCACTCACCACTTTGCACTCACCACTTTGCACTCACCACTCTGCACTCACCACTCTACACTCACCACTCTACACTCACTACTCTGCACTTACTACTCACTACTCTGCACTCACTACTCTGCACTCACTACTCTGCACTCACTACTCTGCACTCACTACTCACTACTCTGCACTCACCATTCTGCCCTCACTACTCACTACTCTGCACTCACTACTCCGCACTCTTTACTCACTACTCTGCACTCACTACTAACTACTCACTACTCTGCACTCACTACTCTGCACTCACTACTCTGCACTCACTACTCACTACTCTGCACTCACCATTCTGCCTTCACTACTCACTACTCTGCACTCACTACTCCGCACTCACTACTCACTACTCTGCACTCACTACTAACTACTCACTACTCTGCACTCACTACTCACTACTCACTACTCTGCACTCACTACTCACTACTCTGCACTCACTACTTTGCACTCACTACTCTGCACTCACTACTCACTACTCACCACTCTGCACTCACCACTCTCACTCACCACTCTGCACTCACTACTCACTACTCTGCACTCACTACTGACTACTCTGCACTCACTACTCACTACTCACTACTCTGCACTCACTAATCACTACTCACTACTCTGCACTCACTACTCACTACTCTGCACTCACTACTCTGCACTCACTACTCTGCACTCACTACTCACTACTCTGCACTCACTACTCTGCACTCACTACTCACTACTCACTACTCTGCACTCACCACTCTGCACTCACCACTCTGCACTCACCACTCACTACTCACTACTCTGCACTCACTACTCTGCACTCACTACTCTGCACTCACTACTCACTACTCTGCACTCACTACTCACTACTCACCACTCTGCACTCACCACTCTCACTCACCACTCTGCACTCACTACTCACTACTCACTACTTACTACTCTGCACTCACTACTCACTATTCTGCACTCACTAATCACTACTCACTACTCTGCACTCACTACTCACTACTCTGCACTCACTACTCTGCACTCACTACTCACTACTCTGCCCTCACTACTCTGCCCTCACTACTCACTACTCTGCACTCACTACTCCGCACTCACTACTCACTACTCTGCACTCACTACTCGCTACTCACTACTCTGCACTCACTGCTCACTACTCACTACTCTGCACTCACTACTCACTACTCTGCACTCACTACTCTGCCCCCCTACTCACTACTCTGCACTCACTATTCTGCATTCACTACTCTGCACTCACTACTCTGCACTCACTACTCTGCACTCACTACTCTGCACTCACTACTCACTACTCACTACTCACTACTCTGCACTCACTATTCACTACTCTGCACTCACCACTCTACACTCACCACTCTGCACTCACCACTTTGCACTCACCACTCTGCACTCACCACTCTACACTCACCACTCTACACTCACTACTCTGCACTCACTACTCACTACTCTGCACTCACTACTCTGCACTCACTACTCACTACTCTGCACTCACTACTCTGCACTCACTACTCTGCACTCACTACTCACTACTCTGCACCCACTACTCTGCCCTCACTACTCACTACTCTGCACTCACTACTCCGCACTCACTACTCACTACTCTGCACTCACTACTCACTACTCTGCACTCACTATTCACTATTCTGCACTCACTACTCAGCACTCACTACTCAGCACTCACTACTTGGCACTCACTACTCGCCACTCACTACTCTGCACTCACTACTCCCTACTCTGCACTCACTACTCTGCACTCACTACTCTGCACTCACTACTCTGCACTCACTACTCTGCACTCACTACTCACTACTCTGCACTGACTACTCACTGCTCTGCACTCACTACTCTGCACTCACTACTCACTACTCACTACTCTGCACTCACTACTCACTACTCTGCCCTCACTGCTCTGCACTCACTACTATGCACTCACTACTCACTACTCTGCACTCACTACTCTGCACTCACTACTCACTACTCACTACTCTGCACTCACCACTCTGCACTCACCACTCTGCACTCACCACTCTGCACTCACCACTCACTACTCACTATTCTGCACTCTCTACTCTGCACTCACTACTCTACACTCACTACTCTGCACTCACTACTCACTACTCACTACTCTGCACTCACTACTCACTACTCTGCACTGACTACTCACTACTCTGCACTCACTACTCACTACTCTGCACTCACTACTCGGCACTCACTACTCTGCACTCATGACTCACCACTCTGCACTCACCACTCTGCACTCTCCACTCACTACTCTGCACTCACTACTCACTACTCTGCACTCACTACTCTGCACTCACTACACACTACTCACTATTCTGCACTCACTACTCACTACTCTGCACTCACTACTCTGCACTCACTACACACTACTCACTATTCTGCACTCACTACTCACTACTCTGCACTCACTACTCACTACTCTGCACTCACTACTCACTACTCTGCACTCACTACTCTGCACTCACTACTCTGCACTCACTACTCTGCACTCACTACTCACTACTCACCACTCTGCACTCACCACTCACTATTCTGCACTCACTACTCAGCACTCACTACTCAGCACTCACTACTCGGCACTCACTACTCGCCACTCACTACTCTGCACTCACTACTCCCTACTCTGCACTCACTACTCTGCACTCACTATTCTGCACTCACTACTCTGCACTCACTACTCTGCACTCACTACTCTGCACTCACTACTCACTACTCACTACTCTGCACTCACTACTCACTGCTCTGCACTCACTACTCTGCACTCACCACTTACTACTCACTACTCTGCACTCACTACTCACTACTCTGCACTCACTGCTCTGCACTCACTACTATGCACTCACTACTCTGCACTCACTACTCTGCACTCACTACTCACTACTCTGCACTCACTACTCTGCACTCACTACTCACTACGCTGCACTCACCACTCTGCACTCACCACTCTGCACTCACCACTCTGCACTCACCACTCACTACTCACTATTCTGCCCTCACTACTCTGCACTCACTACTCTGCACTCACTACTCACTACTCTGCACTCACTACTCATTACTCTGCACTCACTACTCACTATTCTGCACTCACTACTCGGCACTCACTACTCGGCACTCACTACTCGGCACTCCCTTCTCTGCACTCACTACTCCCTTCTCTGCACTCACTACTCACTACTCTGCACTCACTACTCACTACTCTGCACTCACTACTCACTACTCTGCTCTCACTACTCACTACTCTGCCATCACTACTCACGACTCTGCACTCACTGCTCACTACTCACTACTCTGCTCACTACTCACTACTCTGCATTCACTACTCTGCACTCACTACTCACTACTCTGCACTCACTATTCTGCACTCACTACTCTGCACTCACTACTCTGCATTCACTACTCTGCACTCACTACTCTGCACTCAATACTCACTACTCACTACTCTGCACTCACTACTCACTACTTTGCACTCACCACTCTACACTCATCACTCTGCACTCACCACTTTGCACTCACTACTCTGCACTCACTACTCTGCACTCACTACTCACTACTCACTACTCTGCACTCACTACTCACTACTCACTACTCTGCACTCACTGCTCTGCACTCACTACTCACTACTCTGCACTCACTACTCTGCACTCACTACTCACTACTCACTACTCTGCACTCACCACTCTGCACTCACCACTCTGCACTCACTACTCTGCACTCACTACTCACTACTCACTACTCTGCACTCACCACTCTGCACTCACCACTCACTACTCACTACTCTGCACTCACTACTCTGCACTCACTACTCTGCACTCACTACTCACTACTCACTACTCTGCACTCACTACTCACTACTCACCACTCTGCACTCACCACTCTCACTCACCACTCTGCACTCACCACTCACTACTCTGCACTCACTACTCTGCACTCACTACTCACTACTCACTACTCTGCACTCACCACTCTGCACTCACCACTCTGCACTCACCACTCTGCACTCACCACTCACTACTCACTACTCACTACTCTGCACTCACCACTCTGCACTCACCACTCTGCACTCACCACTCTGCACTCACCACTCACTACTCTGCACTCACTACTCTGCACTCACTACTCACTACTCACTACTCTGCACTCACCACTCTGCACTCACCACTCTGCACTCACCACTCTGCACTCACCACTCTGCACTCACCACTCACTACTCTGCACTCACTACTCTGCACTCACTACTCACTTCTCTGCACTCACTACTCTGCACTCACTACTCACCACTCTGCACTCACCACTCTGCACTCACTACTCTGCACTCACCACTCACTACTCTGCACTCACTACTCACTACTCTGCACTCACTACTCACTACTCTGTACTCACTACTCACTACTCACTACTCTGCACTCACTACTCACTACTCTGCACTCACTACTCTGCACTCACTACTCTGCACTCACTGCTCTGCATTCACTACTCACTACTCACCACTCTGCACTCACTACTCTGCACTCACTACTCACTACTCACTACTCTGCACTCACTACTCACTACTCTGCACTTACTACTCACTACTCTGCACTCACTACTCACTACTCTGCCCTCACTACTCACTACTCTGCACTCACTACTCACTACTCACTACTCTGCACTCACTACTCACTACTCTGCACTCACTACTCGGCACTCACTACTCGACACTCACTACTCTGCACTCACTACTCCCTACTCTGCACTCACTACTCTGCACTCACTATTCTGCACTCACTACTCTGCACTCACTACTCTGCACTCACTACTCTGCACTCACTATTCACTACTCACTACTCTGCACTCACTACTCTGCACTCACTACTCTGCACTCACTACTCTGCACTCACCACTCACTACTCTGCACTCACTACTCTGCACTCACTACTCTGCACTCACTACTCACTACTCACCACTCTGCACTCACCACTCACTATTCTGCACTCACTACTCAGCACTCACTACTCAGCACTCACTACTCGGCACTAACTACTCGCCACTCACTACTCTGCACTCACTACTCCCTACTCTGCACTCACTACTCTGCACTCACTATTCTGCACTCACTACTCTGCACTCACTACTCTGCACTCACTACTCTGCACTCACTACTCACTACTCACTACTCTGCACTCACTACTCACTGCTCTGCACTCACTACTCTGCACTCACCACTTACTACTCACTACTCTGCACTCACTACTCACTACTCTGCACTCACTGCTCTGCACTCACTACTATGCACTCACTACTCTGCACTCACTACTCTGCACTCACTACTCACTACTCTGCACTCACTACTCTGCACTCACTACTCACTACGCTGCACTCACCACTCTGCACTCACCACTCTGCACTCACCACTCTGCACTCACCACTCACTACTCACTATTCTGCCCTCACTACTCTGCACTCACTACTCTGCACTCACTACTCACTACTCTGCACTCACTACTCATTACTCTGCACTCACTACTCACTATTCTGCACTCACTACTCGGCACTCACTACTCGGCACTCACTACTCGGCACTCCCTTCTCTGCACTCACTACTCCCTTCTCTGCACTCACTACTCACTACTCTGCACTCACTACTCACTACTCTGCACTCACTACTCACTACTCTGCTCTCACTACTCACTACTCTGCCATCACTACTCACGACTCTGCACTCACTGCTCACTACTCACTACTCTGCTCACTACTCACTACTCTGCATTCACTACTCTGCACTCACTACTCACTACTCTGCACTCACTATTCTGCACTCACTACTCTGCACTCACTACTCTGCATTCACTACTCTGCACTCACTACTCTGCACTCAATACTCACTACTCACTACTCTGCACTCACTACTCACTACTTTGCACTCACCACTCTACACTCATCACTCTGCACTCACCACTTTGCACTCACTACTCTGCACTCACTACTCTGCACTCACTACTCACTACTCACTACTCTGCACTCACTACTCACTACTCACTACTCTGCACTCACTGCTCTGCACTCACTACTCACTACTCTGCACTCACTACTCTGCACTCACTACTCACTACTCACTACTCTGCACTCACCACTCTGCACTCACCACTCTGCACTCACTACTCTGCACTCACTACTCACTACTCACTACTCTGCACTCACCACTCTGCACTCACCACTCACTACTCACTACTCTGCACTCACTACTCTGCACTCACTACTCTGCACTCACTACTCACTACTCACTACTCTGCACTCACTACTCACTACTCACCACTCTGCACTCACCACTCTCACTCACCACTCTGCACT
Source organism: Lissotriton helveticus (assembly GCF_964261635.1). NCBI lineage: Eukaryota > Metazoa > Chordata > Amphibia > Caudata > Salamandridae > Lissotriton > Lissotriton helveticus. The sequence goes on from NC_136062.1 coordinate 376,777,362, forward strand.
CACCACTCACTACTCTGCACTCACTACTCTGCACTCACTACTCACTACTCACTACTCTGCACTCACCACTCTGCACTCACCACTCTGCACTCACCACTCTGCACTCACCACTCACTACTCACTACTCACTACTCTGCACTCACCACTCTGCACTCACCACTCTGCACTCACCACTCTGCACTCACCACTCACTACTCTGCACTCACTACTCTGCACTCACTACTCACTACTCACTACTCTGCACTCACCACTCTGCACTCACCACTCTGCACTCACCACTCTGCACTCACCACTCTGCACTCACCACTCACTACTCTGCACTCACTACTCTGCACTCACTACTCACTTCTCTGCACTCACTACTCTGCACTCACTACTCACCACTCTGCACTCACCACTCTGCACTCACTACTCTGCACTCACCACTCACTACTCTGCACTCACTACTCACTACTCTGCACTCACTACTCACTACTCTGTACTCACTACTCACTACTCACTACTCTGCACTCACTACTCACTACTCTGCACTCACTACTCTGCACTCACTACTCTGCACTCACTGCTCTGCATTCACTACTCACTACTCACCACTCTGCACTCACTACTCTGCACTCACTACTCACTACTCACTACTCTGCACTCACTACTCACTACTCTCCACTCACCACTCTGCACTCACCACTCTGCACTCAACACTTTGCACTCACCACTCTGCACTCACCACTCTACACTCACCACTCTACACTCACTACTCTGCACTCACTACTCTGCCCTCACTACTCACTACTCTGCACTCACTACTCCGCACTCACTACTCACTACTCTGCACTCACTACTCACTACTCTGCACTCACTACTCACTATTCTGAACTCACTACTCGGCACTCACTACTCAGCACTCACTACTCGGCACTCACTACTTGGCACTCACTACTCTGCACTCACTACTCCCTACTCTGCACTCACTACTCTGCACTCACTATTCTGCACTCACTACTCTGCACTCACTACTCTGCACTCACTACTCACTACTCTGCACTCACTACTCTGCACTCACTACTCTGCACTCACCACTCACTACTCTGCACTCACTACTCACTACTCACTACTCACTGCTCTGCACTCACTACTCTGCACTCACTACTCACTACTCTGCACTCACTACTCTGCACTCACTACTCACTACTCTGCACTCACTACTCTGTACTCACTACTCACTACTCTGCACTCACCACTCTGCACTCACCACTCTGCACTCACCACTCACTACTCACTACTCTGCACTCACTACTCTGCACTCACTACTCTGCACTCACTACTCACTATTCTGCACTCACTACTCACTACTCTGCACTGACTACTCACTACTCTGCACCAACTACTCACTACTCTGCACTCATTACTCTGTCACTCACTATTCTGCACTCACTACTCTGCACTCACGACTCAACACTCTGCATTCACCACTCTGCATTCACCACTCTGCACTCACCACTCACTACTCAGCACTCACTACTCACTACTCTGCACTCACTACTCTGCACTCACTACTCACTACTCACTACTCTGCACTCACTACTCACTACTCACTACTCTGCTCTCACTACTCACTACTCACTACTCTGCACTCACTACTCACTACTCTGCACTCACTACTCTGCACTCACTACTCTGCACTCACTACTCTGCACTCACTACTCACTACTCACTACCCTGTACTCACTACTCACTACTCTGCACTCACTATTCTGCACTCACTACTCGGCACTCACTACTCTACACTCACTACTCTGCACTCACTACTCACTACTCACTACTCTGCACTCACTACTCACTACTCTGCACTGACTACTCACTACTCTGCACTCACCACTCACTACTCACTACTCTGCACTCACTACTCTGCACTCACTACTCTGCACTCACTACTCACTACTCACTACCCTGTACTCACTACTCACTACTCTGCACTCACTATTCTGCACTCACTACTCGGCACTCACTACTCGGCACTCACTACTCGCCACTCCCTTCTCTGCACTCACTACTCCCTTCTCTGCACTCACTACTCACTACTCTGCACTCACTACTCTGCACTCACTACTCACTACTCTGCACTCACTACTCACTACTCTGCGCTCACTACTCACTACTCTGCCATCACTACTCACTACTCTGCACTCACTGCTCACTTCTCACTACTCTGCTCACTACTCACTACTCTGCACTCACTACTCTGCACTCACTACTCACTACTCTGCACTCACTATTCTTCACTCACTACTCTGCACTCACTACTCTGCATTCACTACTCTGCACTCACTACTCTGCACTCAATACTCACTACTCACTACTCTGCACTCACTACTCACTACTCTGCACTCACCACTCTACACTCATCACTCTGCACTCACCACTTTGTACTCACCACTCTGCACTCACCACTCTACACTCACCACTCTACACTCACTACTCTGCAATTACTACTCACTACTCTGCACTCACTACTCTGCACTCACTACTCTGCACTCACTACTCACTACTCTGCACTCACCATTCTGCCCTCACTACTCACTACTCTGCACTCACTACTCCGCACTCACTACTCACTACTCTGCACTCACTACTAACTACTCACTACTCTGCACTCACTACTCTGCACTCAATACTCTGCACTCACTACTCACAACTCACTACTCTGCACTCACTACTCACTACTCTGCACTGACTACTCACTACTCTGCACTCACCACTCACTACTCACTACTCTGCACTCACTACTCTGCACTCACTACTCTGCACTCACTACTCACTACTCTGCACTCACTACTCACTACTCTGCACTAACTACTCACTACTCTGCACTCACTACTCACTACTCTGCACTCATTACTCTGCACTCACTACTCTGCACTCACTACTCTGCACTCACTACTCACTACTCACTACTCTGCACTCACTACTCACTACTCTGCACTCACTACTCACTACTCACTACCCTGTACTCACTACTCACTACTCTGCACTCACTACTCTGCACTCATTACTCTGCACTCACTACTCACTACTCACCACTCTGCACTCACCACTCTGCACCCACCACTCTGCACTCACCACTCTGCACTCACTACATACTACTTTGCCCTCACTACTCACTACTCTGCACTCACTACTCACTACTCTGCACTCACTACTCACTACTCTGCACTCACTACTCACTAATCTGCACTCACTACTCTGCACTCACTACTCTGCACTCACTACTCTGTACTCACTACTCACTACTCACCACTCTGCACTCACCACTCTGCACTCACTACTCACTACTCTGCTCTCACTACTTACTACTCTGCACTCACTACTCACTACTCACTACTCTGCACTCACTACTAACTACTCACTACTCTGCACTCACTACTCACTACTCTGCACTCACTACTCTGCACTCACTACTCACTAATCTGCACTCACTATTCTGCCCTCACTACTCACTACTCTGCACTCACTACTCCGCACTCACTACTCACTACTCTGCACTCACTACTCACTATTGTGCACTCACTACTCGGCACTCACTACTCAGCACTCACTACTCTGCACTCACTACTCCCTACTCTGCACTCACTACTCACTACTCTGCACTCACTACTCACTACTCTGCACTTACTACTCACTACTCTGCACTCACTACTCACTACTCTGCCCTCACTACTCACTACTCTGCACTCACTACTCACTACTCACTACTCTGCACTCACTACTCACTACTCTGCACTCACTACTCGGCACTCACTACTCGACACTCACTACTCTGCACTCACTACTCCCTACTCTGCACTCACTACTCTGCACTCACTATTCTGCACTCACTACTCTGCACTCACTACTCTGCACTCACTACTCTGCACTCACTATTCACTACTCACTACTCTGCACTCACTACTCTGCACTCACTACTCTGCACTCACTACTCTGCACTCACCACTCACTACTCTGCACTCACTACTCACTACTCACTACTCTGCACTCACTGCTCTGCACTCACTACTCTGCACTCACTACTCACTACTCTGCACTCACTACTCTGCACTCACTACTCACTACTCTGCACTCACTACTCTGCACTCACTACTCACTACTCACTACTCTGCACTCACCACTCTGCACTCACCACTCTGCACTCACCACTCACTACTCACTACTCTGCACTCACTACTCTGCACTCACTACTCTGCACTCACTACTCACTACTCACTACTCTGCACTCACTACACACTACTCTGCACTGACTACTCACTTCTCTGCACTCACTACTCACTACTCTGCACTCATTAGTCTGCACTCACTACTCTGCACTCACTACTCTCCACTCACGACTCACCACTCTGCACTCACCACTCTGCACTCACCACTCTGCACTCACCACTCTGCACTCACCACTCACTACTCTGCACTCACTACTCACTACTCTGCACTCACTACTCTGCACTCTCTACTCACTACTCACTACTCTGCACTCACTACTCACTACTCACTACTCTGCACTCACTACTCACTACTCACTACTCACTACTCTGCACTCACTACTCACTACTCACTACTCTGCACTCACTACTCACTACTCTGCACTCACTACTCTGCACTCACTACTCTGCACTCACTACTCTGCACTCACTACTCTGCACTCACTACTCACTACTCTGCACTCACTACTCTTCCCTCACTACTCTGCACTCACTACTCTGCACTCACTACTCACTACTCTGCACTCACTACTCATTACTCTGCACTCACTACTCACTATTCTGCACTCACTACTCGGCACTCACTACTCGGCACTCACTACTCGGCACTCCCTTCTCTGCACTCACTACTCCCTTCTCTGCACTCACTACTCACTACTCTGCACTCACTACTCACTACTCTGCACTCACTACTCACTACTCTGCGCTCACTACTCACTACTCTGCCATCACTACTCATGACTCTGCACTCACTGCTCACTACTCACTACTCTGCTCACTACTCACTACTCTGCATTCACTACTCTGCACTCACTACTCACTACTCTGCACTCACTATTCTGCACTCACTACTCTGCACTCACTACTCTGCATTCACTACTCTGCACTCACTACTCTGCACTCAATACTCACTACTCACTACTCTGCACTCACTACTCACTACTTTGCACTCACCACTCTACACTCATCACTCTGCACTCACCACTTTGCACTCACCACTTTGCACTCACCACTCTGCACTCACCACTCTACACTCACCACTCTACACTCACTACTCTGCACTTACTACTCACTACTCTGCACTCACTACTCTGCACTCACTACTCTGCACTCACTACTCTGCACTCACTACTCACTACTCTGCACTCACCATTCTGCCCTCACTACTCACTACTCTGCACTCACTACTCCGCACTCTTTACTCACTACTCTGCACTCACTACTAACTACTCACTACTCTGCACTCACTACTCTGCACTCACTACTCTGCACTCACTACTCACTATTCTGCACTCACCATTCTGCCCTCACTACTCACTACTCTGCACTCACTACTCCGCACTCACTACTCACTACTCTGCACTCACTACTAACTACTCACTACTCTGCACTCACTACTCACTACTCACTACTCTGCACTCACTACTCACTACTCTGCACTCACTACTTTGCACTCACTACTCTGCACTCACTACTCACTACTCACCACTCTGCACTCACCACTCTCACTCACCACTCTGCACTCACTACTCACTACTCTGCACTCACTACTTACTACTCTGCACTCACTACTCACTACTCACTACTCTGCACTCACTAATCACTACTCACTACTCTGCACTCACTACTCACTACTCTGCACTCACTACTCTGCACTCACTACTCTGCACTCACTACTCACTACTCTGCACTCACTACTCTGCACTCACTACTCACTACTCACTACTCTGCACTCACCACTCTGCACTCACCACTCTGCACTCACCACTCACTACTCACTACTCTGCACTCACTACTCTGCACTCACTACTCTGCACTCACTACTCACTACTCTGCACTCACTACTCACTACTCACCACTCTGCACTCACCACTCTCACTCACCACTCTGCACTCACTACTCACTACTTACTACTCTGCACTCACTACTCACTATTCTGCACTCACTAATCACTACTCACTACTCTGCACTCACTACTCACTACTCTGCACTCACTACTCTGCACTCACTACTCACTACTCTGCCCTCACTACTCTGCCCTCACTACTCACTACTCTGCACTCACTACTCCGCACTCACTACTCACTACTCTGCACTCACTACTCGCTACTCACTACTCTGCACTCACTGCTCACTACTCACTACTCTGCACTCACTACTCACTACTCTGCACTCACTACTCTGCCCCCCTACTCACTACTCTGCACTCACTATTCTGCATTCACTACTCTGCACTCACTACTCTGCACTCACTACTCTGCACTCACTACTCTGCACTCACTACTCACTACTCACTACTCACTACTCTGCACTCACTATTCACTACTCTGCACTCACCACTCTACACTCACCACTCTGCACTCACCACTTTACACTCACCACTCTGCACTCACCACTCTACACTCACCACTCTACACTCACTACTCTGCACTCACTACTCACTACTCTGCACTCACTACTCTGCACTCACTACTCACTACTCTGCACTCACTACTCTGCACTCACTACTCTGCACTCACTACTCACTACTCTGCACCCACTACTCTGCCCTCACTACTCACTACTCTGCACTCACTACTCCGCACTCACTACTCACTACTCTGCACTCACTACTCACTACTCTGCACTCACTATTCACTATTCTGCACTCACTACTCAGCACTCACTACTCAGCACTCACTACTTGGCACTCACTACTCGCCACTCACTACTCTGCACTCACTACTCCCTACTCTGCACTCACTACTCTGCACTCACTACTCTGCACTCACTACTCTGCACTCACTACTCTGCACTCACTACTCACTACTCTGCACTGACTACTCACTGCTCTGCACTCACTACTCTGCACTCACTACTCACTACTCACTACTCTGCACTCACTACTCACTACTCTGCCCTCACTGCTCTGCACTCACTACTATGCACTCACTACTCACTACTCTGCACTCACTACTCTGCACTCACTACTCACTACTCACTACTCTGCACTCACCACTCTGCACTCACCACTCTGCACTCACCACTCTGCACTCACCACTCACTACTCACTATTCTGCACTCTCTACTCTGCACTCACTACTCTACACTCACTACTCTGCACTCACTACTCACTACTCACTACTCTGCACTCACTACTCACTACTCTGCACTGACTACTCACTACTCTGCACTCACTACTCACTACTCTGCACTCACTACTCGGCACTCACTACTCTGCACTCATGACTCACCACTCTGCACTCACCACTCTGCACTCTCCACTCACTACTCTGCACTCACTACTCACTACTCTGCACTCACTACTCTGCACTCACTACACACTACTCACTATTCTGCACTCACTACTCACTACTCTGCACTCACTACTCTGCACTCACTACACACTACTCACTATTCTGCACTCACTACTCACTACTCTGCACTCACTACTCACTACTCTGCACTCACTACTCACTACTCTGCACTCACTACTCTGCACTCACTACTCTGCACTCACTACTCTGCACTCACTACTCACTACTCACCACTCTGCACTCACCACTCACTATTCTGCACTCACTACTCAGCACTCACTACTCAGCACTCACTACTCGGCACTCACTACTCGCCACTCACTACTCTGCACTCACTACTCCCTACTCTGCACTCACTACTCTGCACTCACTATTCTGCACTCACTACTCTGCACTCACTACTCTGCACTCACTACTCTGCACTCACTACTCACTACTCACTACTCTGCACTCACTACTCACTGCTCTGCACTCACTACTCTGCACTCACCACTTACTACTCACTACTCTGCACTCACTACTCACTACTCTGCACTCACTGCTCTGCACTCACTACTATGCACTCACTACTCTGCACTCACTACTCTGCACTCACTACTCACTACTCTGCACTCACTACTCTGCACTCACTACTCACTACGCTGCACTCACCACTCTGCACTCACCACTCTGCACTCACCACTCTGCACTCACCACTCACTACTCACTATTCTGCCCTCACTACTCTGCACTCACTACTCTGCACTCACTACTCACTACTCTGCACTCACTACTCATTACTCTGCACTCACTACTCACTATTCTGCACTCACTACTCGGCACTCACTACTCGGCACTCACTACTCGGCACTCCCTTCTCTGCACTCACTACTCCCTTCTCTGCACTCACTACTCACTACTCTGCACTCACTACTCACTACTCTGCACTCACTACTCACTACTCTGCTCTCACTACTCACTACTCTGCCATCACTACTCACGACTCTGCACTCACTGCTCACTACTCACTACTCTGCTCACTACTCACTACTCTGCATTCACTACTCTGCACTCACTACTCACTACTCTGCACTCACTATTCTGCACTCACTACTCTGCACTCACTACTCTGCATTCACTACTCTGCACTCACTACTCTGCACTCAATACTCACTACTCACTACTCTGCACTCACTACTCACTACTTTGCACTCACCACTCTACACTCATCACTCTGCACTCACCACTTTGCACTCACTACTCTGCACTCACTACTCTGCACTCACTACTCACTACTCACTACTCTGCACTCACTACTCACTACTCACTACTCTGCACTCACTGCTCTGCACTCACTACTCACTACTCTGCACTCACTACTCTGCACTCACTACTCACTACTCACTACTCTGCACTCACCACTCTGCACTCACCACTCTGCACTCACCACTCTGCACTCACCACTCACTACTCTGCACTCACTACTCTGCACTCACTACTCACTACTCACTACTCTGCACTCACCACTCTGCACTCACCACTCTGCACTCACCACTCTGCACTCACCACTCACTACTCACTACTCACTACTCTGCACTCACCACTCTGCACTCACCACTCTGCACTCACCACCCTGCACTCACCACTCACTACTCTGCACTCACTACTCTGCACTCACTACTCACTACTCACTACTCTGCACTCACCACTCTGCACTCACCACTCTGCACTCACCACTCTGCACTCACCACTCTGCACTCACCACTCACTACTCTGCACTCACTACTCTGCACTCACTACTCACTTCTCTGCACTCACTACTCTGCACTCACTACTCACCACTCTGCACTCACCACTCTGCACTCACTACTCTGCACTCACCACTCACTACTCTGCACTCACTACTCACTACTCTGCACTCACTACTCTGCACTCACTACTCACTACTCTGTACTCACTACTCACTACTCACTACTCTGCACTCACTACTCACTACTCACTACTCTGCACTCACTACTCTGCACTCACTACTCTGCACTCACTACTCTGCATTCACTACTCACTACTCACCACTCTGCACTCACTACTCTGCACTCACTACTCACTACTCACTACTCTGCACTCACTACTCACTACTCTCCACTCACCACTCTGCACTCACCACTCTGCACTCAACACTTTGCACTCACCACTCTGCACTCACCACTCTACACTCACCACTCTACACTCACTACTCTGCACTCACTACTCTGCCCTCACTACTCACTACTCTGCACTCACTACTCCGCACTCACTACTCACTACTCTGCACTCACTACTCACTACTCTGCACTCACTACTCACTATTCTGAACTCACTACTCGGCACTCACTACTCAGCACTCACTACTCGGCACTCACTACTTGGCACTCACTACTCTGCACTCACTACTCCCTACTCTGCACTCACTACTCTGCACTCACTATTCTGCACTCACTACTCTGCACTCACTACTCTGCACTCACTACTCACTACTCTGCACTCACTACTCTGCACTCACTACTCTGCACTCACCACTCACTACTCTGCACTCACTACTCACTACTCAACACTCACTGCTCTGCACTCACTACTCTGCACTCACTACTCACTACTCTGCACTCACTACTCTGCACTCACTACTCACTACTCTGCACTCACTACTCTGTACTCACTACTCACTACTCTGCACTCACCACTCTGCACTCACCACTCTGCACTCACCACTCACTACTCACTACTCTGCACTCACTACTCTGCACTCACTACTCTGCACTCACTACTCACTATTCTGCACTCACTACTCACTACTCTGCACTGACTACTCACTACTCTGCACCAACTACTCACTACTCTGCACTCATTACTCTGCACTCACTATTCTGCACTCACTACTCTGCACTCACGACTCAACACTCTGCATTCACCACTCTGCATTCACCACTCTGCACTCACCACTCACTACTCAGCACTCACTACTCACTACTCTGCACTCACTACTCTGCACTCACTACTCACTACTCACTACTCTGCACTCACTACTCACTACTCACTACTCTGCTCTCACTACTCACTACTCACTACTCTGCACTCACTACTCACTACTCTGCACTCACTACTCTGCACTCACTACTCTGCACTCACTACTCTGCACTCACTACTCACTACTCACTACCCTGTACTCACTACTCACTACTCTGCACTCACTATTCTGCACTCACTACTCGGCACTCACTACTCTACACTCACTACTCTGCACTCACTACTCACTACTCACTACTCTGCACTCACTACTCACTACTCTGCACTGACTACTCACTACTCTGCACTCACCACTCACTACTCACTACTCTGCACTCACTACTCTGCACTCACTACTCTGCACTCACTACTCACTACTCACTACCCTGTACTCACTACTCACTACTCTGCACTCACTATTCTGCACTCACTACTCGGCACTCACTACTCGGCACTCACTACTCGCCACTCCCTTCTCTGCACTCACTACTCCCTTCTCTGCACTCACTACTCACTACTCTGCACTCACTACTCTGCACTCACTACTCACTACTCTGCACTCACTACTCACTACTCTGCGCTCACTACTCACTACTCTGCCATCACTACTCACTACTCTGCACTCACTGCTCACTTCTCACTACTCTGCTCACTACTCACTACTCTGCACTCACTACTCTGCACTCACTACTCACTACTCTGCACTCACTATTCTTCACTCACTACTCTGCACTCACTACTCTGCATTCAATACTCTGCACTCACTACTCTGCACTCAATACTCAATACTCACTACTCTGCACTCACTACTCACTACTCTGCACTCACCACTCTACACTCATCACTCTGCACTCACCACTTTGCACTCACCACTCTGCACTCACCACTCTACACTCACCACTCTACACTCACTACTCTGCAATTACTACTCACTACTCTGCACTCACTACTCTGCACTCACTACTCTGCACTCACTACTCTGCACTCACTACTCACTACTCTGCACTCACCATTCTGCCCTCACTACTCACTACTCTGCACTCACTACTCCGCACTCACTACTCACTACTCTGCACTCACTACTAACTACTCACTACTCTGCACTCACTACTCTGCACTCAATACTCTGCACTCACTACTCACAACTCACTACTCTGCACTCACTACTCACTACTCTGCACTGACTACTCACTACTCTGCACTCACCACTCACTACTCACTACTCTGCACTCACTACTCTGCACTCACTACTCACTACTCTGCACTCACTACTCACTACTCTGCACTGACTACTCACTACTCTGCAATCACTACTCACTACTCTGCACTCATTACTCTGCACTCACTACTCTGCACTCACTACTCTGCACTCACTACTCACTACTCACTACTCTGCACTCACTACTCACTACTCTGCACTCACTACTCACTACTCACTACCCTGTACTCACTACTCACTACTCTGCACTCACTACTCTGCACTCACTACTCTGCACTCACTACTCACTACTCACCACTCTGCACTCACCACTCTGCACCCACCACTCTGCACTCACCACTCTGCACTCACTACATACTACTTTGCCCTCACTACTCACTACTCTGCACTCACTACTCACTACTCTGCACTCACTACTCACTACTCTGCACTCACTACTCACTAATCTGCACTCACTACTCTGCACTCACTACTCTGCACTCACTACTCTGTACTCACTACTCACTACTCACCACTCTGCACTCACCACTCTGCACTCACTACTCACTACTCTGCTCTCACTACTTACTACTCTGCACTCACTACTCACTACTCTGCACTCACTACTTTGCACTTACTACTCTGCACTCACTACTCACTACTCACCACTCTGCACTCACTACTCACTACTCTGCACTCACTACTTACTACTCTGCACTCACTACTCACTACTCACTACTCTGCACTCACTAATCACTACTCACTACTCTGCACTCACTACTCACTACTCACTACTCTGCACTCACTACTCTGCACTCACTACTCTGCACTCACTACTCACTACTCTGCACTCACTACTCTGCACTCACTACTCACTACTCACTACTCTGCACTCACCACTCTGCACTCACCACTCTGCACTCACCACTCACTACTCACTACTCTGCACTCACTACTCTGCACTCACTACTCTGCACTCACTACTCACTACTCACTACTCTGCACTCACTACTCACTACTCACCACTCTGCACTCACCACTCTCACTCACCACTCTGCACTCACTACTCACTACTCTGTACTCACTACTCTGCACTCACTACTCTGCACTCACTATTCTGCACTCACTACTCTGCACTCACTACTCTGCACTCACTACTCTGCACTCACTACTCACTACTCATTACTCTGCACTCACTACTCTGCACTCACTACTCTGCACTCACTACTCACTACTCACTACTCTGCACTCACTACTCACTACTCACTACTCTGCACTCACTGCTCTGCACTCACTACTCACTACTCTGCACTCACTACTCTGCACTCACTACTCACTACTCACTACTCTGCACTCACCACTCTGCACTCACCACTCTGCACTCACCACTCTGCACTCACCACTCACTACTCTGCACTCACTACTCTGCACTCACTACTCACTACTCACTACTCTGCACTCACCACTCTGCACTCACCACTCTGCACTCACCACTCTGCACTCACCACTCACTACTCACTACTCACTACTCTGCACTCACCACTCTGCACTCACCACTCTGCACTCACCACTCTGCACTCACCACTCACTACTCTGCACTCACTACTCTGCACTCACTACTCACTACTCACTACTCTGCACTCACCACTCTGCACTCACCACTCTGCACTCACCACTCTGCACTCACCACTCTGCACTCACCACTCACTACTCTGCACTCACTACTCTGCACTCACTACTCACTTCTCTGCACTCACTACTCTGCACTCACTACTCACCACTCTGCACTCACCACTCTGCACTCACTACTCTGCACTCACCACTCACTACTCTGCACTCACTACTCACTACTCTGCACTCACTACTCTGCACTCACTACTCACTACTCTGTACTCACTACTCACTACTCACTACTCTGCACTCACTACTCACTACTCACTACTCTGCACTCACTACTCTGCACTCACTACTCTGCACTCACTACTCTGCATTCACTACTCACTACTCACCACTCTGCACTCACTACTCTGCACTCACTACTCACTACTCACTACTCTGCACTCACTACTCACTACTCTCCACTCACCACTCTGCACTCACCACTCTGCACTCAACACTTTGCACTCACCACTCTGCACTCACCACTCTACACTCACCACTCTACACTCACTACTCTGCACTCACTACTCTGCCCTCACTACTCACTACTCTGCACTCACTACTCCGCACTCACTACTCACTACTCTGCACTCACTACTCACTACTCTGCACTCACTACTCACTATTCTGAACTCACTACTCGGCACTCACTACTCAGCACTCACTACTCGGCACTCACTACTTGGCACTCACTACTCTGCACTCACTACTCCCTACTCTGCACTCACTACTCTGCACTCACTATTCTGCACTCACTACTCTGCACTCACTACTCTGCACTCACTACTCACTACTCTGCACTCACTACTCTGCACTCACTACTCTGCACTCACCACTCACTACTCTGCACTCACTACTCACTACTCAACACTCACTGCTCTGCACTCACTACTCTGCACTCACTACTCACTACTCTGCACTCACTACTCTGCACTCACTACTCACTACTCTGCACTCACTACTCTGTACTCACTACTCACTACTCTGCACTAACCACTCTGCACTCACCACTCTGCACTCACCACTCACTACTCACTACTCTGCACTCACTACTCTGCACTCACTACTCTGCACTCACTACTCACTATTCTGCACTCACTACTCACTACTCTGCACTGACTACTCACTACTCTGCACCAACTACTCACTACTCTGCACTCATTACTCTGCACTCACTATTCTGCACTCACTACTCTGCACTCACGACTCAACACTCTGCATTCACCACTCTGCATTCACCACTCTGCACTCACCACTCACTACTCAGCACTCACTACTCACTACTCTGCACTCACTACTCTGCACTCACTACTCACTACTCACTACTCTGCACTCACTACTCACTACTCACTACTCTGCTCTCACTACTCACTACTCACTACTCTGCACTCACTACTCACTACTCTGCACTCACTACTCTGCACTCACTACTCTGCACTCACTACTCTGCACTCACTACTCACTACTCACTACCCTGTACTCACTACTCACTACTCTGCACTCACTATTCTGCACTCACTACTCGGCACTCACTACTCTACACTCACTACTCTGCACTCACTACTCACTACTCACTACTCTGCACTCACTACTCACTACTCTGCACTGACTACTCACTACTCTGCACTCACCACTCACTACTCACTACTCTGCACTCACTACTCTGCACTCACTACTCTGCACTCACTACTCACTACTCACTACCCTGTACTCACTACTCACTACTCTGCACTCACTATTCTGCACTCACTACTCGGCACTCACTACTCGCCACTCACTACTCGCCACTCCCTTCTCTGCACTCACTACTCCCTTCTCTGCACTCACTACTCACTACTCTGCACTCACTACTCTGCACTCACTACTCACTACTCTGCACTCACTACTCACTACTCTGCGCTCACTACTCACTACTCTGCCATCACTACTCACTACTCTGCACTCACTGCTCACTTCTCACTACTCTGCTCACTACTCACTACTCTGCACTCACTACTCTGCACTCACTACTCACTACTCTGCACTCACTATTCTTCACTCACTACTCTGCACTCACTACTCTGCATTCACTACTCTGCACTCACTACTCTGCACTCAATGCTCAATACTCACTACTCTGCACTCACTACTCACTACTCTGCACTCACCACTCTACACTCACCACTCTGCACTCATCACTCTGCACTCACCACTTTGCACTCACCACTCTGCACTCACCACTCTACACTCACTACTCTGCAATTACTACTCACTACTCTGCACTCACTACTCTGCACTCACTACTCTGCACTCACTACTCACTACTCTGCACTCACCATTCTGCCCTCACTACTCACTACTCTGCACTCACTACTCCGCACTCACTACTCACTACTCTGCACTCACTACTAACTACTCACTACTCTGCACTCACTACTCTGCACTCAATACTCTGCACTCACTACTCACAACTCACTACTCTGCACTCACTACTCACTACTCTGCACTGACTACTCACTACTCTGCACTCACCACTCACTACTCACTACTCTGCACTCACTACTCTGCACTCACTACTCTGCACTCACTACTCACTACTCTGCACTCACTACTCACTACTCTGCACTGACTACTCACTACTCTGCAATCACTACTCACTACTCTGCACTCATTACTCTGCACTCACTACTCTGCACTCACTACTCTGCACTCACTACTCACTACTCACTACTCTGCACTCACTACTCACTACTCTGCACTCACTACTCACTACTCACTACCCTGTACTCACTACTCACTACTCTGCACTCACTACTCTGCACTCACTACTCTGCACTCACTACTCACTACTCACCACTCTGCACTCACCACTCTGCACCCACCACTCTGCACTCACCACTCTGCACTCACTACATACTACTTTGCCCTCACTACTCACTACTCTGCACTCACTACTCACTACTCTGCACTCACTACTCACTACTCTGCACTCACTACTCACTAATCTGCACTCACTACTCTGCACTCACTACTCTGCACTCACTACTCTGTACTCACTACTCACTACTCACCACTCTGCACTCACCACTCTGCACTCACTACTCACTACTCTGCTCTCACTACTTACTACTCTGCACTCACTACTCACTACTCACTACTCTGCACTCACTACTAACTACTCACTACTCTGCACTCACTACTCACTACTCTGTACTCACTACTCTGCACTCACTACTCACTAATCTGCACTCACTATTCTGCCCTCACTACTCACTACTCTGCACTCACTACTCCGCACTCACTACTCACTACTCTGCACTCACTACTCACTATTGTGCACTCACTACTCGGCACTCACTACTCAGCACTCACTACTCTGCACTCACTACTCCCTACTCTGCACTCACTACTCACTACTCTGCACTCACTACTCACTACTCTGCACTTACTACTCACTACTCTGCACTCACTACTCACTACTCTGCCCTCACTACTCACTACTCTGCACTCACTACTCACTACTCTGCACTCACTACTCGGCACTCACTACTCGACACTCACTACTCTGCACTCACTACTCCCTACTCTGCATTCACTACTCTGCACTCACTATTCTGCACTCACTACTCTGCACTCACTACTCTGCACTCACTACTCTGCACTCACTATTCACTACTCACTACTCTGCACTCACTACTCTGCACTCACTACTCTGCACTCACTACTCTGCACTCACCACTCACTACTCTGCACTCACTACTCACTACTCACTACTCTGCACTCACTGCTCTGCACTCACTACTCTGCACTCCCTACTCACTACTCTGCACTCACTACTCTGCACTCACTACTCACTACTCTGCACTCACTACTCTGCACTCACTACTCACTACTCACTACTCTGCACTCACCACTCTGCACTCACCACTCTGCACTCACCACTCACTACTCACTACTCTGCACTCACTACTCTGCACTCACTACTCTGCACTCACTACTCACTACTCACTACTCTGCACTCACTACACACTACTCTGCACTGACTACTCACTTCTCTGCACTCACTACTCACTACTCTGCACTCATTAGTCTGCACTCACTACTCTGCACTCACTACTCTCCACTCACGACTCACCACTCTGCACTCACCACTCTGCACTCACCACTCTGCACTCACCACTCACTACTCTGCACTCACTACTCACTACTCTGCACTCACTACTCTGCACTCTCTACTCACTACTCACTACTCTGCACTCACTACTCACTACTCACTACTCTGCACTCACTACTCACTACTCACTACTCACTACTCACTACTCTGCACTCACTACTCACTACTCACTACTCTGCACTCACTACTCACTACTCTGCACTCACTACTCTGCACTCACTACTCTGCACTCACTACTCTGCACTCACTACTCTGCACTCACTACTCACTACTCTGCACTCACTACTCTTCCCTCACTACTCTGCACTCACTACTCTGCACTCACTACTCACTACTCTGCACTCACTACTCATTACTCTGCACTCACTACTCACTATTCTGCACTCACTACTCGGCACTCACTACTCGGCACTCACTACTCGGCACTCCCTTCTCTGCACTCACTACTCCCTTCTCTGCACTCACTACTCACTACTCTGCACTCACTACTCACTACTCTGCACTCACTACTCACTACTCTGCGCTCACTACTCACTACTCTGCCATCACTACTCATGACTCTGCACTCACTGCTCACTACTCACTACTCTGCTCACTACTCACTACTCTGCATTCACTACTCTGCACTCACTACTCACTACTCTGCACTCACTATTCTGCACTCACTACTCTGCACTCACTACTCTGCATTCACTACTCTGCACTCACTACTCTGCACTCAATACTCACTACTCACTACTCTGCACTCACTACTCACTACTTTGCACTCACCACTCTACACTCATCACTCTGCACTCACCACTCTGCACTCACTACTCACTACTATGCTCTCACTACTTACTACTCTGCACTCACTACTCACTGCTCACTACTCTGCACTCACTACTAACTACTCACTACTCTGCACTCACTACTCACTACTCTGCACTCACTACTCTGCACTCACTACTCACTACTCTGCACTCACTATTCTGCCCTCACTACTCACTACTCTGCACTCACTACTCTGCACTCACTACTCACTACTCTGCACTCACTACTCACTATTGTGCACTCACTACTCGGCACTCACTACTCAGCACTCACTACTCTGCACTCACTACTCCCTACTCTGCACTCACTACTCACTACTCTGCACTCACTACTCACTACTCTGCACTTACTACTCACTACTCTGCACTCACTACTCACTACTCTGCCCTCACTACTCACTACTCTGCACTCACTACTCACTACTCACTACTCTGCACTCACTACTCCCTACTCTGCACTCACTACTCTGCACTCACTATTCTGCACTCACTACTCTGCACTCACTACTCTGCACTCACTATTCACTACTCACTACTCTGCACTCACTACTCTGCACTCACTACTCTGCACTCACTACTCTGCACTCACCACTCACTACTCTGCACTCACTACTCACTACTCACTACTCTGCACTCACTGCTCTGCACTCACTACTCTGCACTCACTACTCACTACTCTGCACTCACTACTCTGCACTCACTACTCACTACTCTGCACTCACTACTCTGCACTCACTACTCACTACTCACTACTCTGCACTCACCACTCTGCACTCACCACTCTGCACTCACCACTCACTACTCACTACTCTGCACTCACTACTCTGCACTCACTACTCTGCACTCACTACTCACTACTCACTACTCTGCACTCACTACACACTACTCTGCACTGACTACTCACTTCTCTGCACTCACTACTCACTACTCTGCACTCATTAGTCTGCACTCACTACTCTGCACTCACTACTCTCCACTCACGACTCACCACTCTGCACTCACCACTCTGCACTCACCACTCTGCACTCACCACTCACTACTCTGCACTCACTACTCACTACTCTGCACTCACTACTCTGCACTCTCTACTCACTACTCACTACTCTGCACTCACTACTCACTACTCACTACTCTGCACTCACTACTCACTACTCACTACTCACTACTCTGCACTCACTACTCACTACTCACTACTCTGCACTCACTACTCACTACTCTGCACTCACTACTTTGCACTTACTACTCTGCACTCACTACTCACTACTCACCACTCTGCACTCACTACTCACTACTCTGCACTCACTACTTACTACTCTGCACTCACTACTCACTACTCACTACTCTGCACTCACTAATCACTACTCACTACTCTGCACTCACTACTCACTACTCACTACTCTGCACTCACTACTCTGCACTCACTACTCTGCACTCACTACTCACTACTCTGCACTCACTACTCTGCACTCACTACTCACTACTCACTACTCTGCACTCACCACTCTGCACTCACCACTCTGCACTCACCACTCTGCACTCACCACTCACTACTCACTACTCTGCACTCACTACTCTGCACTCACTACTCTGCACTCACTACTCACTACTCACTACTCTGCACTCACTACTCACTACTCACCACTCTGCACTCACCACTCTCACTCACCACTCTGCACTCACTACTCACTACTCTGTACTCACTACTCTGCACTCACTACTCTGCACTCACTATTCTGCACTCACTACTCTGCACTCACTACTCACTACTCTGCACTCACTACTCTGCACTCACTACTCACTACTCACTACTCTGCACTCACCACTCTGCACTCACCACTCTGCACTCACCACTCTGCACTCACCACTCACTACTCTGCACTCACTACTCTGCACTCACTACTCACTACTCACTACTCTGCACTCACCACTCTGCACTCACCACTCTGCACTCACCACTCTGCACTCACCACTCACTACTCACTACTCACTACTCTGCACTCACCACTCTGCACTCACCACTCTGCACTCACCACTCTGCACTCACCACTCACTACTCTGCACTCACTACTCTGCACTCACTACTCACTACTCACTACTCTGCACTCACCACTCTGCACTCACCACTCTGCACTCACCACTCTGCACTCACCACTCTGCACTCACCACTCACTACTCTGCACTCACTACTCTGCACTCACTACTCACTTCTCTGCACTCACTACTCTGCACTCACTACTCACCACTCTGCACTCACCACTCTGCACTCACTACTCTGCACTCACCACTCACTACTCTGCACTCACTACTCACTACTCTGCACTCACTACTCTGCACTCACTACTCACTACTCTGTACTCACTACTCACTACTCACTACTCTGCACTCACTACTCACTACTCACTACTCTGCACTCACTACTCTGCACTCACTACTCTGCACTCACTACTCTGCATTCACTACTCACTACTCACCACTCTGCACTCACTACTCTGCACTCACTACTCACTACTCACTACTCTGCACTCACTACTCACTACTCTCCACTCACCACTCTGCACTCACCACTCTGCACTCAACACTTTGCACTCACCACTCTGCACTCACCACTCTACACTCACCACTCTACACTCACTACTCTGCACTCACTACTCTGCCCTCACTACTCACTACTCTGCACTCACTACTCCGCACTCACTACTCACTACTCTGCACTCACTACTCACTACTCTGCACTCACTACTCACTATTCTGAACTCACTACTCGGCACTCACTACTCAGCACTCACTACTCGGCACTCACTACTTGGCACTCACTACTCTGCACTCACTACTCCCTACTCTGCACTCACTACTCTGCACTCACTATTCTGCACTCACTACTCTGCACTCACTACTCTGCACTCACTACTCACTACTCTGCACTCACTACTCTGCACTCACTACTCTGCACTCACCACTCACTACTCTGCACTCACTACTCACTACTCAACACTCACTGCTCTGCACTCACTACTCTGCACTCACTACTCACTACTCTGCACTCACTACTCTGCACTCACTACTCACTACTCTGCACTCACTACTCTGTACTCACTACTCACTACTCTGCACTCACCACTCTGCACTCACCACTCTGCACTCACCACTCACTACTCACTACTCTGCACTCACTACTCTGCACTCACTACTCTGCACTCACTACTCACTATTCTGCACTCACTACTCACTACTCTGCACTGACTACTCACTACTCTGCACCAACTACTCACTACTCTGCACTCATTACTCTGCACTCACTATTCTGCACTCACTACTCTGCACTCACGACTCAACACTCTGCATTCACCACTCTGCATTCACCACTCTGCACTCACCACTCACTACTCAGCACTCACTACTCACTACTCTGCACTCACTACTCTGCACTCACTACTCACTACTCACTACTCTGCACTCACTACTCACTACTCACTACTCTGCTCTCACTACTCACTACTCACTACTCTGCACTCACTACTCACTACTCTGCACTCACTACTCTGCACTCACTACTCTGCACTCACTACTCTGCACTCACTACTCACTACTCACTACCCTGTACTCACTACTCACTACTCTGCACTCACTATTCTGCACTCACTACTCGGCACTCACTACTCTACACTCACTACTCTGCACTCACTACTCACTACTCACTACTCTGCACTCACTACTCACTACTCTGCACTGACTACTCACTACTCTGCACTCACCACTCACTACTCACTACTCTGCACTCACTACTCTGCACTCACTACTCTGCACTCACTACTCACTACTCACTACCCTGTACTCACTACTCACTACTCTGCACTCACTATTCTGCACTCACTACTCGGCACTCACTACTCGGCACTCACTACTCGCCACTCCCTTCTCTGCACTCACTACTCCCTTCTCTGCACTCACTACTCACTACTCTGCACTCACTACTCTGCACTCACTACTCACTACTCTGCACTCACTACTCACTACTCTGCGCTCACTACTCACTACTCTGCCATCACTACTCACTACTCTGCACTCACTGCTCACTTCTCACTACTCTGCTCACTACTCACTACTCTGCACTCACTACTCTGCACTCACTACTCACTACTCTGCACTCACTATTCTTCACTCACTACTCTGCACTCACTACTCTGCATTCACTACTCTGCACTCACTACTCTGCACTCAATACTCAATACTCACTACTCTGCACTCACTACTCACTACTCTGCACTCACCACTCTACACTCATCACTCTGCACTCACCACTTTGCACTCACCACTCTGCACTCACCACTCTACACTCACCACTCTACACTCACTACTCTGCAATTACTACTCACTACTCTGCACTCACTACTCTGCACTCACTACTCTGCACTCACTACTCTGCACTCACTACTCACTACTCTGCACTCACCATTCTGCCCTCACTACTCACTACTCTGCACTCACTACTCCGCACTCACTACTCACTACTCTGCACTCACTACTAACTACTCACTACTCTGCACTCACTACTCTGCACTCAATACTCTGCACTCACTACTCACAACTCACTACTCTGCACTCACTACTCACTACTCTGCACTGACTACTCACTACTCTGCACTCACCACTCACTACTCACTACTCTGCACTCACTACTCTGCACTCACTACTCACTACTCTGCACTCACTACTCACTACTCTGCACTGACTACTCACTACTCTGCAATCACTACTCACTACTCTGCACTCATTACTCTGCACTCACTACTCTGCACTCACTACTCTGCACTCACTACTCACTACTCACTACTCTGCACTCACTACTCACTACTCTGCACTCACTACTCACTACTCACTACCCTGTACTCACTACTCACTACTCTGCACTCACTACTCTGCACTCACTACTCTGCACTCACTACTCACTACTCACCACTCTGCACTCACCACTCTGCACCCACCACTCTGCACTCACCACTCTGCACTCACTACATACTACTTTGCCCTCACTACTCACTACTCTGCACTCACTACTCACTACTCTGCACTCACTACTCACTACTCTGCACTCACTACTCACTAATCTGCACTCACTACTCTGCACTCACTACTCTGCACTCACTACTCTGTACTCACTACTCACTACTCACCACTCTGCACTCACCACTCTGCACTCACTACTCACTACTCTGCTCTCACTACTTACTACTCTGCACTCACTACTCACTACTCTGCACTCACTACTTTGCACTTACTACTCTGCACTCACTACTCACTACTCACCACTCTGCACTCACTACTCACTACTCTGCACTCACTACTTACTACTCTGCACTCACTACTCACTACTCACTACTCTGCACTCACTAATCACTACTCACTACTCTGCACTCACTACTCACTACTCACTACTCTGCACTCACTACTCTGCACTCACTACTCTGCACTCACTACTCACTACTCTGCACTCACTACTCTGCACTCACTACTCACTACTCACTACTCTGCACTCACCACTCTGCACTCACCACTCTGCACTCACCACTCACTACTCACTACTCTGCACTCACTACTCTGCACTCACTACTCTGCACTCACTACTCACTACTCACTACTCTGCACTCACTACTCACTACTCACCACTCTGCACTCACCACTCTCACTCACCACTCTGCACTCACTACTCACTACTCTGTACTCACTACTCTGCACTCACTACTCTGCACTCACTATTCTGCACTCACTACTCTGCACTCACTACTCTGCACTCACTACTCTGCACTCACTACTCACTACTCATTACTCTGCACTCACTACTCTGCACTCACTACTCTGCACTCACTACTCACTACTCTGCACTCACTACTCACTACTCACTACTCTGCACTCACTGCTCTGCACTCACTACTCACTACTCTGCACTCACTACTCTGCACTCACTACTCACTACTCACTACTCTGCACTCACCACTCTGCACTCACCACTCTGCACTCACCACTCTGCACTCACCACTCACTACTCTGCACTCACTACTCTGCACTCACTACTCACTACTCACTACTCTGCACTCACCACTCTGCACTCACCACTCTGCACTCACCACTCTGCACTCACCACTCACTACTCACTACTCACTACTCTGCACTCACCACTCTGCACTCACCACTCTGCACTCACCACTCTGCACTCACCACTCACTACTCTGCACTCACTACTCTGCACTCACTACTCACTACTCACTACTCTGCACTCACCACTCTGCACTCACCACTCTGCACTCACCACTCTGCACTCACCACTCTGCACTCACCACTCACTACTCTGCACTCACTACTCTGCACTCACTACTCACTTCTCTGCACTCACTACTCTGCACTCACTACTCACCACTCTGCACTCACCACTCTGCACTCACTACTCTGCACTCACCACTCACTACTCTGCACTCACTACTCACTACTCTGCACTCACTACTCTGCACTCACTACTCACTACTCTGTACTCACTACTCACTACTCACTACTCTGCACTCACTACTCACTACTCACTACTCTGCACTCACTACTCTGCACTCACTACTCTGCACTCACTACTCTGCATTCACTACTCACTACTCACCACTCTGCACTCACTACTCTGCACTCACTACTCACTACTCACTACTCTGCACTCACTACTCACTACTCTCCACTCACCACTCTGCACTCACCACTCTGCACTCAACACTTTGCACTCACCACTCTGCACTCACCACTCTACACTCACCACTCTACACTCACTACTCTGCACTCACTACTCTGCCCTCACTACTCACTACTCTGCACTCACTACTCCGCACTCACTACTCACTACTCTGCACTCACTACTCACTACTCTGCACTCACTACTCACTATTCTGAACTCACTACTCGGCACTCACTACTCAGCACTCACTACTCGGCACTCACTACTTGGCACTCACTACTCTGCACTCACTACTCCCTACTCTGCACTCACTACTCTGCACTCACTATTCTGCACTCACTACTCTGCACTCACTACTCTGCACTCACTACTCACTACTCTGCACTCACTACTCTGCACTCACTACTCTGCACTCACCACTCACTACTCTGCACTCACTACTCACTACTCAACACTCACTGCTCTGCACTCACTACTCTGCACTCACTACTCACTACTCTGCACTCACTACTCTGCACTCACTACTCACTACTCTGCACTCACTACTCTGTACTCACTACTCACTACTCTGCACTAACCACTCTGCACTCACCACTCTGCACTCACCACTCACTACTCACTACTCTGCACTCACTACTCTGCACTCACTACTCTGCACTCACTACTCACTATTCTGCACTCACTACTCACTACTCTGCACTGACTACTCACTACTCTGCACCAACTACTCACTACTCTGCACTCATTACTCTGCACTCACTATTCTGCACTCACTACTCTGCACTCACGACTCAACACTCTGCATTCACCACTCTGCATTCACCACTCTGCACTCACCACTCACTACTCAGCACTCACTACTCACTACTCTGCACTCACTACTCTGCACTCACTACTCACTACTCACTACTCTGCACTCACTACTCACTACTCACTACTCTGCTCTCACTACTCACTACTCACTACTCTGCACTCACTACTCACTACTCTGCACTCACTACTCTGCACTCACTACTCTGCACTCACTACTCTGCACTCACTACTCACTACTCACTACCCTGTACTCACTACTCACTACTCTGCACTCACTATTCTGCACTCACTACTCGGCACTCACTACTCTACACTCACTACTCTGCACTCACTACTCACTACTCACTACTCTGCACTCACTACTCACTACTCTGCACTGACTACTCACTACTCTGCACTCACCACTCACTACTCACTACTCTGCACTCACTACTCTGCACTCACTACTCTGCACTCACTACTCACTACTCACTACCCTGTACTCACTACTCACTACTCTGCACTCACTATTCTGCACTCACTACTCGGCACTCACTACTCGCCACTCACTACTCGCCACTCCCTTCTCTGCACTCACTACTCCCTTCTCTGCACTCACTACTCACTACTCTGCACTCACTACTCTGCACTCACTACTCACTACTCTGCACTCACTACTCACTACTCTGCGCTCACTACTCACTACTCTGCCATCACTACTCACTACTCTGCACTCACTGCTCACTTCTCACTACTCTGCTCACTACTCACTACTCTGCACTCACTACTCTGCACTCACTACTCACTACTCTGCACTCACTATTCTTCACTCACTACTCTGCACTCACTACTCTGCATTCACTACTCTGCACTCACTACTCTGCACTCAATGCTCAATACTCACTACTCTGCACTCACTACTCACTACTCTGCACTCACCACTCTACACTCACCACTCTGCACTCATCACTCTGCACTCACCACTTTGCACTCACCACTCTGCACTCACCACTCTACACTCACTACTCTGCAATTACTACTCACTACTCTGCACTCACTACTCTGCACTCACTACTCTGCACTCACTACTCACTACTCTGCACTCACCATTCTGCCCTCACTACTCACTACTCTGCACTCACTACTCCGCACTCACTACTCACTACTCTGCACTCACTACTAACTACTCACTACTCTGCACTCACTACTCTGCACTCAATACTCTGCACTCACTACTCACAACTCACTACTCTGCACTCACTACTCACTACTCTGCACTGACTACTCACTACTCTGCACTCACCACTCACTACTCACTACTCTGCACTCACTACTCTGCACTCACTACTCTGCACTCACTACTCACTACTCTGCACTCACTACTCACTACTCTGCACTGACTACTCACTACTCTGCAATCACTACTCACTACTCTGCACTCATTACTCTGCACTCACTACTCTGCACTCACTACTCTGCACTCACTACTCACTACTCACTACTCTGCACTCACTACTCACTACTCTGCACTCACTACTCACTACTCACTACCCTGTACTCACTACTCACTACTCTGCACTCACTACTCTGCACTCACTACTCTGCACTCACTACTCACTACTCACCACTCTGCACTCACCACTCTGCACCCACCACTCTGCACTCACCACTCTGCACTCACTACATACTACTTTGCCCTCACTACTCACTACTCTGCACTCACTACTCACTACTCTGCACTCACTACTCACTACTCTGCACTCACTACTCACTAATCTGCACTCACTACTCTGCACTCACTACTCTGCACTCACTACTCTGTACTCACTACTCACTACTCACCACTCTGCACTCACCACTCTGCACTCACTACTCACTACTCTGCTCTCACTACTTACTACTCTGCACTCACTACTCACTACTCACTACTCTGCACTCACTACTAACTACTCACTACTCTGCACTCACTACTCACTACTCTGTACTCACTACTCTGCACTCACTACTCACTAATCTGCACTCACTATTCTGCCCTCACTACTCACTACTCTGCACTCACTACTCCGCACTCACTACTCACTACTCTGCACTCACTACTCACTATTGTGCACTCACTACTCGGCACTCACTACTCAGCACTCACTACTCTGCACTCACTACTCCCTACTCTGCACTCACTACTCACTACTCTGCACTCACTACTCACTACTCTGCACTTACTACTCACTACTCTGCACTCACTACTCACTACTCTGCCCTCACTACTCACTACTCTGCACTCACTACTCACTACTCTGCACTCACTACTCGGCACTCACTACTCGACACTCACTACTCTGCACTCACTACTCCCTACTCTGCATTCACTACTCTGCACTCACTATTCTGCACTCACTACTCTGCACTCACTACTCTGCACTCACTACTCTGCACTCACTATTCACTACTCACTACTCTGCACTCACTACTCTGCACTCACTACTCTGCACTCACTACTCTGCACTCACCACTCACTACTCTGCACTCACTACTCACTACTCACTACTCTGCACTCACTGCTCTGCACTCACTACTCTGCACTCCCTACTCACTACTCTGCACTCACTACTCTGCACTCACTACTCACTACTCTGCACTCACTACTCTGCACTCACTACTCACTACTCACTACTCTGCACTCACCACTCTGCACTCACCACTCTGCACTCACCACTCACTACTCACTACTCTGCACTCACTACTCTGCACTCACTACTCTGCACTCACTACTCACTACTCACTACTCTGCACTCACTACACACTACTCTGCACTGACTACTCACTTCTCTGCACTCACTACTCACTACTCTGCACTCATTAGTCTGCACTCACTACTCTGCACTCACTACTCTCCACTCACGACTCACCACTCTGCACTCACCACTCTGCACTCACCACTCTGCACTCACCACTCACTACTCTGCACTCACTACTCACTACTCTGCACTCACTACTCTGCACTCTCTACTCACTACTCACTACTCTGCACTCACTACTCACTACTCACTACTCTGCACTCACTACTCACTACTCACTACTCACTACTCTGCACTCACTACTCACTACTCACTACTCTGCACTCACTACTCACTACTCTGCACTCACTACTCTGCACTCACTACTCTGCACTCACTACTCTGCACTCACTACTCTGCACTCACTACTCACTACTCTGCACTCACTACTCTTCCCTCACTACTCTGCACTCACTACTCTGCACTCACTACTCACTACTCTGCACTCACTACTCATTACTCTGCACTCACTACTCACTATTCTGCACTCACTACTCGGCACTCACTACTCGGCACTCACTACTCGGCACTCCCTTCTCTGCACTCACTACTCCCTTCTCTGCACTCACTACTCACTACTCTGCACTCACTACTCACTACTCTGCACTCACTACTCACTACTCTGCGCTCACTACTCACTACTCTGCCATCACTACTCATGACTCTGCACTCACTGCTCACTACTCACTACTCTGCTCACTACTCACTACTCTGCATTCACTACTCTGCACTCACTACTCACTACTCTGCACTCACTATTCTGCACTCACTACTCTGCACTCACTACTCTGCATTCACTACTCTGCACTCACTACTCTGCACTCAATACTCACTACTCACTACTCTGCACTCACTACTCACTACTTTGCACTCACCACTCTACACTCATCACTCTGCACTCACCACTCTGCACTCACTACTCACTACTATGCTCTCACTACTTACTACTCTGCACTCACTACTCACTGCTCACTACTC
The DNA here is from genome assembly GCF_964261635.1 of Lissotriton helveticus. Lineage (NCBI taxonomy): Eukaryota > Metazoa > Chordata > Amphibia > Caudata > Salamandridae > Lissotriton > Lissotriton helveticus. Next base: position 376,807,055 of record NC_136062.1, read on the forward strand.
TGCACTCACTACTAACTACTCACTACTCTGCACTCACTACTCACTACTCTGCACTCACTACTCTGCACTCACTACTCACTACTCTGCACTCACTATTCTGCCCTCACTACTCACTACTCTGCACTCACTACTCTGCACTCACTACTCACTACTCTGCACTCACTACTCACTATTGTGCACTCACTACTCGGCACTCACTACTCAGCACTCACTACTCTGCACTCACTACTCCCTACTCTGCACTCACTACTCACTACTCTGCACTCACTACTCACTACTCTGCACTTACTACTCACTACTCTGCACTCACTACTCACTACTCTGCCCTCACTACTCACTACTCTGCACTCACTACTCACTACTCACTACTCTGCACTCACTACTCCCTACTCTGCACTCACTACTCTGCACTCACTATTCTGCACTCACTACTCTGCACTCACTACTCTGCACTCACTATTCACTACTCACTACTCTGCACTCACTACTCTGCACTCACTACTCTGCACTCACTACTCTGCACTCACCACTCACTACTCTGCACTCACTACTCACTACTCACTACTCTGCACTCACTGCTCTGCACTCACTACTCTGCACTCACTACTCACTACTCTGCACTCACTACTCTGCACTCACTACTCACTACTCTGCACTCACTACTCTGCACTCACTACTCACTACTCACTACTCTGCACTCACCACTCTGCACTCACCACTCTGCACTCACCACTCACTACTCACTACTCTGCACTCACTACTCTGCACTCACTACTCTGCACTCACTACTCACTACTCACTACTCTGCACTCACTACACACTACTCTGCACTGACTACTCACTTCTCTGCACTCACTACTCACTACTCTGCACTCATTAGTCTGCACTCACTACTCTGCACTCACTACTCTCCACTCACGACTCACCACTCTGCACTCACCACTCTGCACTCACCACTCTGCACTCACCACTCACTACTCTGCACTCACTACTCACTACTCTGCACTCACTACTCTGCACTCTCTACTCACTACTCACTACTCTGCACTCACTACTCACTACTCACTACTCTGCACTCACTACTCACTACTCACTACTCACTACTCTGCACTCACTACTCACTACTCACTACTCTGCACTCACTACTCACTACTCTGCACTCACTACTTTGCACTTACTACTCTGCACTCACTACTCACTACTCACCACTCTGCACTCACTACTCACTACTCTGCACTCACTACTTACTACTCTGCACTCACTACTCACTACTCACTACTCTGCACTCACTAATCACTACTCACTACTCTGCACTCACTACTCACTACTCACTACTCTGCACTCACTACTCTGCACTCACTACTCTGCACTCACTACTCACTACTCTGCACTCACTACTCTGCACTCACTACTCACTACTCACTACTCTGCACTCACCACTCTGCACTCACCACTCTGCACTCACCACTCTGCACTCACCACTCACTACTCACTACTCTGCACTCACTACTCTGCACTCACTACTCTGCACTCACTACTCACTACTCACTACTCTGCACTCACTACTCACTACTCACCACTCTGCACTCACCACTCTCACTCACCACTCTGCACTCACTACTCACTACTCTGTACTCACTACTCTGCACTCACTACTCTGCACTCACTATTCTGCACTCACTACTCTGCACTCACTACTCTGCACTCACTACTCTGCACTCACTACTCACTACTCATTACTCTGCACTCACTACTCTGCACTCACTACTCTGCACTCACTACTCACTACTCACTACTCTGCACTCACTACTCACTACTCACTACTCTGCACTCACTGCTCTGCACTCACTACTCACTACTCTGCACTCACTACTCTGCACTCACTACTCACTACTCACTACTCTGCACTCACCACTCTGCACTCACCACTCTGCACTCACCACTCTGCACTCACCACTCACTACTCTGCACTCACTACTCTGCACTCACTACTCACTACTCACTACTCTGCACTCACCACTCTGCACTCACCACTCTGCACTCACCACTCTGCACTCACCACTCACTACTCACTACTCACTACTCTGCACTCACCACTCTGCACTCACCACTCTGCACTCACCACTCTGCACTCACCACTCACTACTCTGCACTCACTACTCTGCACTCACTACTCACTACTCACTACTCTGCACTCACCACTCTGCACTCACCACTCTGCACTCACCACTCTGCACTCACCACTCTGCACTCACCACTCACTACTCTGCACTCACTACTCACTTCTCTGCACTCACTACTCTGCACTCACTACTCACCACTCTGCACTCACCACTCTGCACTCACTACTCTGCACTCACCACTCACTACTCTGCACTCACTACTCACTACTCTGCACTCACTACTCTGCACTCACTACTCACTACTCTGTACTCACTACTCACTACTCACTACTCTGCACTCACTACTCACTACTCACTACTCTGCACTCACTACTCTGCACTCACTACTCTGCACTCACTACTCTGCATTCACTACTCACTACTCACCACTCTGCACTCACTACTCTGCACTCACTACTCACTACTCACTACTCTGCACTCACTACTCACTACTCTCCACTCACCACTCTGCACTCACCACTCTGCACTCAACACTTTGCACTCACCACTCTGCACTCACCACTCTACACTCACCACTCTACACTCACTACTCTGCACTCACTACTCTGCCCTCACTACTCACTACTCTGCACTCACTACTCCGCACTCACTACTCACTACTCTGCACTCACTACTCACTACTCTGCACTCACTACTCACTATTCTGAACTCACTACTCAGCACTCACTACTCAGCACTCACTACTCGGCACTCACTACTTGGCACTCACTACTCTGCACTCACTACTCCCTACTCTGCACTCACTACTCTGCACTCACTATTCTGCACTCACTACTCTGCACTCACTACTCTGCACTCACTACTCACTACTCTGCACTCACTACTCTGCACTCACTACTCTGCACTCACCACTCACTACTCTGCACTCACTACTCACTACTCAACACTCACTGCTCTGCACTCACTACTCTGCACTCACTACTCACTACTCTGCACTCACTACTCTGCACTCACTACTCACTACTCTGCACTCACTACTCTGTACTCACTACTCACTACTCTGCACTCACCACTCTGCACTCACCACTCTGCACTCACCACTCACTACTCACTACTCTGCACTCACTACTCTGCACTCACTATTCTGCACTCACCACTCTGCACTCACCACTCACTACTCACTACTCTGCACTCACTACTCTGCACTCACTACTCTGCACTCACTACTCACTACTCACTACTCTGCACTCACTACACACTACTCTGCACTGACTACTCACTTCTCTGCACTCACTACTCACTACTCTGCACTCATTAGTCTGCACTCACTACTCTGCACTCACTACTCTCCACTCACGACTCACCACTCTGCACTCACCACTCTGCACTCACCACTCTGCACTCACCACTCACTACTCTGCACTCACTACTCACTACTCTGCACTCACTACTCTGCACTCTCTACTCACTACTCACTACTCTGCACTCACTACTCACTACTCACTACTCTGCACTCACTACTCACTACTCACTACTCACTACTCTGCACTCACTACTCACTACTCACTACTCTGCACTCACTACTCACTACTCTGCACTCACTACTCTGCACTCACTACTCTGCACTCACTACTCTGCACTCACTACTCTGCACTCACTACTCACTACTCTGCACTCACTACTCTTCCCTCACTACTCTGCACTCACTACTCTGCACTCACTACTCACTACTCTGCACTCACTATTCATTACTCTGCACTCACTACTCACTATTCTGCACTCACTACTCGGCACTCACTACTCGGCACTCACTACTCGGCACTCCCTTCTCTGCACTCACTACTCCCTTCTCTGCACTCACTACTCACTACTCTGCACTCACTACTCACTACTCTGCGCTCACTACTCACTACTCTGCCATCACTACTCATGACTATGCACTCACTGCTCACTACTCACTACTCTGCTCACTACTCACTACTCTGCATTCACTACTCTGCACTCACTACTCACTACTCTGCACTCACTATTCTGCACTCACTACTCTGCACTCACTACTCTGCATTCACTACTCTGCACTCACTACTCTGCACTCAATACTCACTACTCACTACTCTGCACTCACTACTCACTACTTTGCACTCACCACTCTACACTCATCACTCTGCACTCACCACTCTGCACTCACTACTCACTACTATGCTCTCACTACTTACTACTCTGCACTCACTACTCACTACTCACTACTCTGCACTCACTACTAACTACTCACTACTCTGCACTCACTACTCACTACTCTGCACTCACTACTCTGCACTCACTACTCACTACTCTGCACTCACTATTCTGCCCTCACTACTCACTACTCTGCACTCACTACTCTGCACTCACTACTCACTACTCTGCACTCACTACTCACTATTGTGCACTCACTACTCGGCACTCACTACTCAGCACTCACTACTCTGCACTCACTACTCCCTACTCTGCACTCACTACTCACTACTCTGCACTCACTACTCACTACTCTGCACTTACTACTCACTACTCTGCACTCACTACTCACTACTCTGCCCTCACTACTCACTACTCTGCACTCACTACTCACTACTCACTACTCTGCACTCACTACTCACTACTCTGCACTCACTACTCGGCACTCACTACTCGACACTCACTACTCTGCACTCACTACTCCCTACTCTGCACTCACTACTCTGCACTCACTATTCTGCACTCACTACTCTGCACTCACTACTCTGCACTCACTACTCTGCACTCACTATTCACTACTCACTACTCTGCACTCACTACTCTGCACTCACTACTCTGCACTCACTACTCTGCACTCACCACTCACTACTCTGCACTCACTACTCACTACTCACTACTCTGCACTCACTGCTCTGCACTCACTACTCTGCACTCACTACTCACTACTCTGCACTCACTACTCTGCACTCACTACTCACTACTCTGCACTCACTACTCTGCACTCACTACTCACTACTCACTACTCTGCACTCACCACTCTGCACTCACCACTCTGCACTCACCACTCACTACTCACTACTCTGCACTCACTACTCTGCACTCACTACTCTGCACTCACTACTCACTACTCACTACTCTGCACTCACTACACACTACTCTGCACTGACTACTCACTTCTCTGCACTCACTACTCACTACTCTGCACTCATTAGTCTGCACTCACTACTCTGCACTCACTACTCTCCACTCACGACTCACCACTCTGCACTCACCACTCTGCACTCACCACTCTGCACTCACCACTCACTACTCTGCACTCACTACTCACTACTCTGCACTCACTACTCTGCACTCTCTACTCACTACTCACTACTCTGCACTCACTACTCACTACTCACTACTCTGCACTCACTACTCACTACTCACTACTCACTACTCTGCACTCACTACTCACTACTCACTACTCTGCACTCACTACTCACTACTCTGCACTCACTACTCTGCACTCACTACTCTGCACTCACTACTCTGCACTCACTACTCACTACTCTGCACTCACTACTCTTCCCTCACTACTCTGCACTCACTACTCTGCACTCACTACTCACTACTCTGCACTCACTACTCATTACTCTGCACTCACTACTCACTATTCTGCACTCACTACTCGGCACTCACTACTCGGCACTCACTACTCGGCACTCCCTTCTCTGCACTCACTACTCCCTTCTCTGCACTCACTACTCACTACTCTGCACTCACTACTCACTACTCTGCGCTCACTACTCACTACTCTGCCATCACTACTCATGACTCTGCACTCACTGCTCACTACTCACTACTCTGCTCACTACTCACTACTCTGCATTCACTACTCTGCACTCACTACTCACTACTCTGCACTCACTATTCTGCACTCACTACTCTGCACTCACTACTCTGCATTCACTACTCTGCACTCACTACTCTGCACTCAATACTCACTACTCACTACTCTGCACTCACTACTCACTACTTTGCACTCACCACTCTACACTCATCACTCTGCACTCACCACTCTGCACTCACTACTCACTACTATGCTCTCACTACTTACTACTCTGCACTCACTACTCACTACTCACTACTCTGCACTCACTACTAACTACTCACTACTCTGCACTCACTACTCACTACTCTGCACTCACTACTCTGCACTCACTACTCACTACTCTGCACTCACTATTCTGCCCTCACTACTCACTACTCTGCACTCACTACTCTGCACTCACTACTCACTACTCTGCACTCACTACTCACTATTGTGCACTCACTACTCGGCACTCACTACTCAGCACTCACTACTCTGCACTCACTACTCCCTACTCTGCACTCACTACTCACTACTCTGCACTCACTACTCACTACTCTGCACTTACTACTCACTACTCTGCACTCACTACTCACTACTCTGCCCTCACTACTCACTACTCTGCACTCACTACTCACTACTCACTACTCTGCACTCACTACTCACTACTCTGCACTCACTACTCGGCACTCACTACTCGACACTCACTACTCTGCACTCACTACTCCCTACTCTGCACTCACTACTCTGCACTCACTATTCTGCACTCACTACTCTGCACTCACTACTCTGCACTCACTACTCTGCACTCACTATTCACTACTCACTACTCTGCACTCACTACTCTGCACTCACTACTCTGCACTCACTACTCTGCACTCACCACTCACTACTCTGCACTCACTACTCACTACTCACTACTCTGCACTCACTGCTCTGCACTCACTACTCTGCACTCACTACTCACTACTCTGCACTCACTACTCTGCACTCACTACTCACTACTCTGCACTCACTACTCTGCACTCACTACTCACTACTCACTACTCTGCACTCACCACTCTGCACTCACCACTCTGCACTCACCACTCACTACTCACTACTCTGCACTCACTACTCTGCACTCACTACTCTGCACTCACTACTCACTACTCACTACTCTGCACTCACTACACACTACTCTGCACTGACTACTCACTTCTCTGCACTCACTACTCACTACTCTGCACTCATTAGTCTGCACTCACTACTCTGCACTCACTACTCTCCACTCACGACTCACCACTCTGCACTCACCACTCTGCACTCACCACTCTGCACTCACCACTCACTACTCTGCACTCACTACTCACTACTCTGCACTCACTACTCTGCACTCTCTACTCACTACTCACTACTCTGCACTCACTACTCACTACTCACTACTCACTACTCTGCACTCACTACTCACTACTCACTACTCTGCACTCACTACTCACTACTCTGCACTCACTACTTTGCACTTACTACTCTGCACTCACTACTCACTACTCACCACTCTGCACTCACTACTCACTACTCTGCACTCACTACTTACTACTCTGCACTCACTACTCACTACTCACTACTCTGCACTCACTAATCACTACTCACTACTCTGCACTCACTACTCACTACTCACTACTCTGCACTCACTACTCTGCACTCACTACTCACTACTCTGCACTCACTACTCTGCACTCACTACTCACTACTCACTACTCTGCACTCACCACTCTGCACTCACCACTCACTACTCACTACTCTGCACTCACTACTCTGCACTCACTACTCACTACTCACTACTCTGCACTCACCACTCTGCACTCACCACTCACTACTCACTACTCTGCACTCACTACTCTGCACTCACTACTCTGCACTCACTACTCACTACTCACTACTCTGCACTCACTACTCACTACTCACCACTCTGCACTCACCACTCTCACTCACCACTCTGCACTCACCACTCACTACTCTGCACTCACTACTCTGCACTCACTACTCACTACTCACTACTCTGCACTCACCACTCTGCACTCACCACTCTGCACTCACCACTCTGCACTCACCACTCACTACTCACTACTCACTACTCTGCACTCACCACTCTGCACTCACCACTCTGCACTCACCACTCTGCACTCACCACTCACTACTCTGCACTCACTACTCTGCACTCACTACTCACTACTCACTACTCTGCACTCACCACTCTGCACTCACCACTCTGCACTCACCACTCTGCACTCACCACTCACTACTCTGCACTCACTACTCTGCACTCACTACTCACTTCTCTGCACTCACTACTCTGCACTCACTACTCACCACTCTGCACTCACCACTCTGCACTCACTACTCTGCACTCACCACTCACTACTCTGCACTCACTACTCACTACTCTGCACTCACTACTCACTACTCTGTACTCACTACTCACTACTCACTACTCTGCACTCACTACTCACTACTCTGCACTCACTACTCTGCACTCACTACTCTGCACTCACTGCCCTGCATTCACTACTCACTACTCACCACTCTGCACTCACTACTCTGCACTCACTACTCACTACTCACTACTCTGCACTCACTACTCACTACTCTCCACTCACCACTCTGCACTCACCACTCTGCACTCAACACTTTGCACTCACCACTCTGCACTCACCACTCTACACTCACCACTCTACACTCACTACTCTGCACTCACTACTCTGCCCTCACTACTCACTACTCTGCACTCACTACTCCGCACTCACTACTCACTACTCTGCACTCACTACTCACTACTCTGCACTCACTACTCACTATTCTGAACTCACTACTCGGCACTCACTACTCAGCACTCACTACTCGGCACTCACTACTTGGCACTCACTACTCTGCACTCACTACTCCCTACTCTGCACTCACTACTCTGCACTCACTATTCTGCACTCACTACTCTGCACTCACTACTCTGCACTCACTACTCACTACTCTGCACTCACTACTCTGCACTCACTACTCTGCACTCACCACTCACTACTCTGCACTCACTACTCACTACTCACTACTCACTGCTCTGCACTCACTACTCTGCACTCACTACTCACTACTCTGCACTCACTACTCTGCACTCACTACTCACTACTCTGCACTCACTACTCTGTACTCACTACTCACTACTCTGCACTCACCACTCTGCACTCACCACTCTGCACTCACCACTCACTACTCACTACTCTGCACTCACTACTCTGCACTCACTACTCTGCACTCACTACTCACTATTCTGCACTCACTACTCACTACTCTGCACTGACTACTCACTACTCTGCACCAACTACTCACTACTCTGCACTCATTACTCTGCACTCACTATTCTGCACTCACTACTCTGCACTCACGACTCAACACTCTGCATTCACCACTCTGCATTCACCACTCTGCACTCACCACTCACTACTCAGCACTCACTACTCACTACTCTGCACTCACTACTCTGCACTCACTACTCACTACTCACTACTCTGCACTCACTACTCACTACTCACTACTCTGCTCTCACTACTCACTACTCACTACTCTGCACTCACTACTCACTACTCTGCACTCACTACTCTGCACTCACTACTCTGCACTCACTACTCTGCACTCACTACTCACTACTCACTACCCTGTACTCACTACTCACTACTCTGCACTCACTATTCTGCACTCACTACTCGGCACTCACTACTCTACACTCACTACTCTGCACTCACTACTCACTACTCACTACTCTGCACTCACTACTCACTACTCTGCACTGACTACTCACTACTCTGCACTCACCACTCACTACTCACTACTCTGCACTCACTACTCTGCACTCACTACTCTGCACTCACTACTCACTACTCACTACCCTGTACTCACTACTCACTACTCTGCACTCACTATTCTGCACTCACTACTCGGCACTCACTACTCGGCACTCACTACTCGCCACTCCCTTCTCTGCACTCACTACTCCCTTCTCTGCACTCACTACTCACTACTCTGCACTCACTACTCTGCACTCACTACTCACTACTCTGCACTCACTACTCACTACTCTGCGCTCACTACTCACTACTCTGCCATCACTACTCACTACTCTGCACTCACTGCTCACTTCTCACTACTCTGCTCACTACTCACTACTCTGCACTCACTACTCTGCACTCACTACTCACTACTCTGCACTCACTATTCTTCACTCACTACTCTGCACTCACTACTCTGCATTCACTACTCTGCACTCACTACTCTGCACTCAATACTCACTACTCACTACTCTGCACTCACTACTCACTACTCTGCACTCACCACTCTACACTCATCACTCTGCACTCACCACTTTGCACTCACCACTCTGCACTCACCACTCTACACTCACCACTCTACACTCACTACTCTGCAATTACTACTCACTACTCTGCACTCACTACTCTGCACTCACTACTCTGCACTCACTACTCACTACTCTGCACTCACCATTCTGCCCTCACTACTCACTACTCTGCACTCACTACTCCGCACTCACTACTCACTACTCTGCACTCACTACTAACTACTCACTACTCTGCACTCACTACTCTGCACTCAATACTCTGCACTCACTACTCACAACTCACTACTCTGCACTCACTACTCACTACTCTGCACTGACTACTCACTACTCTGCACTCACCACTCACTACTCACTACTCTGCACTCACTACTCTGCACTCACTACTCTGCACTCACTACTCACTACTCTGCACTCACTACTCACTACTCTGCACTAACTACTCACTACTCTGCACTCACTACTCACTACTCTGCACTCATTACTCTGCACTCACTACTCTGCACTCACTACTCTGCACTCACTACTCACTACTCACTACTCTGCACTCACTACTCACTACTCTGCACTCACTACTCACTACTCACTACCCTGTACTCACTACTCACTACTCTGCACTCACTACTCTGCACTCATTACTCTGCACTCACTACTCACTACTCACCACTCTGCACTCACCACTCTGCACCCACCACTCTGCACTCACCACTCTGCACTCACTACATACTACTTTGCCCTCACTACTCACTACTCTGCACTCACTACTCACTACTCTGCACTCACTACTCACTACTCTGCACTCACTACTCACTAATCTGCACTCACTACTCTGCACTCACTACTCTGCACTCACTACTCTGTACTCACTATTCACTACTCACCACTCTGCACTCACCACTCTGCACTCACTACTCACTACTCTGCTCTCACTACTTACTACTCTGCACTCACTACTCACTACTCACTACTCTGCACTCACTACTAACTACTCACTACTCTGCACTCACTACTCACTACTCTGCACTCACTACTCTGCACTCACTACTCACTAATCTGCACTCACTATTCTGCCCTCACTACTCACTACTCTGCACTCACTACTCCGCACTCACTACTCACTACTCTGCACTCACTACTCACTATTGTGCACTCACTACTCGGCACTCACTACTCAGCACTCACTACTCTGCACTCACTACTCCCTACTCTGCACTCACTACTCACTACTCTGCACTCACTACTCACTACTCTGCACTTACTACTCACTACTCTGCACTCACTACTCACTACTCTGCCCTCACTACTCACTACTCTGCACTCACTACTCACTACTCACTACTCTGCACTCACTACTCACTACTCTGCACTCACTACTCGGCACTCACTACTCGACACTCACTACTCTGCACTCACTACTCCCTACTCTGCACTCACTACTCTGCACTCACTATTCTGCACTCACTACTCTGCACTCACTACTCTGCACTCACTACTCTGCACTCACTATTCACTACTCACTACTCTGCACTCACTACTCTGCACTCACTACTCTGCACTCACTACTCTGCACTCACCACTCACTACTCTGCACTCACTACTCACTACTCACTACTCTGCACTCACTGCTCTGCACTCACTACTCTGCACTCACTACTCACTACTCTGCACTCACTACTCTGCACTCACTACTCACTACTCTGCACTCACTACTCTGCACTCACTACTCACTACTCACTACTCTGCACTCACCACTCTGCACTCACCACTCTGCACTCACCACTCACTACTCACTACTCTGCACTCACTACTCTGCACTCACTACTCTGCACTCACTACTCACTACTCACTACTCTGCACTCACTACACACTACTCTGCACTGACTACTCACTTCTCTGCACTCACTACTCACTACTCTGCACTCATTAGTCTGCACTCACTACTCTGCACTCACTACTCTCCACTCACGACTCACCACTCTGCACTCACCACTCTGCACTCACCACTCTGCACTCACCACTCACTACTCTGCACTCACTACTCACTACTCTGCACTCACTACTCTGCACTCTCTACTCACTACTCACTACTCTGCACTCACTACTCACTACTCACTACTCTGCACTCACTACTCACTACTCACTACTCACTACTCTGCACTCACTACTCACTACTCACTACTCACTACTCTGCACTCACTACTCACTACTCTGCACTCACTACTCTGCACTCACTACTCTGCACTCACTACTCTGCACTCACTACTCTGCACTCACTACTCACTACTCTGCACTCACTACTCTTCCCTCACTACTCTGCACTCACTACTCTGCACTCACTACTCACTACTCTGCACTCACTACTCATTACTCTGCACTCACTACTCACTATTCTGCACTCACTACTCGGCACTCACTACTCGGCACTCACTACTCGGCACTCCCTTCTCTGCACTCACTACTCCCTTCTCTGCACTCACTACTCACTACTCTGCACTCACTACTCACTACTCTGCACTCACTACTCACTACTCTGCGCTCACTACTCACTACTCTGCCATCACTACTCATGACTCTGCACTCACTGCTCACTACTCACTACTCTGCTCACTACTCACTACTCTGCATTCACTACTCTGCACTCACTACTCACTACTCTGCACTCACTATTCTGCACTCACTACTCTGCACTCACTACTCTGCATTCACTACTCTGCACTCACTACTCTGCACTCAATACTCACTACTCACTACTCTGCACTCACTACTCACTACTTTGCACTCACCACTCTACACTCATCACTCTGCACTCACCACTTTGCACTCACCACTTTGCACTCACCACTCTGCACTCACCACTCTACACTCACCACTCTACACTCACTACTCTGCACTTACTACTCACTACTCTGCACTCACTACTCTGCACTCACTACTCTGCACTCACTACTCTGCACTCACTACTCACTACTCTGCACTCACCATTCTGCCCTCACTACTCACTACTCTGCACTCACTACTCCGCACTCTTTACTCACTACTCTGCACTCACTACTAACTACTCACTACTCTGCACTCACTACTCTGCACTCACTACTCTGCACTCACTACTCACTACTCTGCACTCACCATTCTGCCCTCACTACTCACTACTCTGCACTCACTACTCCGCACTCACTACTCACTACTCTGCACTCACTACTAACTACTCACTACTCTGCACTCACTACTCACTACTCACTACTCTGCACTCACTACTCACTACTCTGCACTCACTACTTTGCACTCACTACTCTGCACTCACTACTCACTACTCACCACTCTGCACTCACCACTCTCACTCACCACTCTGCACTCACTACTCACTACTCTGCACTCACTACTTACTACTCTGCACTCACTACTCACTACTCACTACTCTGCACTCACTAATCACTACTCACTACTCTGCACTCACTACTCACTACTCTGCACTCACTACTCTGCACTCACTACTCTGCACTCACTACTCACTACTCTGCACTCACTACTCTGCACTCACTACTCACTACTCACTACTCTGCACTCACCACTCTGCACTCACCACTCTGCACTCACCACTCACTACTCACTACTCTGCACTCACTACTCTGCACTCACTACTCTGCACTCACTACTCACTACTCTGCACTCACTACTCACTACTCACCACTCTGCACTCACCACTCTCACTCACCACTCTGCACTCACTACTCACTACTCACTACTTACTACTCTGCACTCACTACTCACTATTCTGCACTCACTAATCACTACTCACTACTCTGCACTCACTACTCACTACTCTGCACTCACTACTCTGCACTCACTACTCACTACTCTGCCCTCACTACTCTGCCCTCACTACTCACTACTCTGCACTCACTACTCCGCACTCACTACTCACTACTCTGCACTCACTACTCGCTACTCACTACTCTGCACTCACTGCTCACTACTCACTACTCTGCACTCACTACTCACTACTCTGCACTCACTACTCTGCCCCCCTACTCACTACTCTGCACTCACTATTCTGCATTCACTACTCTGCACTCACTACTCTGCACTCACTACTCTGCACTCACTACTCTGCACTCACTACTCACTACTCACTACTCACTACTCTGCACTCACTATTCACTACTCTGCACTCACCACTCTACACTCACCACTCTGCACTCACCACTTTGCACTCACCACTCTGCACTCACCACTCTACACTCACCACTCTACACTCACTACTCTGCACTCACTACTCACTACTCTGCACTCACTACTCTGCACTCACTACTCACTACTCTGCACTCACTACTCTGCACTCACTACTCTGCACTCACTACTCACTACTCTGCACCCACTACTCTGCCCTCACTACTCACTACTCTGCACTCACTACTCCGCACTCACTACTCACTACTCTGCACTCACTACTCACTACTCTGCACTCACTATTCACTATTCTGCACTCACTACTCAGCACTCACTACTCAGCACTCACTACTTGGCACTCACTACTCGCCACTCACTACTCTGCACTCACTACTCCCTACTCTGCACTCACTACTCTGCACTCACTACTCTGCACTCACTACTCTGCACTCACTACTCTGCACTCACTACTCACTACTCTGCACTGACTACTCACTGCTCTGCACTCACTACTCTGCACTCACTACTCACTACTCACTACTCTGCACTCACTACTCACTACTCTGCCCTCACTGCTCTGCACTCACTACTATGCACTCACTACTCACTACTCTGCACTCACTACTCTGCACTCACTACTCTGCACTCACCACTCACTACTCTGCACTCACTACTCACTACTCACTACTCTGCACTCACTGCTCTGCACTCACTACTCTGCACTCACTACTCACTACTCTGCACTCACTACTCTGCACTCACTACTCACTACTCTGCACTCACTACTCTGCACTCACTACTCACTACTCACTACTCTGCACTCACCACTCTGCACTCACCACTCTGCACTCACCACTCACTACTCACTACTCTGCACTCACTACTCTGCACTCACTACTCTGCACTCACTACTCACTACTCACTACTCTGCACTCACTACACACTACTCTGCACTGACTACTCACTTCTCTGCACTCACTACTCACTACTCTGCACTCATTAGTCTGCACTCACTACTCTGCACTCACTACTCTCCACTCACGACTCACCACTCTGCACTCACCACTCTGCACTCACCACTCTGCACTCACCACTCACTACTCTGCACTCACTACTCACTACTCTGCACTCACTACTCTGCACTCTCTACTCACTACTCACTACTCTGCACTCACTACTCACTACTCACTACTCTGCACTCACTACTCACTACTCACTACTCACTACTCTGCACTCACTACTCACTACTCACTACTCTGCACTCACTACTCACTACTCTGCACTCACTACTCTGCACTCACTACTCTGCACTCACTACTCTGCACTCACTACTCTGCACTCACTACTCACTACTCTGCACTCACTACTCTTCCCTCACTACTCTGCACTCACTACTCTGCACTCACTACTCACTACTCTGCACTCACTACTCATTACTCTGCACTCACTACTCACTATTCTGCACTCACTACTCGGCACTCACTACTCGGCACTCACTACTCGGCACTCCCTTCTCTGCACTCACTACTCCCTTCTCTGCACTCACTACTCACTACTCTGCACTCACTACTCACTACTCTGCACTCACTACTCACTACTCTGCGCTCACTACTCACTACTCTGCCATCACTACTCATGACTCTGCACTCACTGCTCACTACTCACTACTCTGCTCACTACTCACTACTCTGCATTCACTACTCTGCACTCACTACTCACTACTCTGCACTCACTATTCTGCACTCACTACTCTGCACTCACTACTCTGCATTCACTACTCTGCACTCACTACTCTGCACTCAATACTCACTACTCACTACTCTGCACTCACTACTCACTACTTTGCACTCACCACTCTACACTCATCACTCTGCACTCACCACTTTGCACTCACCACTTTGCACTCACCACTCTGCACTCACCACTCTACACTCACCACTCTACACTCACTACTCTGCACTTACTACTCACTACTCTGCACTCACTACTCTGCACTCACTACTCTGCACTCACTACTCTGCACTCACTACTCACTACTCTGCACTCACCATTCTGCCCTCACTACTCACTACTCTGCACTCACTACTCCGCACTCTTTACTCACTACTCTGCACTCACTACTAACTACTCACTACTCTGCACTCACTACTCTGCACTCACTACTCTGCACTCACTACTCACTACTCTGCACTCACCATTCTGCCCTCACTACTCACTACTCTGCACTCACTACTCCGCACTCACTACTCACTACTCTGCACTCACTACTAACTACTCACTACTCTGCACTCACTACTCACTACTCACTACTCTGCACTCACTACTCACTACTCTGCACTCACTACTTTGCACTCACTACTCTGCACTCACTACTCACTACTCACCACTCTGCACTCACCACTCTCACTCACCACTCTGCACTCACTACTCACTACTCTGCACTCACTACTTACTACTCTGCACTCACTACTCACTACTCACTACTCTGCACTCACTAATCACTACTCACTACTCTGCACTCACTACTCACTACTCTGCACTCACTACTCTGCACTCACTACTCTGCACTCACTACTCACTACTCTGCACTCACTACTCTGCACTCACTACTCACTACTCACTACTCTGCACTCACCACTCTGCACTCACCACTCTGCACTCACCACTCACTACTCACTACTCTGCACTCACTACTCTGCACTCACTACTCTGCACTCACTACTCACTACTCTGCACTCACTACTCACTACTCACCACTCTGCACTCACCACTCTCACTCACCACTCTGCACTCACTACTCACTACTCACTACTTACTACTCTGCACTCACTACTCACTATTCTGCACTCACTAATCACTACTCACTACTCTGCACTCACTACTCACTACTCTGCACTCACTACTCTGCACTCACTACTCACTACTCTGCCCTCACTACTCTGCCCTCACTACTCACTACTCTGCACTCACTACTCCGCACTCACTACTCACTACTCTGCACTCACTACTCGCTACTCACTACTCTGCACTCACTGCTCACTACTCACTACTCTGCACTCACTACTCACTACTCTGCACTCACTACTCTGCCCCCCTACTCACTACTCTGCACTCACTATTCTGCATTCACTACTCTGCACTCACTACTCTGCACTCACTACTCTGCACTCACTACTCTGCACTCACTACTCACTACTCACTACTCACTACTCTGCACTCACTATTCACTACTCTGCACTCACCACTCTACACTCACCACTCTGCACTCACCACTTTGCACTCACCACTCTGCACTCACCACTCTACACTCACCACTCTACACTCACTACTCTGCACTCACTACTCACTACTCTGCACTCACTACTCTGCACTCACTACTCACTACTCTGCACTCACTACTCTGCACTCACTACTCTGCACTCACTACTCACTACTCTGCACCCACTACTCTGCCCTCACTACTCACTACTCTGCACTCACTACTCCGCACTCACTACTCACTACTCTGCACTCACTACTCACTACTCTGCACTCACTATTCACTATTCTGCACTCACTACTCAGCACTCACTACTCAGCACTCACTACTTGGCACTCACTACTCGCCACTCACTACTCTGCACTCACTACTCCCTACTCTGCACTCACTACTCTGCACTCACTACTCTGCACTCACTACTCTGCACTCACTACTCTGCACTCACTACTCACTACTCTGCACTGACTACTCACTGCTCTGCACTCACTACTCTGCACTCACTACTCACTACTCACTACTCTGCACTCACTACTCACTACTCTGCCCTCACTGCTCTGCACTCACTACTATGCACTCACTACTCACTACTCTGCACTCACTACTCTGCACTCACTACTCACTACTCACTACTCTGCACTCACCACTCTGCACTCACCACTCTGCACTCACCACTCTGCACTCACCACTCACTACTCACTATTCTGCACTCTCTACTCTGCACTCACTACTCTACACTCACTACTCTGCACTCACTACTCACTACTCACTACTCTGCACTCACTACTCACTACTCTGCACTGACTACTCACTACTCTGCACTCACTACTCACTACTCTGCACTCACTACTCGGCACTCACTACTCTGCACTCATGACTCACCACTCTGCACTCACCACTCTGCACTCTCCACTCACTACTCTGCACTCACTACTCACTACTCTGCACTCACTACTCTGCACTCACTACACACTACTCACTATTCTGCACTCACTACTCACTACTCTGCACTCACTACTTTGCACTCACTACACACTACTCACTATTCTGCACTCACTACTCACTACTCTGCACTCACTACTCACTACTCTGCACTCACTACTCACTACTCTGCACTCACTACTCTGCACTCACTACTCTGCACTCACTACTCTGCACTCACTACTCACTACTCACCACTCTGCACTCACCACTCACTATTCTGCACTCACTACTCAGCACTCACTACTCAGCACTCACTACTCGGCACTCACTACTCGCCACTCACTACTCTGCACTCACTACTCCCTACTCTGCACTCACTACTCTGCACTCACTATTCTGCACTCACTACTCTGCACTCACTACTCTGCACTCACTACTCTGCACTCACTACTCACTACTCACTACTCTGCACTCACTACTCACTGCTCTGCACTCACTACTCTGCACTCACCACTTACTACTCACTACTCTGCACTCACTACTCACTACTCTGCACTCACTGCTCTGCACTCACTACTATGCACTCACTACTCTGCACTCACTACTCTGCACTCACTACTCACTACTCTGCACTCACTACTCTGCACTCACTACTCACTACGCTGCACTCACCACTCTGCACTCACCACTCTGCACTCACCACTCTGCACTCACCACTCACTACTCACTATTCTGCCCTCACTACTCTGCACTCACTACTCTGCACTCACTACTCACTACTCTGCACTCACTACTCATTACTCTGCACTCACTACTCACTATTCTGCACTCACTACTCGGCACTCACTACTCGGCACTCACTACTCGGCACTCCCTTCTCTGCACTCACTACTCCCTTCTCTGCACTCACTACTCACTACTCTGCACTCACTACTCACTACTCTGCACTCACTACTCACTACTCTGCTCTCACTACTCACTACTCTGCCATCACTACTCACGACTCTGCACTCACTGCTCACTACTCACTACTCTGCTCACTACTCACTACTCTGCATTCACTACTCTGCACTCACTACTCACTACTCTGCACTCACTATTCTGCACTCACTACTCTGCACTCACTACTCTGCATTCACTACTCTGCACTCACTACTCTGCACTCAATACTCACTACTCACTACTCTGCACTCACTACTCACTACTTTGCACTCACCACTCTACACTCATCACTCTGCACTCACCACTTTGCACTCACCACTCTGCACTCACCACTCTACACTCACCACTCTACACTCACTACTCTGCACTTACTACTCACTACTCTGCACTCACTACTCTGCACTCACTACTCTGCACTCACTACTCTGCACTCACTACTCACTACTCTGCACTCACCATTCTGCCCTCACTACTCACTACTCTGCACTCACTACTCCGCACTCATTACTCACTACTCTGCACTCACTACTAACTACTCACTACTCTGCACTCACTACTCTGCACTCACTACTCTGCACTCACTACTCTGCACTCACTACTCACTACTCTGCACTCACCATTCTGCCCTCACTACTCACTACTCTGCACTCACTACTCCACACTCACTACTCACTACTCTGCACTCACTACTAACTACTCACTACTCTGCACTCACTACTCACTACTCACTACTCTGCACTCACTACTCACTACTCTGCACTCACTACTTTGCACTTACTACTCTGCACTCACTACTCACTACTCACCACTCTGCACTCACCACTCTCACTCACCACTCTGCACTCACTACTCACTACTCTGCACTCACTACTTACTACTCTGCACTCACTACTCACTACTCACTACTCTGCACTCACTAATCACTACTCACTACTCTGCACTCACTACTCACTACTCACTACTCTGCACTCACTACTCTGCACTCACTACTCTGCACTCACTACTCACTACTCCGCACTCACTACTCTGCACTCACTACTCACTACTCACTACTCTGCACTCACCACTCTGCACTCACCACTCTGCACTCACCACTCACTACTCACTACTCTGCACTCACTACTCTGCACTCACTACTCTGCACTCACTACTCACTACTCACTACTCTGCACTCACTACTCACTACTCACCACTCTGCACTCACCACTCTCACTCACCACTCTGCACTCACTACTCACTACTCTGCACTCACTACTTACTACTCTGCACTCACTACTCACTACTCACTACTCTGCACTCACTAATCACTACTCACTACTCTGCACTCACTACTCACTACTCACTACTCTGCACTCACTACTCTGCACTCACTACTCACTACTCTGCCCTCACTACTCTGCCCTCACTACTCACTACTCTGCACTCACTACTCCGCACTCACTACTCACTACTCTGCACTCACTACTCGCTACTCACTACTCTGTGCTCACTACTCACTACTCTGCCATCACTACTCACTACTCTGCACTCACTGCTCACTACTCACTACTCTGCACTCACTACTCACTACTCTGCACTCACTACTCTGCCCCCCTACTCACTACTCTGCACTCACTATTCTGCATTCACTACTCTGCACTCACTACTCTGCACTCACTACTCTGCACTCACTACTCTGCACTCACTACTCTGCACTCACTACTCACTACTCTGCACTCACTATTCACTACTCTGCACTCACCACTCTACACTCACCACTCTGCACTCACCACTTTGCACTCACCACTCTGCACTCACCACTCTACACTCACCACTCTACACTCACTACTCTGCACTCACTACTAACTACTCTGCACTCACTACTCTGCACTCACTACTCACTACTCTGCACTCACTACTCTGCACTCACTACTCTGCACTCACTACTCACTACTCTGCACTCACTACTCTGCCCTCACTACTCACTACTCTGCACTCACTACTCCGCACTCACTACTCACTACTCTGCACTCACTACTCACTACTCTGCACTCACTATTCACTATTCTGCACTCACTACTCAGCACTCACTACTCAGCACTCACTACTTGGCACTCACTACTCACCACTCACTACTCTGCACTCACTACTCCCTACTCTGCACTCACTACTCTGCACTCACTACTCTGCACTCACTACTCTGCACTCACTACTCTGCACTCACTACTCACTACTCACTACTCTGCACTGACTACTCACTACTCTGCACTGACTACTCACTGCTCTGCACTCACTACTCTGCACTCACTACTCACTACTCACTACTCTGCACTCACTACTCACTACTCTGCCCTCACTGCTCTGCACTCACTACTATGCACTCACTACTCACTACTCTGCACTCACTACTCTGCACTCACTACTCATTACTCACTACTCTGCACTCACCACTCTGCACTCACCACTCTGCACTCACCACTCTGCATTCACCACTCACTACTCACTATTCTGCACTCTCTACTCTGCACTCACTGCTCTACACTCACTACTCTGCACTCACTACTCACTACTCACTACTCTGCACTCACTACTCACTACTCTGCACTGACTACTCACTACTCTGCACTCACTACTCACTACTCTGCACTCACTACTCGGCACTCACTACTCTGCACTCATGACTCACCACTCTGCACTCACCACTCTGCACTCTCCACTCACTACTCTGCACTCACTACTCACTACTCTGCACTCACTACTCTGCACTCACTACACACTACTCACTATTCTGCACTCACTACTCACTACTCACTACTCTGCACTCACTACTCACTACTCACTACTCACTACTCAGCACTCACTACTCACTACTCTGCACTCACTACTCTGCACTCACTACTCTGCACTCACTACACACTACTCACCACTCTGCACTCACCACTCACTATTCTGCACTCACTACTCAGCACTCACTACTCAGCACTCACTACTCGGCACTCACTACTCGCCACTCACTACTCTGCACTCACTACTCCCTACTCTGCACTCACTACTCTGCACTCACTATTCTGCACTCACTACTCTGCACTCACTACTCTGCACTCACTACTCTGCACTCACTACTCACTACTCACTACTCTGCACTCACTACTCACTGCTCTGCACTCACTACTCTGCACTCACCACTCACTACTCACACTCTGCACTCACTACTCACTACTCTGCACTCACTGCTCTGCACTCACTACTATGCACTCACTACTCACTACTCTGCACTCACTACTCTGCACTCACTACTCACTACTCTGCACTCACTACTCTGCACTCACTACTCACTACTCACTACGCTGCACTCACCACTCTACACTCACCACTCTGCACTCACCACTCTGCACTCACCACTCACTACTCACTATTCTGCACTCTGTACTCTGCACTCACTACTCTACACTCACTACTCTGCACTCACTACTCACTACTCACTACTCTGCACTCACTACTCACTACTCTGCACTGACTACTCACTACTCTGCACTCACTACTCACTACTCTGCACTCACTACTCGGCACTCACTACTCTGCACTCATGACTCACCACTCTGCACTGACTACTCACTACTCTGCACTCACTACTCACTACTCTGCACTCACTACTCGGCACTCACTACTCTGCACTCACTACTCACTACTCTGCACTCACTACTCTGCACTCACTACACACTACTCACTATTCTGCACTCACTACTCACTACTCACTACTCTGCACTCACTACTCACTACTCTGCACTCACTACTCACTACTCTGCACTCACTACTCTGCACTCACTACTCTGCACTCACTACTCTGCACTCACTACTCACTACTCACCACTCTGCACTCACCACTCTGCACTCACCACTCTGCACTCACTACTCACTACTCTGCACTCACTACTTACTACTCTGCACTCACTACTCACTACTCACTACTCTGCACTCACTACTCTGCACTCACTACTCACTACTCTGCCCTCACTATTCTGCCCTCACTACTCACTACTCTGCACTCACTACTCCGCACTCACTACTCACTACTCTGCACTCACTACTCACTATTCTGCACTCACTACTCGGCACTCACTACTCGGCACTCACTACTCACTACTCACTACTCCCTACTCTGCACTCACTACTCCCTACTCTGCACTCACTACTCACTACTCTGCACTTACTACTCACTACTCTGCACTCACTACTCACTACTCTATCCTCACTACTCACTACTCTGCACTCACTACTCACTACTCTGCACTCACTACTCACTACTCTGCACTCACTACTCATTCTCACTACTCTGCACTCACTACTCTGCACTCACTACTCTGCACTCACTATTCTGCACTCACTACTCTGCACTCACTACTCTGCACTCACTACTCTGCACTCACTACTCATTACTCTGCACTCACTACTCTGCACTCACTACTCTGCACTCACTACTCACTACTCACTACTCTGCACTCACTACTCACTACTCACTACTCTGCACTCACTGCTCTGCACTCACTACTCTGCAGTCACTACTCACTACTCTGCACTCACTACTCTGCACTCACTACTCACTACTCTGCACTCACTACTCTGCACTCACTACTCACTACTCTGCACTCACCACTCTGCACTCACCACTCTGCACTCACCACTCTGCACTCACCACTCACTACTCTGCACTCACTACTCTGCACTCACTACTCACTACTCTGCACTCACTACTCTGCACTCACTACTCTGCACTCACTACTCACTACTCTGCACTCACTACTCTGCACTCACTACTCACCACTCTGCACTCACCACTCTGCACTCACTACTCTGCACTCACCACTCACTACTCTGCACTCACTACTCACTACTCTGCACTCACTACTCTGCACTCACTACTCACTACTCTGTACTCACTACTCACTACTCACTACTCTGCACTCACTACTCACTACTCACTACTCTGCACTCACTACTCTGCACTCACTACTCTGCACTCACTACTCTGCATTCACTACTCACTACTCACCACTCTGCACTCACTACTCTGCACTCACTACTCACTACTCACTACTCTGCACTCACTACTCACTACTCTCCACTCACCACTCTGCACTCACCACTCTGCACTCAACACTTTGCACTCACCACTCTGCACTCACCACTCTACACTCACCACTCTACACTCACTACTCTGCACTCACTACTCTGCCCTCACTACTCACTACTCTGCACTCACTACCCTGCACTCACTACTCACTACTCTGCACTCACTACTCACTACTCTGCACTCACTACTCACTATTCTGAACTCACTACTCGGCACTCACTACTCAGCACTCACTACTCGGCACTCACTACTTGGCACTCACTACTCTGCACTCACTACTCCCTACTCTGCACTCACTACTCTGCACTCACTATTCTGCACTCACTACTCTGCACTCACTACTCTGCACTCACTACTCACTACTCTGCGTTCACTACTCTGCACTCACTACTCTGCACTCACCACTCACTACTCTGCACTCACTACTCACTACTCAACACTCACTGCTCTGCACTCACTACTCTGCACTCACTACTCACTACTCTGCACTCACTACTCTGCACTCACTACTCACTACTCTGCACTCACTACTCTGTACTCACTACTCACTACTCTGCACTCACCACTCTGCACTCACCACTCTGCACTCACCACTTACTACTCACTACTCTGCACTCACTACTCTGCACTCACTACTCTGCACTCACTACTCACTACTCTGCACTCACTACTCACTACTCTGCACCGACTACTCACTACTCTGCACCAACTACTCACTACTCTGCACTCATTACTCTGCACTCACTATTCTGCACTCACTACTCTGCACTCACGACTCAACACTCTGCATTCACCACTCTGCATTCACCACTCTGCACTCACCACTCACTACTCAGCACTCACTACTCACTACTCTGCACTCACTACTCTGCACTCACTACTCACTACTCACTACTCTGCACTCACTGCTCTGCACTCACTACTCTGCAATCACTACTCACTACTCTGCACTCACTACTCTGCACTCACTACTCACTACTCTGCACTCACTACTCTGCACTCACTACTCACTACTCTGCACTCACCACTCTGCACTCACCACTCTGCACTCACCACTCTGCACTCACCACTCACTACTCTGCACTCACTACTCTGCACTCACTACTCACTACTCTGCACTCACTACTCTGCACTCACTACTCACCACTCTGCACTCACCACTCTGCACTCACTACTCTGCACTCACCACTCACTACTCTGCACTCACTACTCACTACTCTGCACTCACTACTCTGCACTCACTACTCACTACTCTGTACTCACTACTCACTACTCTGCACTCACTACTCACTACTCACTACTCTGCACTCACTACTCTGCACTCACTACTCTGCACTCACTACTCTGTATTCACTACTCACTACTCACCACTCTGCACTCACTACTCTGCACTCACTACTCACTACTCACTACTCTGCACTCACTACTCACTACTCTCCACTCACCACTCTGCACTCACCACTCTGCACTCACCACTCTAGACTCACCACTCTACACTCACTACTCTGCACTCACTACTCTGCCCTCACTACTCACTACTCTGCACTCACTACCCTGCACTCACTACTCACTACTCTGCACTCACTACTCACTACTCTGCACTCACTACTCACTATTCTGAACTCACTACTCGGCACTCACTACTCAGCACTCACTACTCGGCACTCACTACTTGGCACTCACTACTCTGCACTCACTACTCCCTACTCTGCACTCACTACTCTGCACTCACTATTCTGCACTCACTACTCTGCACTCACTACTCTGCACTCACTACTCACTACTCTGCGTTCACTACTCTGCACTCACTACTCTGCACTCACCACTCACTACTCTGCACTCACTACTCACTACTCAACACTCACTGCTCTGCACTCACTACTCTGCACTCACTACTCACTACTCTGCACTCACTACTCTGCACTCACTACTCACTACTCTGCACTCACTACTCTGTACTCACTACTCACTACTCTGCACTCACCACTCTGCACTCACCACTCTGCACTCACCACTTACTACTCACTACTCTGCACTCACTACTCTGCACTCACTACTCTGCACTCACTACTCACTACTCTGCACTCACTACTCACTACTCTGCACCGACTACTCACTACTCTGCACCAACTACTCACTACTCTGCACTCATTACTCTGCACTCACTATTCTGCACTCACTACTCTGCACTCACGACTCAACACTCTGCATTCACCACTCTGCATTCACCACTCTGCACTCACCACTCACTACTCAGCACTCACTACTCACTACTCTGCACTCACTACTCTGCACTCACTACTCACTACTCACTACTCTGCACTCACTACTCACTACTCACTACTCTGCTCTCACTACTCACTACTCACTACTCTGCACTCACTACTCACTACTCTGCACTCACTACTCTGCACTCACTACTCTGCACTCACTACTCTGCACTCACTACTCACTACTCACCACTCTGCACTCACCACTCTGCACTCACTACTCACTACTCTGCACTCACTACTTACTACTCTGCACTCACTACTTACTACTCTGCACTCACTACTCACTACTCTGCACTCACTAATCACTACTCACTACTCTGCACTCACTTCTCACTACTCTGCACTCACTACTCTGCACTCACTACTCACTACTCTGCACTCACTACTCCGCACTCATTACTCACTACTCTGCACTCACTACTCACTACTCACTACTCTGCACTCACTACTCACTACTCTGCACTCACTACTCACTACTCACTACTATGCACTCACTGCTCTGCACTCACTACTCTGCAGTCACTACTCACTACTCTGCACTCACTACTCACTACTCTGCACTCACTACTCTGCACTCACTACTCACTACTCACTACTCTGCACTCACCACTCTGCACTCACCACTCTGCACTCACCACTCACTACTCTGCACTCACTACTCTGCACTCACTACACTGCACTCACTACTCTGCACTCACTACTCACCACTCTGCACTCACCACTCTGCACTCACTACTCTGCACTCACCACTCACTACTCTGCACTCACTACTCACTACTCTGCACTCACTACTCTGCACTCACTACTCACTACTCTGTACTCACTACTCACTACTCACTACTCTGCACTCACTACTCACTACTCTCCACTCACCACTCTGCACTCACCACTCTGCACTCAACACTTTGCACTCACCACTCTGCACTCACCACTCTACACTCACCACTCTACACTCACTACTCTGCACTCACTACTCTGCCCTCACTACTCACTACTCTGCACTCACTACTCCGCACTCACTACTCACTACTCTGCACTCACTACTCACTACTCTGCACTCACTACTCACTATTCTGAACTCACTACTCGGCACTCACTACTCAGCACTCACTACTCGGCACTCACTACTTGGCACTCACTACTCTGCACTCACTACTCCCTACTCTGCACTCACTACTCTGCACTCACTATTCTGCACTCACTACTCTGCACTCACTACTCTGCACTCACTACTCACTACTCTGCACTCACTACTCTGCACTCACTACT
This sequence comes from Lissotriton helveticus, assembly GCF_964261635.1. Lineage (NCBI taxonomy): Eukaryota > Metazoa > Chordata > Amphibia > Caudata > Salamandridae > Lissotriton > Lissotriton helveticus. Next base: position 376,835,344 of record NC_136062.1, read on the forward strand.
CTGCACTCACCACTCACTACTCTGCACTCACTACTCACTACTCAACACTCACTGCTCTGCACTCACTACTCTGCACTCACTACTCTGCACTCACTACTCACTACTCTGCACTCACTACTCTGTACCCACTACTCACTACTCTGCACTCACTACTCACTACTCTGCACTTACTACTCACTACTCTGCACTCACTACTCACTACTCTGCCCTCACTACTCACTACTCTGCACTTACCACTCACTACTCACTACTCTGCACTCACTACTCTGCACTCACTACTCTGCACTCACTACTCACTACTCTGCACTCACTACTCACTACTCTGCACTGACTACTCACTACTCTGCACCAACTACTCACTACTCTGCACTCATTACTCTGCACTCACTATTCTGAACTCACTACTCTGCACTCACGACTCAACACTCTGCATTCACCACTCTGCATTCACCACTCTGCACTCACCACTCACTACTCAGCACTCACTACTCACTACTCTGCACTCACTACTCTGCACTCACTACTCACTACTCACTACTCTGCACTCACTACTCACTACTCACTACTCTGCTCTCACTACTCACTACTCACTACTCTGCACTCACTACTCACTACTCTGCACTCACTACTCTGCACTCACTACTCTGCACTCACTACTCTGCACTCACTACTCACTACTCACCACTCTGCACTCACCACTCTGCACTCACCACTCTGCACTCACTACTCACTACTCTGCACTCACTACTTACTACTCTGCACTCACTACTCACTACTCACTACTCTGCACTCACTAATCACTACTCACTACTCTGCACTCACTTCTCACTACTCTGCACTCACTACTCTGCACTCACTACTCACTACTCTGCACTCACTACTCCGCACTCATTACTCACTACTCTGCACTCACTACTAACTACTCACTACTCTGCACTCACTACTCTGCACTCACTACTCTGCACTCACTACTCTGCACTCACTACTCACTACTCTGCACTCACCATTCTGCCCTCACTACTCACTACTCTGCACTCACTACTCCGCACTCACTACTCACTACTCTGCACTCACTACTAACTACTCACTACTCTGCACTCACTACTCACTACTCTTTACTCTGCACTCACTACTCACTACTCTGCACTCACTACTTTGCACTCACTACTCTGCACTCACTACTCACTACTCACCACTCTGCACTCACCACTCTGCACTCACCACTCTGCACTCACCACTCACTACTCTGCACTCACTACTCTGCACTCACTACTCTGCACTCACTACTCACTATTCACTACTCTGCACTCACTACTCACTACTCACTACTCTGCACTCACTACTCACTACTCACTACTCTGCACTCACTACTCACTACTCTGCACTCACTACTCTGCACTCACTACTCTGCACTCACTACTCACTACTCACCACTCTGCACTCACCACTCTGCACTCACCACTCTGCACTCACCACTCTGCACTCACTACTCACTACTCTGCACTCATTACTTACTACTCTGCACTCACTACTCACTACTCACTGCTCTGCACTCACTACTCACTACTCACTACTATGCACTCACTACTCTGCACTCACTACTCATTACTCTGCACTCACTACTCTGCCCTCACTACTCACTACTCTGCACTCACTACTCCGCACTCACTACTCAGAACTCTGCACTCACTACTCACTACTCGGCTCTCACTACTTGGCACTCACTACTCTGCACTCACTACTCTCTACTCTGTACTCACTACTCACTACTCTGAACTCACTACTCACTACTCTGCACTTACTACTCACTACTCTGCACTCACTACTCACTACTCTGCACTCACTACTCTGCACTCACTACTCACTACTAACTATTCTGCACTCACCACTCTGCACTCACCACTCTGCACTCACCACTCACTACTCACTACTCTGCACTAACTACTCTGCACTCACTACTCTGCACTCACTACTCACTACTCACTACTCTGCACTCACTACTCTGCACTGACTACTCACTACTCTGCACTCACCACTCACTACTCACTACTCTGCACTCACTACTCTGCACTCACTACTCTGCACTCACTACTCACTACTCTGCACTCAATACTCACTACTCTGCACTCATTACTCTGCACTCACTACTCTGCACTCACTACTCACTACTCACTACTCTGCACTCACTACTCACTACTCTGCAGTCACTACTCACTACTCACTACCCTGTACTCACTACTCACTACTCTGCACTCACGACTCTGCACTCACTACTCTGTACTCACTACTCTGCACTCACTACTCTGTACTCACTACTCACTACTCACCACTCTGCACTCACCACTCTGCACTCACCACTCTGCACTCACTACTCACTACTCTGCTCTCACTACTTACTACTCTGCACTCACTACTCACTACTCTGCACTCATTACTAACTACTCACTACTCTGCACTCACTACTCACTACTCTGCACTCACTACTCTGCACTCACTCCTCACTACTCTGCACTCACTATTCTGCCCTCACTACTCACTACTCTGCACTCACTACTCCGCACTCACTACTCACTACTCTGCACTCACTACTCACTATTCTGCACTCACTACTCGGCACTCACTACTCAGCACTCACTACTCTGCACTCACTACTCCCTACTCTGCACTCACTACTCACTACTCTGCACTCACTACTCACTACTCTGCACTTACTACTCACTACTCTGCACTCACTACTCACTACTCTGCCCTCACTACTCACTACTCTGCACTCACTACTCACTACTCACTACTCTGCACTCACTACTCACTACTCTGCACTCACTACTCGGCACTCACTACTCGACACTCACTACTCTGCACTCACTACTCCCTACTCTGCACTCACTACTCTGCACTCACTAGTCTGCACTCACTACTCTGCACTCACTACTCTGCACTCACTATTCACTACTCACTACTCTGCACTCACTACTCTGCACTCACTACTCTGCACTCACTACTCTGCACTCACTACTCTGCACTCACTACTCTGCACTCACTACTCACTACTCTGCACTCACCATTCTGCCCTCACTACTCACTACTCTGCACTCACTACTCCGCACTCATTACTCACTACTCTGCACTCACTACTAACTACTCACTACTCTGCACTCACTACTCTGCACTCACTACTCTGCACTCACTACTCTGCACTCACTACTCACTACTCTGCACTCACCATTCTGCCCTCACTACTCACTACTCTGCACTCACTACTCCGCACTCACTACTCACTACTCTGCACTCACTACTAACTACTCACTACTCTGCACTCACTACTCACTACTCACTACTCTGCACTCACTACTCACTACTCTGCACTCACTACTTTGCACTTACTACTCTGCACTCACTACTCACTACTCACCACTCTGCACTCACCACTCTCACTCACCACTCTGCACTCACTACTCACTACTCTGCACTCACTACTTACTACTCTGCACTCACTACTCACTACTCACTACTCTGCACTCACTAATCACTACTCACTACTCTCCACTCACTACTCACTACTCACTACTCTGCACTCACTACTCTGCACTCACTACTCTGCACTCACTACTCACTACTCTGCACTCACTACTCTGCACTCACTACTCACTACTCACTACTCTGCACTCACCACTCTGCACTCACCACTCTGCACTCACCACTCACTACTCACTACTCTGCACTCACTACTCTGCACTCACTACTCTGCACTCACTACTCACTACTCACTACTCTGCACTCACTACTCACTACTCACCACTCTGCACTCACCACTCTCACTCACCACTCTGCACTCACTACTCACTACTCTGCACTCACTACTTACTACTCTGCACTCACTACTCACTACTCACTACTCTGCACTCACTAATCACTACTCACTACTCTGCACTCACTACTCACTACTCACTACTCTGCACTCACTACTCTGCACTCACTACTCACTACTCTGCCCTCACTACTCTGCCCTCACTACTCACTACTCTGCACTCACTACTCCGCACTCACTACTCACTACTCTGCACTCACTACTCACTACTCACTACTCTGTGCTCACTACTCACTACTCTGCCATCACTACTCACTACTCTGCACTCACTGCTCACTACTCACTACTCTGCACTCACTACTCACTACTCTGCACTCACTACTCTGCCCCCCTACTCACTACTCTGCACTCACTATTCTGCATTCACTACTCTGCACTCACTACTCTGCACTCACTACTCTGCACTCACTACTCTGCACTCACTACTCACTACTCACTACTCACTACTCTGCACTCACTATTCACTACTCTGCACTCACCACTCTACACTCACCACTCTGCACTCACCACTTTGCACTCACCACTCTGCACTCACCACTCTACACTCACCACTCTACACTCACTACTCTGCACTCACTACTAACTACTCTGCACTCACTACTCTGCACTCACTACTCACTACTCTGCACTCACTACTCTGCACTCACTACTCTGCACTCACTACTCACTACTCTGCACTCACTACTCTGCCCTCACTACTCACTACTCTGCACTCACTACTCCGCACTCACTACTCACTACTCTGCACTCACTACTCACTACTCTGCACTCACTATTCACTATTCTGCACTCACTACTCAGCACTCACTACTCAGCACTCACTACTTGGCACTCACTACTCACCACTCACTACTCTGCACTCACTACTCCCTACTCTGCACTCACTACTCTGCACTCACTACTCTGCACTCACTACTCTGCACTCACTACTCTGCACTCACTACTCACTACTTTGCACTGACTACTCACTGCTCTGCACTCACTACTCTGCACTCACTACTCACTACTCACTACTCTGCACTCACTACTCACTACTCTGCCCTCACTGCTCTGCACTCACTACTATGCACTCACTACTCACTACTCTGCACTCACTACTCTGCACTCACTACTCACTACTCACTACTCTGCACTCACCACTCTGCACTCACCACTCTGCACTCACCACTCTGCATTCACCACTCACTACTCACTATTCTGCACTCTCTACTCTGCACTCACTGCTCTACACTCACTACTCTGCACTCACTACTCACTACTCACTACTCTGCACTCACTACTCACTACTCTGCACTGACTACTCACTACTCTGCACTCACTACTCACTACTCTGCACTCACTACTCGGCACTCACTACTCTGCACTCATGACTCACCACTCTGCACTCACCACTCTGCACTCTCCACTCACTACTCTGCACTCACTACTCACTACTCTGCACTCACTACTCTGCACTCACTACACACTACTCACTATTCTGCACTCACTACTCACTACTCACTACTCTGCACTCACTACTCACTACTCACTACTCAGCACTCACTACTCACTACTCTGCACTCACTACTCTGCACTCACTACTCTGCACTCACTACTCTGCACTCACTACTCACTACTCACCACTCTGCACTCACCACTCACTATTCTGCACTCACTACTCAGCACTCACTACTCAGCACTCACTACTCGGCACTCACTACTCGCCACTCACTACTCTGCACTCACTACTCCCTACTCTGCACTCACTACTCTGCACTCACTATTCTGCACTCACTACTCTGCACTCACTACTCTGCACTCACTACTCTGCACTCACTACTCACTACTCACTACTCTGCACTCACTACTCACTGCTCTGCACTCACTACTCTGCACTCACCACTCACTACTCACCACTCACTACTCACTACTCTGCACTCACTACTCACTACTCTGCACTCACTGCTCTGCACTCACTACTATGCACTCACTACTCACTACTCTGCACTCACTACTCCGCACTCACTACTCACTACTCTGCACTCACTACTCTGCACTCACTACTCACTACGCTGCACTCACCACTCTACACTCACCACTCTGCACTCACCACTCTGCACTCACCACTCACTACTCACTATTCTGCACTCTCTACTCTGCACTCACTACTCTACGCTCACTACTCTGCACTCACTACTCACTACTCACTACTCTGCACTCACTACTCACTACTCTGCACTGACTACTCACTACTCTGCACTCACTACTCACTACTCTGCACTCACTACTCGGCACTCACTACTCTGCACTCATGACTCACCACTCTGCACTGACTACTCACTACTCTGCACTCACTACTCACTACTCTGCACTCACTACTCGGCACTCACTACTCTGCACTCACTACTCACTACTCTGCACTCACTACTCTGCACTCACTACACACTACTCACTATTCTGCACTCACTACTCACTACTCACTACTCTGCACTCACTACTCACTACTCTGCACTCACTACTCACTACTCTGCACTCACTACTCTGCACTCACTACTCTGCACTCACTACTCTGCACTCACTACTCACTACTCACCACTCTGCACTCACCACTCTGCACTCACCACTCTGCACTTACTACTCACTACTCTGCACTCACTACTTACTACTCTGCACTCACTACTCACTACTCACTACTCTGCACTCACTACTCTGCACTCACTACTCACTACTCTGCCCTCACTATTCTGCCCTCACTACTCACTACTCTGCACTCACTACTCCGCACTCACTACTCACTACTCTGCACTCACTACTCACTATTCTGCACTCACTACTCGGCACTCACTACTCACTACTCACTACTCCCTACTCTGCACTCACTACTCCCTACTCTGCACTCACTACTCACTACTCTGCACTTACTACTCACTACTCTGCACTCACTTCTCACTACTCTATCCTCACTACTCACTACTCTGCACTCACTACTCACTACTCTGCACTCACTACTCACTACTCTGCACTCACTACTCATTCTCACTACTCTGCACTCACTACTCTGCACTCACTACTCTGCACTCACTATTCTGCACTCACTACTCTGCACTCACTACTCTGCACTCACTACTCTGCACTCACTACTCATTACTCTGCACTCACTACTCTGCACTCACTACTCTGCACTCACTACTCACTACTCACTATTCTGCACTCACCACTCTGCACTCACCACTCTGCACTCACCACTCTGCACTCACCACTCACTACTCACTACTCTGCACTCACTACTCTGCACTCACTACTCTGCACTCACTACTCACTACTCACTACTCTGCACTCACTACTCACTACTCTGCACTGACTACTCACTACTCTGCACTCACTACTCACTATTCTGCACTCATTACTCTGCACTCACTACTCCTCACTCACTACTCTGCACTCACCACTCACTACTCTGCACTAACTACTCACTACTCTGCACTCACTACTCTGCACTCACTACTCACTACTCTGCACTCACTACTCACTACTCTGCACTCACTACTCACTACTCACTACTCTGTACTCACTACTCACTACTGTGCACTCACTACTCTGCACTCACTACTCTGCACTCACTACTCACTACTCACCACTCTGCACTCACCACTCTGCATTTACCACTCTGCACTCACCACTCTGCACTCACTACTCACTACTCTGTACTTACTACTCACTACTCTGCACTCACTACTCACTACTTTGCCCTCACTACTCACTACTCTGCACTCACTACTCACTACTCTGCACTCACTACTCACTACTAACTACTCTGCACTCACTGCTCTGCACTCACTACTATGCACTCACTACTCACTACTCTGCACTCACTACTCTGCACTCACTACTCACTACTCTGCACTCACTACTCTGCACTCACTACTCTGCACTCACTACTCACTACTCACCACTCTGCACTCACCACTCTGCACTCACCACTCTGCACTCACTACTCACTACTCTGCACTCACTACTTACTACTCTGCACTCACTACTCACTACTCACTACTCTGCACTCACTACTCTGCACTCACTACTCACTACTCTGCCCTCACTATTCTGCCCTCACTACTCACTACTCTGCACTCACTACTCCGCACTCACTACTCACTACTCTGCACTCACTACTCACTATTCTGCACTCACTACTCGGCACTCACTACTCACTACTCCCTACTCTGCACTCACTACTCCCTACTCTGCACTCACTACTCACTACTCTGCACTTACTACTCACTACTCTGCACTCACTTCTCACTACTCTATCCTCACTACTCACTACTCTGCACTCACTACTCTGCACTCACTACTCACTACTCTGCACTCACTACTCATTCTCACTACTCTGCACTCACTACTCTGCACTCACTACTCTGCACTCACTATTCTGCACTCACTACTCTGCACTCACTACTCTGCACTCACTACTCTGCACTCACTACTCATTACTCTGCACTCACTACTCTGCACTCACTACTCTGCACTCACTACTCACTACTCACTATTCTGCACTCACCACTCTGCACTCACCACTCTGCACTCACCACTCTGCACTCACCACTCACTACTCACTACTCTGCACTCACTACTCTGCACTCACTACTCTGCACTCACTACTCACTACTCACTACTCTGCACTCACTACTCACTACTCTGCACTGACTACTCACTACTCTGCACTCACTACTCACTATTCTGCACTCATTACTCTGCACTCACTACTCCTCACTCACTACTCTGCACTCACCACTCACTACTCTGCACTAACTACTCACTACTCTGCACTCACTACTCTGCACTCACTACTCACTACTCTGCACTCACTACTCACTACTCTGCACTCACTACTCACTACTCACTACTCTGTACTCACTACTCACTACTGTGCACTCACTACTCTGCACTCACTACTCTGCACTCACTACTCACTACTCACCACTCTGCACTCACCACTCTGCATTTACCACTCTGCACTCACCACTCTGCACTCACTACTCACTACTCTGTACTTACTACTCACTACTCTGCACTCACTACTCACTACTTTGCCCTCACTACTCACTACTCTGCACTCACTACTCACTACTCTGCACTCACTACTCACTACTAACTACTCTGCACTCACTGCTCTGCACTCACTACTATGCACTCACTACTCACTACTCTGCACTCACTACTCTGCACTCACTACTCACTACTCTGCACTCACTACTCTGGACTCACTACTCACTACTCACTACTCTGCACTCACTACTCTGCACTCACTACTCACTACTCTGCACTCACTACTCTGCACTCACTACTCACTACTCACTACTCACTACTCTGCACTCACCACTCTGCACTCACCACTCTGCACTCACCACTCTGCACTCATCACTCTGCACTCACCACTCTGCACTCACTACTCTGCACTCACCACTCACTACTCTGCACTCACTACTCACTACTCTGCACTCACTACTCTGCACTCACTACTCACTACTCTGTACTCACTACTCACTACTCACTACTCTGCACTCACTACTCACTACTCTGCACTCACTACTCTGCACTCACTACTCTGCACTCACTACTCTGCACTCACTACTCACTAATCACCACTCTGCACTCACTACTCTGCACTCACTACTCACTACTCACTACTCTGCACTCACTACTCTCCACTCACCACTCTGCACTCACCACTCTGCACTCAACACTTTGCACTCACCACTCTGCACTCACCACTCTACACTCACCACTCTATACTCACTACTCTGCACTCACTACTCTGCACTCACTACTCACTACTCACTACTCTGCCCTCACTACTCACTACTCTGCACTCACTACTCCGCACTCACTACTCACTACTCTGCACTCACTACTCACTACTCTGCACTCACTACTCACTATTCTGAACTCACTACTCGGCACTCACTACTCAGCACTCACTACTCGGCACTCACTACTTGGCACTCACTACTCTGCACTCACTACTCCCTACTCTGCACTCACTACTCTGCACTCACTATTCTGCACTCACTACTCTGCACTCACTACTCTGCACTCACTACTCACTACTCTGCACTCACTACTCTGCACTCACTACTCTGCACTCACCACTCACTACTCTGCACTCACTACTCACTACTCACTACTCTACACTCACTGCTCTGCACTCACTACTCTGCACTCACTACTCACTACTCTGCACTAACTACTCTGCACTCACTACTCACTACTCTGCACTCACTACTCTGTACTCACTACTCACTACTCTGCACTCACCACTCTGCACTCACAACTCTGCACTCACCACTCTGCACTCACCACTCACTACTCACTACTCTGCACTCACTACACTCTCACTACTCTGCACTCACTACTCACTACTCACTACTCTGCACTCACTACTCACTACTCACTACTCTGCACTCACTGCTCTGCACTCACTACTCTGCACTCACTACTCACTACTCTGCACTCACTACTCTGCACTCACTACTCACTACTCTGCACTCACTACTCTGCACTCACTACTCACTACTCACTACTCTGCACTCACCACTCTGCACTCACCACTCACTACTCACTACTCTGCACTCACTACTCTGCACTCACTACTCACTACTCTGCACTCACTACTCTGCACTCACTACTCACCACTCTGCACTCACCACTCTGCACTCACTACTCTGCACTCACCACTCACTACTCTGCACTCACTACTCACTACTCTGCACTCACTACTCTGCACTCACTACTCACTACTCTGTACTCACTACTCACTACTCACTACTCTGCACTCACTACTCACTACTCACTACTCTGCACTCACTACTCTGCACTCACTACTCTGCACTCACTACTCTGCATTCACTACTCACTACTCACCACTCTGCACTCACTATTCTGCACTCACTACGCACTACTCACTACTCTACACTCACTACTCACTACTCTGCACTCACAACTCTGCACTCACTACGCTGCACTCACTACTCTGCACTCACTACTCACTACTCACTACTCTGCACTCACCACTCTGCACTCACCACTCTGCACTCACCACTCACTACTCACTACTCTGCACTCACTACTCTGCACTCACTACTCACTACTCACTACTCACTACTCTGCACTCACTACTCACTACTCTGCACTCACTACTCACGACCCTGCACTCACTACTCACGACCCTGCACTCACTACTCTGCACTCACTACTCTGCACTCACTACTCTGCACTCACTACTCAGCACTCACTACTCACTACTCTGCACTCACTACTCTGCCCTCACTACTCACTACTCTGCACTCACTACTCCGCACTCACTACTCACTACTCTGCACTCACTACTCAAAACTCTGCACTCACTACTCACTATTCTGCACTCACTACTCGGCACTCACTACTCAGCACTCACTACTCAGCACTCACTACTCGCCACTCACTACTCTGCACTCACTACTCCCTACTCAGCACTCACTACTCTGCACTCACTATTCTGCACTCACTACTCTGCACTCACTACTCTGCACTCACTACTCTGCACTCACTACTCTGCACTCACTACTCACTACTCACTACTCTGCACTCACTACTCACTGCTCTGCACTCACTACTCTGCACTCACTACTCTGCACTCACTACTCTGCACTCACCACTCACCACTCACTACTCACTACTCTGCACTCACTACTCACTACTCTGCACTCACTGCTCTGCACTCACTACTATGCACTCACTACTCACTACTCTGCACTCACTACTCTGCACTCACTACTCACTACTCTGCACTCACTACTCACTACTCTGCACTGACTACTCACTACTCTGCACTCACTACTCACTACTCTGCACTCACTACTCTGCACTCACGACTCACCACTCTGCACTCACCACTCTGTACTCACCACTCTGCACTCTCCACTCACTACTCTGCACTCACTACTCACTACTCTGCACTCACTACTCTGCACTCACTACTCACTACACACTACTCACTATTCTGCACTCTCTACTCACTACTCACTACTCTGCACTCACTACTCACTACTCTGCACTCACTACTCACTACTCTGCACTCACTACTCACTACTCTGCACTGACTACTCACTACTCTGCACTCACTACTCACTACTCTGCACTCACTACTCTGCACTCACGACTCACCACTCTGCACTCACCACTCTGTACTCACCACTCTGCACTCTCCACTCACTACTCTGCACTCACGACTCACCACTCTGCACTCACCACTCTGTACTCACCACTCTGCACTCTCCACTCACTACTCGGCACTTACTACTCTGCACTCACTACTCTGCACTCACTACTCACTACTCACCACTCTGCACTCACCACTCTGCACTCACCACTCACTACTCACTACTCTGCACTCACTACTTACTACTCTGCACTCACTACTCACTACTCTGCACTCACTAATCACTACTCACTATTCTGCACTCACTACTCACTACTCACTACTCTGCACTCACTACTCTGCACTCACTACTCACTACTCTGCCCTCACTATTCTGCCCTCACTACTCTGCACTCACTACTCCGCACTCACTACTCACTACTCTGCACTCACTACTCATTCTCACTACTCTGCACTCACTACTCTGCACTCACTACTCTGCACTCACTATTCTGCACTCACTACTCTGCACTCACTACTCTGCACTCACTACTCTGCACTCACTACTCATTACTCTGCACTCACTACTCTGCACTCACTACTCTGCACTCACTACTCACTACTCACTATTCTGCACTCACCACTCTGCACTCACCACTCTGCACTCACCACTCTGCACTCACCACTCTGCACTCACCACTCACTACTCACTACTCTGCACTCACTACTCTGCACTCACTACTCTGCACTCACTACTCACTACTCACTACTCTGCACTCACTACTCACTACTCTGCACTGACTACTCACTACTCTGCACTCACTACTCACTATTCTGCACTCATTACTCTGCACTCACTACTCCTCACTCACTACTCTGCACTCACCACTCACTACTCTGCACTAACTACTCACTACTCTGCACTCACTACTCTGCACTCACTACTCACTACTCTGCACTCACTACTCACTACTCTGCACTCACTACTCACTACTCACTACTCTGTACTCACTACTCACTACTGTGCACTCACTACTCTGCACTCACTACTCTGCACTCACTACTCACTACTCACCACTCTGCACTCACCACTCTGCATTTACCACTCTGCACTCACCACTCTGCACTCACTACTCACTACTCTGTACTTACTACTCACTACTCTGCACTCACTACTCACTACTTTGCCCTCACTACTCACTACTCTGCACTCACTACTCACTACTCTGCACTCACTACTCACTACTAACTACTCTGCACTCACTGCTCTGCACTCACTACTATGCACTCACTACTCTGCACTCACTACTCTGCACTCACTACTCACTACTCTGCACTCACTACTCTGGACTCACTACTCACTACTCACTACTCTGCACTCACTACTCTGCACTCACTACTCACTACTCTGCACTCACTACTCTGCACTCACTACTCACTACTCACTACTCACTACTCTGCACTCACCACTCTGCACTCACCACTCTGCACTCACCACTCTGCACTCATCACTCTGCACTCACCACTCTGCACTCACTACTCTGCACTCACCACTCACTACTCTGCACTCACTACTCACTACTCTGCACTCACTACTCTGCACTCACTACTCACTACTCTGTACTCACTACTCACTACTCACTACTCTGCACTCACTACTCACTACTCTGCACTCACTACTCTGCACTCACTACTCTGCACTCACTACTCTGCATTCACTACTCACTACTCACTACTCTGCACTCACTACTCTGCACTCACTACTCACTACTCTGCCCTCACTACTCTGCCCTCACTACTCACTACTCTGCACTCACTACTCCGCACTCACTACTCACTACTCTGCACTCACTACTCTGCACTCACTACTCACTACTCTGCACTCACTACTCTGCACTCACTACTCACTACTCACTACTCTGCACTCACCACTCTGCACTCACCACTCTGCACTCACCACTCACTACTCACTACTCTGCACTCACTACTCTGCACTCACTACTCTGCACTCACTACTCACTACTCACTACTCTGCACTCACTACTCACTACTCACCACTCTGCACTCACCACTCTCACTCACCACTCTGCACTCACTACTCACTACTCTGCACTCACTACTTACTACTCTGCACTCACTACTCACTACTCACTACTCTGCACTCACTAATCACTACTCACTACTCTGCACTCACTACTCACTACTCACTACTCTGCACTCACTACTCTGCACTCACTACTCACTACTCTGCCCTCACTACTCTGCCCTCACTACTCACTACTCTGCACTCACTACTCCGCACTCACTACTCACTACTCTGCACTCACTACTCGCTACTCACTACTCTGTGCTCACTACTCACTACTCTGCCATTACTACTCACTACTCTGCACTCACTGCTCACTACTCACTACTCTGCACTCACTACTCACTACTCTGCACTCACTACTCTGCCCCCCTACTCACTACTCTGCACTCACTATTCTGCATTCACTACTCTGCACTCACTACTCTGCACTCACTACTCTGCACTCACTACTCTGCACTCACTACTCACTACTCACTACTCACTACTCTGCACTCACTATTCACTACTCTGCACTCACCACTCTACACTCACCACTCTGCACTCACCACTTTGCACTCACCACTCTGCACTCACCACTCTACACTCACCACTCTACACTCACTACTCTGCACTCACTACTAACTACTCTGCACTCACTACTCTGCACTCACTACTCACTACTCTGCACTCACTACTCTGCACTCACTACTCTGCACTCACTACTCACTACTCTGCACTCACTACTCTGCCCTCACTACTCACTACTCTGCACTCACTACTCCGCACTCACTACTCACTACTCTGCACTCACTACTCACTACTCTGCACTCACTATTCACTATTCTGCACTCACTACTCAGCACTCACTACTCAGCACTCACTACTTGGCACTCACTACTCACCACTCACTACTCTGCACTCACTACTCCCTACTCTGCACTCACTACTCTGCACTCACTACTCTGCACTCACTACTCTGCACTCACTACTCTGCACTCACTACTCACTACTCTGCACTGACTACTCACTGCTCTGCACTCACTACTCTGCACTCACTACTCACTACTCACTACTCTGCACTCACTACTCACTACTCTGCCCTCACTGCTCTGCACTCACTACTATGCACTCACTACTCACTACTCTGCACTCACTACTCTGCACTCACTACTCACTACTCACTACTCTGCACTCACCACTCTGCACTCACCACTCTGCACTCACCACTCTGCATTCACCACTCACTACTCACTATTCTGCACTCTCTACTCTGCACTCACTGCTCTACACTCACTACTCTGCACTCACTACTCACTACTCACTACTCTGCACTCACTACTCACTACTCTGCACTGACTACTCACTACTCTGCACTCACTACTCACTACTCTGCACTCACTACTCGGCACTCACTACTCTGCACTCATGACTCACCACTCTGCACTCACCACTCTGCACTCTCCACTCACTACTCTGCACTCACTACTCACTACTCTGCACTCACTACTCTGCACTCACTACACACTACTCACTATTCTGCACTCACTACTCACTACTCACTACTCTGCACTCACTACTCACTACTCACTACTCAGCACTCACTACTCACTACTCTGCACTCACTACTCTGCACTCACTACTCTGCACTCACTACTCACTACTCACCACTCTGCACTCACCACTCACTATTCTGCACTCACTACTCAGCACTCACTACTCAGCACTCACTACTCGGCACTCACTACTCGCCACTCACTACTCTGCACTCACTACTCCCTACTCTGCACTCACTACTCTGCACTCACTATTCTGCACTCACTACTCTGCACTCACTACTCTGCACTCACCACTCACTACTCTGCACTCACTACTCACTACTCTGCACTCACTACTCTGCACTCACTACTCACTACTCTGTACTCACTACTCACTACTCACTACTCTGCACTCACTACTCACTACTCACTACTCTGCACTCACTACTCTGCACTCACTACTCTGCACTCACTACTCTGCATTCACTACTCACTACTCACCACTCTGCACTCACTATTCTGCACTCACTACGCACTACTCACTACTCTACACTCACTACTCACTACTCTGCACTCACAACTCTGCACTCACTACTCTGCACTCACTACTCTGCACTCACTACTCACTACTCACTACTCTGCACTCACCACTCTGCACTCACCACTCTGCACTCACCACTCACTACTCACTACTCTGCACTCACTACTCTGCACTCACTACTCACTACTCACTACTCACTACTCTGCACTCACTACTCACTACTCTGCACTCACTACTCACGACCCTGCACTCACTACTCACGACCCTGCACTCACTACTCTGCACTCACTACTCTGCACTCACTACTCTGCACTCACTACTCAGCACTCACTACTCACTACTCTGCACTCACTACTCTGCCCTCACTACTCACTACTCTGCACTCACTACTCCGCACTCACTACTCACTACTCTGCACTCACTACTCAAAACTCTGCACTCACTACTCACTATTCTGCACTCACTACTCGGCACTCACTACTCAGCACTCACTACTCAGCACTCACTACTCGCCACTCACTACTCTGCACTCACTACTCCCTACTCAGCACTCACTACTCTGCACTCACTATTCTGCACTCACTACTCTGCACTCACTACTCTGCACTCACTACTCTGCACTCACTACTCTGCACTCACTACTCACTACTCACTACTCTGCACTCACTACTCACTGCTCTGCACTCACTACTCTGCACTCACTACTCTGCACTCACTACTCTGCACTCACCACTCACCACTCACTACTCACTACTCTGCACTCACTACTCACTACTCTGCACTCACTGCTCTGCACTCACTACTATGCACTCACTACTCACTACTCTGCACTCACTACTCTGCACTCACTACTCACTACTCTGCACTCACTACTCACTACTCTGCACTGACTACTCACTACTCTGCACTCACTACTCACTACTCTGCACTCACTACTCTGCACTCACGACTCACCACTCTGCACTCACCACTCTGTACTCACCACTCTGCACTCTCCACTCACTACTCTGCACTCACTACTCACTACTCTGCACTCACTACTCTGCACTCACTACTCACTACACACTACTCACTATTCTGCACTCTCTACTCACTACTCACTACTCTGCACTCACTACTCACTACTCTGCACTCACTACTCACTACTCTGCACTCACTACTCACTACTCTGCACTGACTACTCACTACTCTGCACTCACTACTCACTACTCTGCACTCACTACTCTGCACTCACGACTCACCACTCTGCACTCACCACTCTGTACTCACCACTCTGCACTCTCCACTCACTACTCTGCACTCACGACTCACCACTCTGCACTCACCACTCTGTACTCACCACTCTGCACTCTCCACTCACTACTCGGCACTTACTACTCTGCACTCACTACTCTGCACTCACTACTCACTACTCACCACTCTGCACTCACCACTCTGCACTCACCACTCACTACTCACTACTCTGCACTCACTACTTACTACTCTGCACTCACTACTCACTACTCTGCACTCACTAATCACTACTCACTATTCTGCACTCACTACTCACTACTCACTACTCTGCACTCACTACTCTGCACTCACTACTCACTACTCTGCCCTCACTATTCTGCCCTCACTACTCTGCACTCACTACTCCGCACTCACTACTCACTACTCTGCACTCACTACTCATTCTCACTACTCTGCACTCACTACTCTGCACTCACTACTCTGCACTCACTATTCTGCACTCACTACTCTGCACTCACTACTCTGCACTCACTACTCTGCACTCACTACTCATTACTCTGCACTCACTACTCTGCACTCACTACTCTGCACTCACTACTCACTACTCACTATTCTGCACTCACCACTCTGCACTCACCACTCTGCACTCACCACTCTGCACTCACCACTCTGCACTCACCACTCACTACTCACTACTCTGCACTCACTACTCTGCACTCACTACTCTGCACTCACTACTCACTACTCACTACTCTGCACTCACTACTCACTACTCTGCACTGACTACTCACTACTCTGCACTCACTACTCACTATTCTGCACTCATTACTCTGCACTCACTACTCCTCACTCACTACTCTGCACTCACCACTCACTACTCTGCACTAACTACTCACTACTCTGCACTCACTACTCTGCACTCACTACTCACTACTCTGCACTCACTACTCACTACTTTGCACTCACTACTCACTACTCACTACTCTGTACTCACTACTCACTACTGTGCACTCACTACTCTGCACTCACTACTCTGCACTCACTACTCACTACTCACCACTCTGCACTCACCACTCTGCATTTACCACTCTGCACTCACCACTCTGCACTCACTACTCACTACTCTGTACTTACTACTCACTACTCTGCACTCACTACTCACTACTTTGCCCTCACTACTCACTACTCTGCACTCACTACTCACTACTCTGCACTCACTACTCACTACTAACTACTCTGCACTCACTGCTCTGCACTCACTACTATGCACTCACTACTCTGCACTCACTACTCTGCACTCACTACTCACTACTCTGCACTCACTACTCTGGACTCACTACTCACTACTCACTACTCTGCACTCACTACTCTGCACTCACTACTCACTACTCTGCACTCACTACTCTGCACTCACTACTCACTACTCACTACTCACTACTCTGCACTCACCACTCTGCACTCACCACTCTGCACTCACCACTCTGCACTCATCACTCTGCACTCACCACTCTGCACTCACTACTCTGCACTCACCACTCACTACTCTGCACTCACTACTCACTACTCTGCACTCACTACTCTGCACTCACTACTCACTACTCTGTACTCACTACTCACTACTCACTACTCTGCACTCACTACTCACTACTCTGCACTCACTACTCTGCACTCACTACTCTGCACTCACTACTCTGCATTCACTACTCACTACTCACTACTCTGCACTCACTACTCTGCACTCACTACTCACTACTCTGCCCTCACTACTCTGCCCTCACTACTCACTACTCTGCACTCACTACTCCGCACTCACTACTCACTACTCTGCACTCACTACTCTGCACTCACTACTCACTACTCTGCACTCACTACTCTGCACTCACTACTCACTACTCACTACTCTGCACTCACCACTCTGCACTCACCACTCTGCACTCACCACTCACTACTCACTACTCTGCACTCACTACTCTGCACTCACTACTCTGCACTCACTACTCACTACTCACTACTCTGCACTCACTACTCACTACTCACCACTCTGCACTCACCACTCTCACTCACCACTCTGCACTCACTACTCACTACTCTGCACTCACTACTTACTACTCTGCACTCACTACTCACTACTCACTACTCTGCACTCACTAATCACTACTCACTACTCTGCACTCACTACTCACTACTCACTACTCTGCACTCACTACTCTGCACTCACTACTCACTACTCTGCCCTCACTACTCTGCCCTCACTACTCACTACTCTGCACTCACTACTCCGCACTCACTACTCACTACTCTGCACTCACTACTCGCTACTCACTACTCTGTGCTCACTACTCACTACTCTGCCATTACTACTCACTACTCTGCACTCACTGCTCACTACTCACTACTCTGCACTCACTACTCACTACTCTGCACTCACTACTCTGCCCCCCTACTCACTACTCTGCACTCACTATTCTGCATTCACTACTCTGCACTCACTACTCTGCACTCACTACTCTGCACTCACTACTCTGCACTCACTACTCACTACTCACTACTCACTACTCTGCACTCACTATTCACTACTCTGCACTCACCACTCTACACTCACCACTCTGCACTCACCACTTTGCACTCACCACTCTGCACTCACCACTCTACACTCACCACTCTACACTCACTACTCTGCACTCACTACTAACTACTCTGCACTCACTACTCTGCACTCACTACTCACTACTCTGCACTCACTACTCTGCACTCACTACTCTGCACTCACTACTCACTACTCTGCACTCACTACTCTGCCCTCACTACTCACTACTCTGCACTCACTACTCCGCACTCACTACTCACTACTCTGCACTCACTACTCACTACTCTGCACTCACTATTCACTATTCTGCACTCACTACTCAGCACTCACTACTCAGCACTCACTACTTGGCACTCACTACTCACCACTCACTACTCTGCACTCACTACTCCCTACTCTGCACTCACTACTCTGCACTCACTACTCTGCACTCACTACTCTGCACTCACTACTCTGCACTCACTACTCACTACTCTGCACTGACTACTCACTGCTCTGCACTCACTACTCTGCACTCACTACTCACTACTCACTACTCTGCACTCACTACTCACTACTCTGCCCTCACTGCTCTGCACTCACTACTATGCACTCACTACTCACTACTCTGCACTCACTACTCTGCACTCACTACTCACTACTCACTACTCTGCACTCACCACTCTGCACTCACCACTCTGCACTCACCACTCTGCATTCACCACTCACTACTCACTATTCTGCACTCTCTACTCTGCACTCACTGCTCTACACTCACTACTCTGCACTCACTACTCACTACTCACTACTCTGCACTCACTACTCACTACTCTGCACTGACTACTCACTACTCTGCACTCACTACTCACTACTCTGCACTCACTACTCGGCACTCACTACTCTGCACTCATGACTCACCACTCTGCACTCACCACTCTGCACTCTCCACTCACTACTCTGCACTCACTACTCACTACTCTGCACTCACTACTCTGCACTCACTACACACTACTCACTATTCTGCACTCACTACTCACTACTCACTACTCTGCACTCACTACTCACTACTCACTACTCAGCACTCACTACTCACTACTCTGCACTCACTACTCTGCACTCACTACTCTGCACTCACTACTCACTACTCACCACTCTGCACTCACCACTCACTATTCTGCACTCACTACTCAGCACTCACTACTCAGCACTCACTACTCGGCACTCACTACTCGCCACTCACTACTCTGCACTCACTACTCCCTACTCTGCACTCACTACTCTGCACTCACTATTCTGCACTCACTACTCTGCACTCACTACTCTGCACTCACTACTCTGCACTCACTACTCACTACTCACTACTCTGCACTCACTACTCACTGCTCTGCACTCACTACTCTGCACTCACCACTCACTACTCACCACTCACTACTCACTACTCTGCACTCACTACTCACTACTCTGCACTCACTGCTCTGCACTCACTACTATGCACTCACTACTCACTACTCTGCACTCACTACTCTGCACTCACTACTCACTACTCTGCACTCACTACTCTGCACTCACTACTCACTACGCTGCACTCACCACTCTACACTCACCACTCTGCACTCACCACTCTGCACTCACCACTCACTACTCACTATTCTGCACTCTCTACTCTGCACTCACTACTCTACACTCACTACTCTGCACTCACTACTCACTACTCACTACTCACTACTCTGCACTCACTACTCACTACTCTGCACTGACTACTCACTACTCTGCACTCACTACTCACTACTCTGCACTCACTACTCGGCACTCACTACTCTGCACTCATGACTCACCACTCTGCACTGACTACTCACTACTCTGCACTCACTACTCACTACTCTGCACTCACTACTCGGCACTCACTACTCTGCACTCACTACTCACTACTCTGCACTCACTACTCTGCACTCACTACACACTACTCACTATTCTGCACTCACTACTCACTACTCACTACTCTGCACTCACTACTCACTACTCTGCACTCACTACTCACTACTCTGCACTCACTACTCTGCACTCACTACTCTGCACTCACTACTCTGCACTCACTACTCACTACTCACCACTCTGCACTCACCACTCTGCACTCACCACTCTGCACTCACTACTCACTACTCTGCACTCACTACTTACTACTCTGCACTCACTACTCACTACTCACTACTCTGCACTCACTACTCTGCACTCACTACTCACTACTCTGCCCTCACTATTCTGCCCTCACTACTCACTACTCTGCACTCACTACTCCGCACTCACTACTCACTACTCTGCACTCACTACTCACTATTCTGCACTCACTACTCGGCACTCACTACTCACTACTCCCTACTCTGCACTCACTACTCCCTACTCTGCACTCACTACTCACTACTCTGCACTTACTACTCACTACTCTGCACTCACTTCTCACTACTCTATCCTCACTACTCACTACTCTGCACTCACTACTCTGCACTCACTACTCACTACTCTGCACTCACTACTCATTCTCACTACTCTGCACTCACTACTCTGCACTCACTACTCTGCACTCACTATTCTGCACTCACTACTCTGCACTCACTACTCTGCACTCACTACTCTGCACTCACTACTCATTACTCTGCACTCACTACTCTGCACTCACTACTCTGCACTCACTACTCACTACTCACTATTCTGCACTCACCACTCTGCACTCACCACTCTGCACTCACCACTCTGCACTCACCACTCACTACTCACTACTCTGCACTCACTACTCTGCACTCACTACTCTGCACTCACTACTCACTACTCACTACTCTGCACTCACTACTCACTACTCTGCACTGACTACTCACTACTCTGCACTCACTACTCACTATTCTGCACTCATTACTCTGCACTCACTACTCCTCACTCACTACTCTGCACTCACCACTCACTACTCTGCACTAACTACTCACTACTCTGCACTCACTACTCTGCACTCACTACTCACTACTCTGCACTCACTACTCACTACTCTGCACTCACTACTCACTACTCACTACTCTGTACTCACTACTCACTACTGTGCACTCACTACTCTGCACTCACTACTCTGCACTCACTACTCACTACTCACCACTCTGCACTCACCACTCTGCATTTACCACTCTGCACTCACCACTCTGCACTCACTACTCACTACTCTGTACTTACTACTCACTACTCTGCACTCACTACTCACTACTTTGCCCTCACTACTCACTACTCTGCACTCACTACTCACTACTCTGCACTCACTACTCACTACTAACTACTCTGCACTCACTGCTCTGCACTCACTACTATGCACTCACTACTCACTACTCTGCACTCACTACTCTGCACTCACTACTCACTACTCTGCACTCACTACTCTGGACTCACTACTCACTACTCACTACTTTGCACTCACTACTCTGCACTCACTACTCACTACTCTGCACTCACTACTCTGCACTCACTACTCACTACTCACTACTCACTACTCTGCACTCACCACTCTGCACTCACCACTCTGCACTCACCACTCTGCACTCATCACTCTGCACTCACCACTCTGCACTCACTACTCTGCACTCACCACTCACTACTCTGCACTCACTACTCACTACTCTGCACTCACTACTCTGCACTCACTACTCACTACTCTGTACTCACTACTCACTACTCACTACTCTGCACTCACTACTCACTACTCTGCACTCACTACTCTGCACTCACTACTCTGCACTCACTACTCTGCACTCACTACTCACTAATCACCACTCTGCACTCACTACTCTGCACTCACTACTCACTACTCACTACTCTGCACTCACTACTCTCCACTCACCACTCTGCACTCACCACTCTGCACTCAACACTTTGCACTCACCACTCTGCACTCACCACTCTACACTCACCACTCTATACTCACTACTCTGCACTCACTACTCTGCACTCACTACTCACTACTCTGCACTCACTACTCTGCACTCACTACTCTGCACTCACTACTCACTACTCACTACTCTGCCCTCACTACTCACTACTCTGCACTCACTACTCCGCACTCACTACTCACTACTCTGCACTCACTACTCACTACTCTGCACTCACTACTCACTATTCTGAACTCACTACTCGGCACTCACTACTCAGCACTCACTACTCGGCACTCACTACTTGGCACTCACTACTCTGCACTCACTACTCCCTACTCTGCACTCACTACTCTGCACTCACTATTCTGCACTCACTACTCTGCACTCACTACTCTGCACTCACTACTCACTACTCTGCACTCACTACTCTGCACTCACTACTCTGCACTCACCACTCACTACTCTGCACTCACTACTCACTACTCACTACTCTACACTCACTGCTCTGCACTCACTACTCTGCACTCACTACTCACTACTCTGCACTAACTACTCTGCACTCACTACTCACTACTCTGCACTCACTACTCTGTACTCACTACTCACTACTCTGCACTCACCACTCTGCACTCACAACTCTGCACTCACCACTCTGCACTCACCACTCACTACTCACTACTCTGCACTCACTACACTCTCACTACTCTGCACTCACTACTCACTACTCACTACTCTGCACTCACTACTCACTACTCACTACTCTGCACTCACTGCTCTGCACTCACTACTCTGCACTCACTACTCACTACTCTGCACTCACTACTCTGCACTCACTACTCACTACTCTGCACTCACTACTCTGCACTCACTACTCACTACTCACTACTCTGCACTCACCACTCTGCACTCACCACTCACTACTCACTACTCTGCACTCACTACTCTGCACTCACTACTCACTACTCTGCACTCACTACTCTGCACTCACTACTCACCACTCTGCACTCACCACTCTGCACTCACTACTCTGCACTCACCACTCACTACTCTGCACTCACTACTCACTACTCTGCACTCACTACTCTGCACTCACTACTCACTACTCTGTACTCACTACTCACTACTCACTACTCTGCACTCACTACTCACTACTCACTACTCTGCACTCACTACTCTGCACTCACTACTCTGCACTCACTACTCTGCATTCACTACTCACTACTCACCACTCTGCACTCACTATTCTGCACTCACTACGCACTACTCACTACTCTACACTCACTACTCACTACTCTGCACTCACAACTCTGCACTCACTACTCTGCACTCACTACTCTGCACTCACTACTCACTACTCACTACTCTGCACTCACCACTCTGCACTCACCACTCTGCACTCACCACTCACTACTCACTACTCTGCACTCACTACTCTGCACTCACTACTCACTACTCACTACTCACTACTCTGCACTCACTACTCACTACTCTGCACTCACTACTCACGACCCTGCACTCACTACTCACGACCCTGCACTCACTACTCTGCACTCACTACTCTGCACTCACTACTCTGCA
This sequence comes from Lissotriton helveticus, assembly GCF_964261635.1. NCBI lineage: Eukaryota > Metazoa > Chordata > Amphibia > Caudata > Salamandridae > Lissotriton > Lissotriton helveticus. The sequence continues at coordinate 376,860,790 of NC_136062.1, forward strand.
CTCACTACTCAGCACTCACTACTCACTACTCTGCACTCACTACTCTGCCCTCACTACTCACTACTCTGCACTCACTACTCCGCACTCACTACTCACTACTCTGCACTCACTACTCAAAACTCTGCACTCACTACTCACTATTCTGCACTCACTACTCGGCACTCACTACTCAGCACTCACTACTCAGCACTCACTACTCGCCACTCACTACTCTGCACTCACTACTCCCTACTCAGCACTCACTACTCTGCACTCACTATTCTGCACTCACTACTCTGCACTCACTACTCTGCACTCACTACTCTGCACTCACTACTCTGCACTCACTACTCACTACTCACTACTCTGCACTCACTACTCACTGCTCTGCACTCACTACTCTGCACTCACTACTCTGCACTCACTACTCTGCACTCACCACTCACCACTCACTACTCACTACTCTGCACTCACTACTCACTACTCTGCACTCACTGCTCTGCACTCACTACTATGCACTCACTACTCACTACTCTGCACTCACTACTCTGCACTCACTACTCACTACTCTGCACTCACTACTCACTACTCTGCACTGACTACTCACTACTCTGCACTCACTACTCACTACTCTGCACTCACTACTCTGCACTCACGACTCACCACTCTGCACTCACCACTCTGTACTCACCACTCTGCACTCTCCACTCACTACTCTGCACTCACTACTCACTACTCTGCACTCACTACTCTGCACTCACTACTCACTACACACTACTCACTATTCTGCACTCTCTACTCACTACTCACTACTCTGCACTCACTACTCACTACTCTGCACTCACTACTCACTACTCTGCACTCACTACTCACTACTCTGCACTGACTACTCACTACTCTGCACTCACTACTCACTACTCTGCACTCACTACTCTGCACTCACGACTCACCACTCTGCACTCACCACTCTGTACTCACCACTCTGCACTCTCCACTCACTACTCTGCACTCACGACTCACCACTCTGCACTCACCACTCTGTACTCACCACTCTGCACTCTCCACTCACTACTCGGCACTTACTACTCTGCACTCACTACTCTGCACTCACTACTCACTACTCACCACTCTGCACTCACCACTCTGCACTCACCACTCACTACTCACTACTCTGCACTCACTACTTACTACTCTGCACTCACTACTCACTACTCTGCACTCACTAATCACTACTCACTATTCTGCACTCACTACTCACTACTCACTACTCTGCACTCACTACTCTGCACTCACTACTCACTACTCTGCCCTCACTATTCTGCCCTCACTACTCTGCACTCACTACTCCGCACTCACTACTCACTACTCTGCACTCACTACTCATTCTCACTACTCTGCACTCACTACTCTGCACTCACTACTCTGCACTCACTATTCTGCACTCACTACTCTGCACTCACTACTCTGCACTCACTACTCTGCACTCACTACTCATTACTCTGCACTCACTACTCTGCACTCACTACTCTGCACTCACTACTCACTACTCACTATTCTGCACTCACCACTCTGCACTCACCACTCTGCACTCACCACTCTGCACTCACCACTCTGCACTCACCACTCACTACTCACTACTCTGCACTCACTACTCTGCACTCACTACTCTGCACTCACTACTCACTACTCACTACTCTGCACTCACTACTCACTACTCTGCACTGACTACTCACTACTCTGCACTCACTACTCACTATTCTGCACTCATTACTCTGCACTCACTACTCCTCACTCACTACTCTGCACTCACCACTCACTACTCTGCACTAACTACTCACTACTCTGCACTCACTACTCTGCACTCACTACTCACTACTCTGCACTCACTACTCACTACTCTGCACTCTCTACTCACTACTCACTACTCTGTACTCACTACTCACTACTGTGCACTCACTACTCTGCACTCACTACTCTGCACTCACTACTCACTACTCACCACTCTGCACTCACCACTCTGCATTTACCACTCTGCACTCACCACTCTGCACTCACTACTCACTACTCTGTACTTACTACTCACTACTCTGCACTCACTACTCACTACTTTGCCCTCACTACTCACTACTCTGCACTCACTACTCACTACTCTGCACTCACTACTCACTACTAACTACTCTGCACTCACTGCTCTGCACTCACTACTATGCACTCACTACTCTGCACTCACTACTCTGCACTCACTACTCACTACTCTGCACTCACTACTCTGGACTCACTACTCACTACTCACTACTCTGCACTCACTACTCTGCACTCACTACTCACTACTCTGCACTCACTACTCTGCACTCACTACTCACTACTCACTACTCACTACTCTGCACTCACCACTCTGCACTCACCACTCTGCACTCACCACTCTGCACTCATCACTCTGCACTCACCACTCTGCACTCACTACTCTGCACTCACCACTCACTACTCTGCACTCACTACTCACTACTCTGCACTCACTACTCTGCACTCACTACTCACTACTCTGTACTCACTACTCACTACTCACGACTCACCACTCTGCACTCACCACTCTGTACTCACCACTCTGCACTCTCCACTCACTACTCTGCACTCACTACTCACTACTCTGCACTCACTACTCTGCACTCACTACTCACTACACACTACTCACTATTCTGCACTCTCTACTCACTACTCACTACTCTGCACTCACTACTCACTACTCTGCACTCACTACTCACTACTCTGCACTGACTACTCACTACTCTGCACTGACTACTCACTACTCTGCACTCACTACTCACTACTCTGCACTCACTACTCTGCACTCACGACTCACCACTCTGCACTCACCACTCTGTACTCACCACTCTGCACTCTCCACTCACTACTCTGCACTCACGACTCACCACTCTGCACTCACCACTCTGTACTCACCACTCTGCACTCTCCACTCACTACTCGGCACTTACTACTCTGCACTCACTACTCACTACTCACCACTCTGCACTCACCACTCTGCACTCACCACTCACTACTCACTACTCTGCACTCACTACTTACTACTCTGCACTCACTACTCACTACTCTGCACTCACTAATCACTACTCACTATTCTGCACTCACTACTCACTACTCACTACTCTGCACTCACTACTCTGCACTCACTACTCACTACTCTGCCCTCACTATTCTGCCCTCACTACTCTGCACTCACTACTCTGCACTCACTACTCACTACTCTGCACTCACTACTCACTATTCTGCACTCACTACTCGGCACTCACTACTCGGCACTCACTACTCTGCACTCACTACTCCCTACTCTGCACTCACTACTCACTACTCTGCACTCACTACTCACTACTCTGCACTTACTACTCACTACTCTGCACTCACTACTCACTACTCACTACTCACTACTCACTACTCTGCACTCACTACTCACTACTCTGCACTCACCACTCTGCACTCACCACTCTGCACTCACCACTCACTACTCACTACTCTGCACTCACTACTCATTACTCACTACTCTGCACTGCACTCACTACTCACTACTCACTACTCTGCACTCACTACTCACTACTCTGCACTCACTACTCTGCACTCACTACTCTGCACTCACTACTCTGCACTCACGACTCACCACTCTGCACTCACCACTCTGTACTCACCACTCTGCACTCTCCACTCACTACTCTGCACTCACTACTCACTACTCTGCACTCACTACTCTGCACTCACTACTCACTACACACTACTCACTATTCTGCACTCTCTACTCACTACTCACTACTCTGCACTCACTACTCACTACTCTGCACTCACTACTCACTACTCTGCACTGACTACTCACTACTCTGCACTGACTACTCACTACTCTGCACTCACTACTCACTACTCTACACTCACTACTCTGCACTCACGACTCACCACTCTGCACTCACCACTCTGTACTCACCACTCTGCACTCTCCACTCACTACTCTGCACTCACGACTCACCACTCTGCACTCACCACTCTGTACTCACCACTCTGCACTCTCCACTCACTACTCGGCACTTACTACTCTGCACTCACTACTCACTACTCACCACTCTGCACTCACCACTCTGCACTCACCACTCACTACTCACTACTCTGCACTCACTACTTACTACTCTGCACTCACTACTCACTACTCTGCACTCACTAATCACTACTCACTATTCTGCACTCACTACTCACTACTCACTACTCTGCACTCACTACTCTGCACTCACTACTCACTACTCTGCCCTCACTATTCTGCCCTCACTACTCTGCACTCACTACTCCGCACTCACTACTCACTACTCTGCACTCACTACTCACTATTCTGCACTCACTACTCGGCACTCACTACTCGGCACTCACTACTCTGCACTCACTACTCCCTACTCTGCACTCACTACTCACTACTCTGCACTCACTACTCACTACTCTGCACTTACTACTCACTACTCTGCACTCACTACTCACTACTCACTACTCACTACTCACTACTCACTACTCTGCACTCACTACTCACTACTCTGCACTCACCACTCTGCACTCACCACTCTGCACTCACCACTCACTACTCACTACTCTGCACTCACTACTCATTACTCACTACTCTGCACTGCACTCACTACTCACTACTCACTACTCTGCACTCACTACTCACTACTCTGCACTCACTACTCTGCACTCATTACTCTGCACTCACTACTCACTACTCACCACTCTGCACTCACCACTCTGCACTCACCACTCTGCACTCACCACTCTGCACTCACTACTCACTACTCTGCACTCACTAATCACTACTCTGCACTCACTACTCACTACTCTGCACTCACTAATCACTACTCTGCACTCACTACTCACTACTCTGCACTCACTACTCTGCACTCACTACTCTGCACTCACTACTCAGCACTCACTACTCACTACTCTGCACTCACTACTCTGCACTCACTACTCACTACTCTGCACTCACTACTCACTACTCTGCACTCACTACTCTCTTCTCACTACTCTGCACTCATTACTCTGCACTCACTACTCTGCACTCACTACTCTGCACTCACTACTCTGCACTCTCTACTCTGCACTCACTACTCACTATTCTGCACTCACTACTCACTACTCACTACTCTACACTCACTACTCACTACTCTGCACTCACAACTCTGCACTCACTACTCTGCACTCACTACTCTGCACTCACTACTCACTACTCACTACTCTGCACTCACTACTCACTACTCACTACTCACTATTCTGCACTCACTACTCTGCACTCACTACTCACTACTCTGCACTCACTACTCACTACTTTGCACTCACTACTCTGCACTCACTACTCTGCACTCAGTACTCACTACTCTGCACTCACTACTCACTACTCTGCACTCACCACTCACTACTCTGCACTGACTACTCACTACTCTGCACTCACTACTCTGCACTCACTACTCACTACTCTGCACTCACCAATCTGCACTCACCACTCTGCACTCACTACTCTGCACTCACTACTCTGCACTTACTACTCTGCACTCACTACTCACTACTCACTACTCTGCACTCACTACTCACTACTCTGCACTGACTACTCACTACTCTGCACTCACTACTCACTACTCTGCACTCATTACTCTGCACTCACTACTCTGCACTCACTACTCTGCACTCACGACTCACCACTCTGCACTCACCACTCTGCACTCACCACTCTGCACTCACCACTCACTACTCTGCACTCACTACTCTGCACTCACTACTCTGCACTCACTACTCACTACTCACTACTCTGCACCCACTACTCACTACTCACTACTCTGCACTCACTACTCACTACTCACTACTCTGCACTCACTACTCACTACTCTGCACTCACTACTCTGCACTCACTACTCTGCACTCACTACTCACTACTCACCACTCTGCACTCACCACTCTGCACTCACCACTCTGCACTCACCACTCTGCACTCACTACTCACTAATCTGCACTCACTACTTACTACTCTGCACTCACTACTCACTACTCACTACTCTGCACTCACTAATCACTACTCACTACTCTGCACTCACTACTCACTACTCACTACTCTGCACTCACTACTCTGCACTCACTACTCACTACTCTGCACTCACTACTCTGCCCTCATTACTCACTACTCTGCACTCACTACTCCGCACTCACTACTCAGTACTCTGCACTCACTACTCACTACTTGGCTCTCACTACTCCGCACTCACTACTCTGCACTCACTACTCCCTACTCTGTACTCACTACTCACTACTCTGCACTCACTACTCACTACTCTGCACTTACTACTCACTACTCTGCACTCACTACTCACTACTCTGCACTCACTACTCTGCACTCACTACTCACTACTCACTATTCTGCACTCACCACTCTGCACTCACCACTCTGCACTCACCACTCTGCACTCACCACTCACTACTCACTACTCTGCACTCACTACTCTGCACTCACTACTCTGCACTCACTACTCACTACTCACTACTCTGCACTCACTACTCACTACTCTGCACTGACTACTCACTACTCTGCACTCACTACTCACTATTCTGCACTCATTACTCTGCACTCACTACTCCTCACTCACTACTCTGCACTCACCACTCACTACTCTGCACTAACTACTCACTACTCTGCACTCACTACTCTGCACTCACTACTCACTACTCTGCACTCACTACTCACTACTCTGCACTCACTACTCACTACTCACTACTCTGTACTCACTACTCACTACTGTGCACTCACTACTCTGCACTCACTACTCTGCACTCACTACTCACTACTCACCACTCTGCACTCACCACTCTGCATTTACCACTCTGCACTCACCACTCTGCACTCACTACTCACTACTCTGTACTTACTACTCACTACTCTGCACTCACTACTCACTACTTTGCCCTCACTACTCACTACTCTGCACTCACTACTCACTACTCTGCACTCACTACTCACTACTAACTACTCTGCACTCACTGCTCTGCACTCACTACTATGCACTCACTACTCACTACTCTGCACTCACTACTCTGCACTCACTACTCACTACTCTGCACTCACTACTCTGGACTCACTACTCACTACACACTACTCGCACTCACCACTCTGCACTCACCACTCTGCACTCACCACTCTGCACTCACCACTCACTACTCACTATTCTGCACTCACTACTCTGCACTCACTACTCTACACTCACTACTCTGCACTCACTACTCACTATTCACTACTCACTACTCTGCACTCACTACTCACTACTCTGCACTGACTACTCACTACTCTGCACTGACTACTCACTACTCTGCACTCACTACTATGCACTCACTACTCTGCACTCACGACTCACCACTCTGCACTCACCACTCTGCACTCACCACTCTGCACTCTCCACTCACTACTCTGCACTCAATACTCACTACTCTGCACTCACTACTCTGCACTCACTACTCACTACACACTACTCACTATTCTGCACTCACTACTCACTACTCACTACTCTGCACTCACTACTCACTACTCTGCACTCACTACTCTGCACTCACTACTCTGCACTCACTACTCTGCACTCACTACTCACTACTCACCACTCTGCACTCACCACTCTGCACTCACCACTCTGCACTCACTACTCACTACTCTACACTCACTACTTACTACTCTGCACTCACTACTCACTACTCTGCACTCACTAATCACTACTCACTACTCTGCACTCACTACTCACTACTCACTACTCTGCACTCACTACTCTGCACTCACTACTCACTACTCTGCCCTCACTATTCTGCCCTCACTACTCTGCACTCACTACTCCACACTCACTACTCACTACTCTGCACTCACTACTCACTATTCTGCACTCACTACTCGGCACTCACTACTTGGCACTCACTACTCTGCACTCACTACTCCCTACTCTGCACTCACTACTCACTACTCTGCACTCACTACTCACTACTCTGCACTTACTACTCACTACTCTGCACTCACTACTCTGCACTCACTACTCTGTACTCACTACTCTGCACTCACTACTCTGCACTCACTACTCACTACTCTGCACTCACTACTCATTACTCACTACTCTGCACTCACTACTCTGCACTCACTACTCTGTACTCACTATTCTGCACTCACTACTCTGCACTCACTACTCTGCACTCACTACTCTGCACTCACTACTCATTACTCTGCACTCACTACTCTGCACTCACTACTCTGCACTCACTACTCTGCACTCACTACTCACTACTCACTACTCTGCACTCACTACTCACTACTCACTACTCTGCACTCACTGCTCTGCACTCACTACTCTGCACTCACTACTCACTACTCTGCACTCACTACTCTGCACTCACTACTCTGCACTCACTACTCACTACTCTGCACTCACTACTCTGCACTCACTACTCACTACTCACTACTCACTACTCTGCACTCATCACTCTGCACTCACCACTCTGCACTCACTACTCTGCACTCACCACTCACTACTCTGCACTCACTACTCACTACTCTGCACTCACTACTCTGCACTCACTACTCACTACTCTGTACTCACTACTCACTACTCACTACTCTGCACTCACTACTCATTACTCTGCACTCACTACTCTGCACTCACTACTCTGCACTCACTACTCTGCATTCACTACTCACTACTCACCACTCTGCACTCACTACTCTGCACTCACTACTCACTACTCACTACTCTGCACTCACTACTCACTACTCTCCACTCACCACTCTGCACTCACCACTCTGCACTCAACACTTTGCACTCACCACTCTGCACTCACCACTCTACACTCACCACTCTATACTCACTACTCTGCACTCACTACTCTGCACTCACTTCTCACTACTCTGCACTCACTACTCTGCACTCACTACTCTGCACTCACTACTCACTACTCTGCACTCACTACTCTGCCCTCACTACTCACTACTCTGCACTCACTACTCCGCACTCACTACTCACTACTCTGCACTCACTACTCACTACTCTGCACTCACTACTCACTATTCTGAACTCACTACTCGGCACTCACTACTCAGCACTCACTACTCGGCACTCACTACTTGGCACTCACTACTCTGCACTCACTACTCCCTACTCTGCACTCACTACTCTGCACTCACTACTCTGCACTCACTACTCTGCACTCACTACTCTGCACTCACTACTCACTACTCTGCACTCACTACTCTGCACTCACTACTCTGCACTCACCACTCACTACTCTGCACTCACTACTCACTACTCACTACTCTACACTCACTGCTCTGCACTCACTACTCTGCACTCACTACTCACTACTCTGCACTCACTACTCTGCACTCACTACTCACTACTCTGCACTCACTACTCTGTACTCACTACTCACTACTCTGCACTCACCACTCTGCACTCACCACTCTGCACTCACCACTCTGCACTCACCACTCACTACTCACTACTCTGCACTCACTACTCTCTCACTACTCTGCACTCACTACTCACTACTCACTACTCTGCACTCACTACTCACTACTCACTACTCTGCACTCACTGCTCTGCACTCACTACTCTGCACTCACTACTCACTACTCTGCACTCACTACTCTGCACTCACTACTCACTACTCTGCACTCACTACTCTGCACTCACTACTCACTACTCACTACTCTGCACTCACCACTCTGCACTCACCACTCACTACTCACTACTCTGCACTCACTACTCTGCACTCACTACTCACTACTCTGCACTCACTACTCTGCACTCACTACTCACCACTCTGCACTCATCACTCTGCACTCACCACTCTGCACTCACTACTCTGCACTCACCACTCACTACTCTGCACTCACTACTCACTACTCTGCACTCACTACTCTGCACTCACTACTCACTACTCTGTACTCACTACTCACTACTCACTACTCTGCACTCACTACTCATTACTCTGCACTCACTACTCTGCACTCACTACTCTGCACTCACTACTCTGCATTCACTACTCACTACTCACCACTCTGCACTCACTACTCTGCACTCACTACTCACTACTCACTACTCTGCACTCACTACTCACTACTCTCCACTCACCACTCTGCACTCACCACTCTGCACTCAACACTTTGCACTCACCACTCTGCACTCACCACTCTACACTCACCACTCTATACTCACTACTCTGCACTCACTACTCTGCACTCACTTCTCACTACTCTGCACTCACTACTCTGCACTCACTACTCTGCACTCACTACTCACTACTCTGCACTCACTACTCTGCCCTCACTACTCACTACTCTGCACTCACTACTCCGCACTCACTACTCACTACTCTGCACTCACTACTCACTACTCTGCACTCACTACTCACTATTCTGAACTCACTACTCGGCACTCACTACTCAGCACTCACTACTCGGCACTCACTACTTGGCACTCACTACTCTGCACTCACTACTCCCTACTCTGCACTCACTACTCTGCACTCACTACTCTGCACTCACTACTCTGCACTCACTACTCTGCACTCACTACTCACTACTCTGCACTCACTACTCTGCACTCACTACTCTGCACTCACCACTCACTACTCTGCACTCACTACTCACTACTCACTACTCTACACTCACTGCTCTGCACTCACTACTCTGCACTCACTACTCACTACTCTGCACTCACTACTCTGCACTCACTACTCACTACTCTGCACTCACTACTCTGTACTCACTACTCACTACTCTGCACTCACCACTCTGCACTCACCACTCTGCACTCACCACTCTGCACTCACCACTCACTACTCACTACTCTGCACTCACTACTCTCTCACTACTCTGCACTCACTACTCACTACTCACTACTCTGCACTCACTACTCACTACTCACTACTCTGCACTCACTGCTCTGCACTCACTACTCTGCACTCACTACTCACTACTCTGCACTCACTACTCTGCACTCACTACTCACTACTCTGCACTCACTACTCTGCACTCACTACTCACTACTCACTACTCTGCACTCACCACTCTGCACTCACCACTCACTACTCACTACTCTGCACTCACTACTCTGCACTCACTACTCACTACTCTGCACTCACTACTCTGCACTCACTACTCACCACTCTGCACTCACCACTCTGCACTCACTACTCTGCACTCACCACTCACTACTCTGCACTCACTACTCACTACTCTGCACTCACTACTCTGCACTTACTACTCACTACTCTGTACTCACTACTCACTACTCACTACTCTGCACTCACTACTCACTACTCACTACTCTGCACTCACTACTCTGCACTCACTACTCTGCACTCACTACTCTGCATTCACTACTCACTACTCACCACTCTGCACTCACTATTCTGCACTCACTACTCACTACTCACTACTCTACACTCACTACTCACTACTCTGCACTCACAACTCTGCACTCACTACTCTGCACTCACTACTCTGCACTCACTACTCACTACTCACTACTCTGCACTCACTACTCACTACTCACTACTCACTATTCTGCACTCACTACTCTGCACTCACTACTCACTACTCACTACTCTGCACTCACTACTCACTACTTTGCACTCACTACTCACTACTTTGCACTCACTACTCTGCACTCACTACTCTGCACTCAGTACTCACTACTCTGCACTCACTACTCACTACTCTGCACTCACCACTCACTACTCTGCACTGACTACTCACTACTCTGCACTCACTACTCTGCACTCACTACTCACTACTCTGCACTCACCAATCTGCACTCACCACTCTGCAATCACTACTCACTACTCTGCACTCACTACTCTGCACTTACTACTCTGCACTCACTACTCACTACTCACTACTCTGCACTCACTACTCACTACTCTGCACTGACTACTCACTACTCTGCACTCACTACTCACTACTCTGCACTCATTACTCTGCACTCACTACTCTGCACTCACTACTCTGCACTCACGACTCACCACTCTGCACTCACCACTCTGCACTCACCACTCTGCACTCACCACTCACTACTCTGCACTCACTACTCTGCACTCACTACTCTGCACTCACTACTCACTACTCTGCACCCACTACTCACTACTCACTACTCTGCACTCACTACTCACTACTCACTACTCTGCACTCACTACTCACTACTCTGCACTCACTACTCTGCACTCACTACTCTGCACTCACTACTCACTACTCACCACTCTGCACTCACCACTCTGCACTCACCACTCTGTACTCACCACTCTGCACTCACTACTCACTAATCTGCACTCACTACTTACTACTCTGCACTCACTACTCACTACTCACTACTCTGCACTCACTAATCACTACTCACTACTCTGCACTCACTACTCACTACTCACTACTCTGCACTCACTACTCTGCACTCACTACTCACTACTCTGCACTCACTACTCTGCCCTCACTACTCACTACTCTGCACTCACTACTCCGCACTCACTACTCAGTACTCTGCACTCACTACTCACTACTTGGCTCTCACTACTCGGCACTCACTACTCTGCACTCACTACTCCCTACTCTGCACTTACTACTCACTACTCTGCACTCACTACTCACTACTCTGCACTCACTACTCTGCACTCACTACTCACTACTCACTATTCTGCACTCACCACTCTGCACTCACCACTCTGCACTCACCACTCTGCACTCACCACTCACTACTCACTACTCTGCACTCACTACTCTGCACTCACTACTCTGCACTCACTACTCACTACTCACTACTCTGCACTCACTACTCACTACTCTGCACTCACTACTCACTACACTGCACTCATTACTCTGCACTCACTACTCTGCACTCACTACTCTGCACTCACGACTCACCACTCTGCACTCACCACTCTGCACTCACCACTCTGCACTCACCACTCACTACTCTGCACTCACTACTCTGCACTCACTACTCTGCACTCACTACTCACTACTCACTACTCTGCACCCACTACTCACTACTCACTACTCTGCACTCACTACTCACTACTCACTACTCTGCACTGACTACTCACTACTCTGCACTCACTACTATGCACTCACTACTCTGCACTCACGACTCACCACTCTGCACTCACCACTCTGCACTCACCACTCTGCACTCTCCACTCACTACTCTGCACTCACTACTCACTACTCTGCACTCACTACTCTGCACTCACTAATCACTACACACTACTCACTATTCTGCACTCACTACTCACTACTCACTACTCTGCACTCACTACTCACTACTCACTACTCTGCACTCACTACTCACTACTCTGCACTCACTACTCTGCACTCACTACTCTGCACTCACTACTCACTACTCACCACTCTGCACTCACCACTCTGCACTCACCACTCTGCACTCACTACTCACTACTCTACACTCACTACTTACTACTCTGCACTCACTACTCACTACTCTGCACTCACTAATCACTACTCACTACTCTGCACTCACTACTCACTACTCACTACTCTGCACTCACTACTCTGCACTCACTACTCTGCCCTCACTATTCTGCCCTCACTACTCACTACTCTGCACTCACTACTCCACACTCACTACTCACTACTCTGCACTCACTACTCACTACTCTGCACTCATTACTCTGCACTCACTACTCTGCACTCACTAATCTGCACTCACGACTCACCACTCTGCACTCACCACTCTGCACTCACCACTCACTACTCTGCACTCACTACTCTGCACTCACTACTCTGCACTCACTACTCACTACTCACTACTCTGCACCCACTACTCACTACTCACTACTCTGCACTCACTACTCACTACTCACTACTCTGCACTCACTACTCACTACTCTGCACTCACTACTCTGCACTCACTACTCTGCACTCACTACTCACTACTCACCACTCTGCACTCACCACTCTGCACTCACCACTCTGCACTCACCACTCTGCACTCACTACTCACTAATCTGCACTCACTACTTACTACTCTGCACTCACAACTCACTACTCACTACTCTGCACTCACTAATCACTACTCACTACTCTGCACTCACTACTCACTACTCACTACTCTGCACTCACTACTCTGCACTCACTACTCACTACTCTGCACTCACTACTCTGCCCTCACTACTCACTACTCTGCACTCACTACTCCGCACTCACTACTCAGTACTCTGCACTCACTACTCACTACTTGGCTCTCACTACTCGGCACTCACTACTCTGCACTCACTACTCCCTACTCTGTACTCACTACTCACTACTCTGCACTCACTACTCACTACTCTGCACTTACTACTCACTACTCTGCACTCACTACTCACTACTCTGCACTCACTACTCTGCACTCACTACTCTCTATTCTGCACTCACCACTCTGCACTCACCACTCTGCACTCACCACTCTGCACTCACCACTCACTACTCACTACTCTGCACTCACTACTCTGCACTCACTACTCTGCACTCACTACTCACTACTCACTACTCTGCACTCACTACTCACTACTCTGCACTGACTACTCACTACTCTGCACTCACTACTCACTATTCTGCACTCATTACTCTGCACTCACTACTCCTCACTCACTACTCTGCACTCACCACTCACTACTCTGCACTAACTACTCACTACTCTGCACTCACTACTCTGCACTCACTACTCACTACTCTGCACTCACTACTCACTACTCTGCACTCACTACTCACTACTCACTACTCTGTACTCACTACTCACTACTGTGCACTCACTACTCTGCACTCACTACTCTGCACTCACTACTCACTACTCACCACTCTGCACTCACCACTCTGCATTTACCACTCTGCTCTCACCACTCTGCACTCACTACTCACTACTCTGTACTTACTACTCACTACTCTGCACTCACTACTCACTACTTTGCCCTCACTACTCACTACTCTGCACTCACTACTCACTACTCTGCACTCACTACTCACTACTAACTACTCTGCACTCACTGCTCTGCACTCACTACTATGCACTCACTACTCACTACTCTGCACTCACTACTCTGCACTCACTACTCACTACTCTGCACTCACCACTCTGCACTCACTACTCTGCACTCACCACTCACTACTCTGCACTCAACACTCTGCACTCACCACTCTGCACTCACCACTCTGCACTCACCACTCACTACTCACTATTCTGCACTCACTACTCTGCACTCACTACTCTACACTCACTACTCTGCACTCACTACTCACTATTCACTACTCACTACTCTGCACTCACTACTCACTACTCTGCACTGACTACTCACTACTCTGCACTGACTACTCACTACTCTGCACTCACTACTATGCACTCACTACTCTGCACTCACGACTCACCACTCTGCACTCACCACTCTGCACTCACCACTCTGCACTCTCCACTCACTACTCTGCACTCACTACTCACTACTCACTACTCTGCACTCACTACTCACTACTCACTACTCTGCACTCACTACTCTGCACTCACTACTCACTACTCTGCACTCACTACTCTGCCCTCACTACTCACTACTCTGCACTCACTACTCCGCACTCACTACTCAGTACTCTGCACTCACTACTCACTACTTGGCTCTCACTACTCGGCACTCACTACTCTGCACTCACTACTCCCTACTCTGTACTCACTACTCACTACTCTGCACTCACTACTCACTACTCTGCACTTACTACTCACTACTCTGCACTCACTACTCACTACTCTGCACTCACTACTCTGCACTCACTACTCTCTATTCTGCACTCACCACTCTGCACTCACCACTCTGCACTCACCACTCACTACTCACTACTCTGCACTCACTACTCTGCACTCACTACTCTCTATTCTGCACTCACCACTCTGCACTCACCACTCTGCACTCACCACTCACTACTCACTACTCTGCACTCACTACTCTGCACTCACTACTCTGCACTCACTACTCACTACTCACTACTCTGCACTCACTACTCACTACTCTGCACTGACTACTCACTACTCTGCACTCACTACTCACTATTCTGCACTCATTACTCTGCACTCACTACTCCTCACTCACTACTCTGCACTCACCACTCACTACTCTGCACTAACTACTCACTACTCTGCACTCACTACTCTGCACTCACTACTCACTACTCTGCACTCACTACTCACTACTCTGCACTCACTACTCACTACTCACTACTCTGTACTCACTACTCACTACTGTGCACTCACTACTCTGCACTCACTACTCTGCACTCACTACTCACTACTCACCACTCTGCACTCACCACTCTGCATTTACCACTCTGCTCTCACCACTCTGCACTCACTACTCACTACTCTGTACTTACTACTCACTACTCTGCACTCACTACTCACTACTTTGCCCTCACTACTCACTACTCTGCACTCACTACTCACTACTCTGCACTCACTACTCACTACTAACTACTCTGCACTCACTGCTCTGCACTCACTACTATGCACTCACTACTCACTACTCTGCACTCACTACTCTGCACTCACTACTCACTACTCTGCACTCACCACTCTGCACTCACTACTCTGCACTCACCACTCACTACTCTGCACTCAACACTCTGCACTCACCACTCTGCACTCACCACTCTGCACTCACCACTCACTACTCACTATTCTGCACTCACTACTCTGCACTCACTACTCTACACTCACTACTCTGCACTCACTACTCACTATTCACTACTCACTACTCTGCACTCACTACTCACTACTCTGCACTGACTACTCACTACTCTGCACTGACTACTCACTACTCTGCACTCACTACTATGCACTCACTACTCTGCACTCACGACTCACCACTCTGCACTCACCACTCTGCACTCACCACTCTGCACTCTCCACTCACTACTCTGCACTCACTACTCACTACTCTGCACTCACTACTCTGCACTCACTACTCACTACACACTACTCACTATTCTGCACTCACTACTCACTACTCACTACTCTGCACTCACTACTCACTACTCTGCACTCACTACTCACTACTCTGCACTCACTACTCTGCACTCACTACTCTGCACTCACTACTCACTACTCACCACTCTGCACTCACCACTCTGCACTCACCACTCTGCACTCACTACTCACTACTCTACACTCACTACTTACTACTCTGCACTCACTACTCACTACTCTGCACTCACTAATCACTACTCACTACTCTGCACTCACTACTCACTACTCACTACTCTGCACTCACTACTCTGCACTCACTACTCACTACTCTGCCCTCACTATTCTGCCCTCACTACTCACTACTCTGCACTCACTACTCCACACTCACTACTCACTACTCTGCACTCACTACTCGGCACTCACTACTTGGCACTCACTACTCTGCACTCACTACTCCCTACTCTGCACTCACTACTCACTACTCTGTACTCACTACTCACTACTCTGCACTTACTACTCACTACTCTGCACTCACTACTCTGCACTCACTACTCTGCACTCACTACTCACTACTCTGCACTCACTACTCATTACTCACTACTCTGCACTCACTACTCTGCACTCACTACTCTGTATTCACTATTCTGCACTCACTACTCTGCACTCACTACTCTGCACTCACTACTCTGCACTGACTACTCACTACTCATTACTCTGCACTCACTACTCTGCACTCACTACTCTGCACTCACTACTCTGCACTCACTACTCACTACTCACTACTCTGCACTCACTACTCACTACTCACTACTTTGCACTCACTGCTCTGCACTCACTACTCTGCACTCACTACTCACTACTCTGCACTCACTACTCTGCACTCACTACTCACTACTCTGCACTCACTACTCTGCACTCACTACTCACTACTCACTACTCACTACTCTGCACTCACCACTCTGCACTCACCACTCTGCACTCACCACTCTGCACTCATCACTCTGCACTCACCACTCTGCACTCACTACTCTGCACTCACCACTCACTACTCTGCACTCACTACTCACTACTCTGCACTCACTACTCTGCACTCACTACTCACTACTCTGTACTCACTACTCACTACTCACTACTCTGCACTCACTACTCACTACTCTGCACTCACTACTCTGCACTCACTACTCTGCACTCACTACTCTGCATTCACTACTCACTACTCACCACTCTGCACTCACTACTCTGCACTCACTACTCACTACTCACTACTCTGCACTCACTACTCACTACTCTCCACTCACCATTCTGCACTCACCACTCTGCACTCAACACTTTGCACTCACCACTGTGCACTCACCACTCTACACTCACCACTCTATACTCACTACTCTGCACTCACTACTCTGCACTCACTACTCACTACTCTGCACTCACTACTCTGCACTCACTACTCTGCACTCACTACTCACTACTCTGCACTCACTACTCTGCCCTCACTACTCACTACTCTGCACTCACTACTCCGTACTCACTACTCACTACTCTGCACTCACTACTCACTACTCTGCACTCACTACTCACTATTCTGAACTCACTACTCGGCACTCACTACTCAGCACTCACTACTCGGCACTCACTACTTGGCACTCACTACTCTGCACTCACTACTCCCTACTCTGCACTCACTACTCTGCACTCACTATTCTGCACTCACTACTCTGCACTCACTACTCTGCACTCACTACTCACTACTCTGCACTCACTACTCTGCACTCACTACTCTGCACTCACCACTCACTACTCTGCACTCACTACTCACTACTCACTACTCTACACTCACTGCTCTGCACTCACTACTCTGCACTCACTACTCACTACTCTGCACTCACTACTCTGCACTCACTACTCACTACTCTGCACTCACTACTCTGTACTCACTACTCACTACTCTGCACTCACCACTCTGCACTCACCACTCTGCACTCACCACTCTGCACTCACCACTCACTACTCACTACTCTGCACTCACTACTCTCTCACTACTCTGCACTCACTACTCACTACTCTGCACTCACTACTCACTACTCACTACTCACTACTCTGCACTCACTGCTCTGCACTCACTACTCTGCACTCACTACTCACTACTCTGCACTCACTACTCTGCACTCACTACTCACTACTCTGCACTCACTACTCTGCACTCACTACTCACTACTCACTACTCTGCACTCACCACTCTGCACTCACCACTCTGCACTCACCACTCTGCACTCACCACTCACTACTCACTACTCTGCACTCACTACTCTGCACTCACTACTCACTACTCTGCACTCACTACTCTGCACTCACTACTCACCACTCTGCACTCACCACTCTGCACTCACTACTCTGCACTCACCACTCACTACTCTGCACTCACTACTCACTACTCTGCACTCACTACTCTGCACTCACTACTCTGTACTCACTACTCACTACTCACTACTCTGCACTCACTACTCACTACTCACCACTCTGCACTCACTACTCTGCACTCACTACTCACTACTCACTACTCTGCACTCACTACTCACTACTCTGCACTCACCACTCTGCACTCACCACTCTGCACTCACCACTCTGCACTCACCACTCTGCACTCACTACTCTGCACTCACCACTCACTACTCTGCACTCACTACTTACTACTCTGCACTCACTACTCTGCACTCACTACTCACTACTCTGTACTCACTACTCACTACTCACTACTCTGCACTCACTACTCACTACTCTGCACTCACTACTCTGCACTCACTACTCTGCACTCACTACTCTGCATTCACTACTCACTACTCACCACTCTGCACTCACTACTCTGCACTCACTACTCACTACTCACTACTCTGCACTCACTACTCACTACTCTCCACTCACCACTCTGCACTCACCACTCTGCACTCAACACTTTGCACTCACCACTCTGCACTCACCACTCTACACTCACCACTCTATACTCACTACTCTGCACTCACTACTCTGCACTCACTACTCACTACTCTGCACTCACTACTCTGCACTCACTACTCTGCACTCACTACTCACTACTCTGCACTCACTACTCTGCCCTCACTACTCACTACTCTGCACTCACTACTCTGCACTCACTACTCTGCACTCACTACTCACTACTCTGCACTCACTACTCACTATTCTGAACTCACTACTCGGCACTCACTACTCAGCACTCACTACTCGGCACTCACTACTTGGCACTCACTACTCTGCACTCACTACTCCCTACTCTGCACTCACTACTCTGCACTCACTATTCTGCACTCACTACTCTGCACTCACTACTCTGCACTCACTACTCACTACTCTGCACTCACTACTCTGCACTCACCACTCACTACTCTGCACTCACTACTCACTACTCACTACTCTACACTCACTGCTCTGCACTCACTACTCTGCACTCACTACTCACTACTCTGCACTCACTACTCTGCACTCACTACTCACTACTCTGCACTCGCTACTCTGTACTCACTACTCACTACTCTGCACTCACCACTCTGCACTCACCACTCACTACTCTGCACTTACTACTCACTACTCTGCACTCACTACTCACTACTTTGCACTCACTACTCTGCACTCACTACTCACTACTCACTATTCTGCACTCACCACTCTGCACTCACCACTCTGCACTCACCACTCTGCACTCACCACTCACTACTCACTACTCTGCACTCACTACTCTGCACTCACTACTCTGCACTCACTACTCACTACTCTGCACTCACTACTCACTACTCTGCACTGACTACTCACTACTCTGCACTCACTACTCACTATTCTGCACTCATTACTCTGCACTCACTACTCTGCACTCACTACTCTGCACTCACCACTCACTACTCTGCACTAACTACTCACTACTCTGTACTCACTACTCACTACTGTGCACTCACTACTCTGCACTCACTACTCTGCACTCACTACTCACTACTCACCACTCTGCACTCACCACTCTGCATTTACCACTCTGCACTCACCACTCTGCACTCACTACTCACTACTCTGTACTTACTACTCACTACTCTGCACTCACTACTCACTACTTTGCCCTCACTACTCACTACTCTGCACTCACTACTCACTACCCTGCACTCACTACTCACTACTCACTACTCTGCACTCACTGCTCTGCACTCACTACTATGCACTCACTACTCACTACTCTGCACTCACTACTCTGCCCTCACTACTCACTACTCTGCACTCACTACTCCGCACTCACTACTCAGTACTCTGCACTCACTACTCACTACTTGGCTCTCACTACTCGGCACTCACTACTCTGCACTCACTACTCCCTACTCTGTACTCACTACTCACTACTCTGCACTCACTACTCACTACTCTGCACTTACTACTCACTACTCTGCACTCACTACTCACTACTCTGCACTCACTACTCTGCACTCACTACTCACTACTCACTATTCTGCACTCACCACTCTGCACTCACCACTCTGCACTCACCACTCTGCACTCACCACTCACTACTCACTACTCTGCACTCACTACTCTGCACTCACTACTCTGCACTCACTACTCACTACTCACTACTCTGCACTCACTACTCACTACTCTGCACTGACTACTCACTACTCTGCACTCACTACTCACTATTCTGCACTCATTACTCTGCACTCACTACTCTGCACTCACTACTCTGCACTCACCACTCACTACTCTGCACTAACTACTCACTACTCTGCACTCACTACTCTGCACTCACTACTCACTACTCTGCACTCACTACTCACTACTCTGCACTCACTACTCACTACTCACTACTCTGTACTCACTACTCACTACTGTGCACTCACTACTGTGCACTCACTACTCTGCACTCACTACTCACTACTCACCACTCTGCACTCACCACTCTGCATTTACCACTCTGCACTCACCACTCTGCACTCACTACTCACTACTCTGTACTTACTACTCACTACTCTGCACTAACTACTCACTACTTTGCCCTCACTACTCACTACTCTGCACTCACTACTCACTACCCTGCACTCACTACTCACTACTCACTACTCTGCACTCACTGCTCTGCACTCGCTACTATGCACTCACTACTCACTACTCTGCACTCACTACTCTGCACTCACTACTCACTACTCTGCACTCACTACTTTGGACTCACTACTCACTACACACTACTCTGCACTCACCACTCTGCACTCACCACTCTGCACTCACCACTCTGCACTCACCACTCACTACTCACTATTCTGCACTCACTACTCTGCACTCACTACTCTACACTCACTACTCTGCACTCACTACTCACTATTCACTACTCACTACTCTGCACTGACTACTCACTACTCTGCACTGACTACTCACTACTCTGCACTCACTACTATGCACTCACTACTCTGCACTCACGACTCACCACTCTGCACTCACCACTCTGCACTCACCACTCTGCACTCTCCACTCACTACTCTGCACTCACTACTCACTACTCTGCACTCACTACTCTGCACTCACTACTCACTACACACTACTCACTATTCTGCACTCACTACTCACTACTCACTACTCTGCACTCACTACTCACTACTCACTACTCTGCACTCACTACTCACTACTCTGCACTCACTACTCTGCACTCACTACTCTGCACTCACTACTCTGCACTCACTACTCACTACTCACCACTCTGCACTCACCACTCTGCACTCACCACTCTGCACTCACTACTCACTACTCTGCACTCACTAATCACTACTCACTACTCTGCACTCACTACTCACTACTCACTACTCTGCACTCACTACTCTGCACTCACTACTCACTACTCTGCCCTCACTATTCTGCCCTCACTACTCACTACTCTGCACTCACTACTCCACACTCACTACTCACTACTCTGCACTCACTACTCACTATTCTGCACTCACTACTCGGCACTCACTACTTGGCACTCACTACTCTGCACTCACTACTCCCTACTCTGCACTCACTACTCACTACTCTGCACTCACTACTCACTACTCTGCACTTACTACTCACTACTCTGCACTCACTACTCTGTACTCACTACTCCGTACTCACTACTCTGCACTCACTACTCTGCACTCACTACTCACTACTCTGCACTCACTACTCATTACTCACTACTCTGCACTCACTACTCTGCACTCACTACTCTGTACTCACTATTCTGCACTCACTACTCTGCACTCACTACTCTGCACTCACTACTCTGCACTCACTACTCACTACTCATTACTCTGCACTCACTACTCTGCACTCACTACTCTGCACTCACTACTCACTACTCACTACTCTGCACTCACTACTCACTACTCACTACTCTGCACTCACTGCTCTGCACTCACTACTCTGCACTCACTACTCACTACTCTGCACTCACTACTCTGCACTCACTACTCTGCACTCACTACTCTGCACTCACTACTCTGCACTCACTACTCACTACTCACTACTCACCACTCTGCACTCACCACTCTGCACTCACCACTCTGCACTCACCACTCTGCACTCACCACTCTGCACTCACTACTCTGCACTCACCACTCACTACTCTGCACTCACTACTTACTACTCTGCACTCACTACTCTGCACTCACTACTCACTACTCTGTACTCACTACTCACTACTCTGCACTCACTACTCACTACTCTGCACTCACTACTCTGCACTCACTACTCTGCACTCACTACTCTGCATTCACTACTCACTACTCACCACTCTGCACTCACTACTCTGCACTCACTACTCACTACTCACTACTTACTACTCTGCACACTCTGCACTCACCACTCTGCACTCAACACTTTGCACTCACCACTCTGCACTCACCACTCTACACTCACCACTCTATACTCACTACTCTGCACTCACTACTCTGCACTCACTACTCACTACTCTGCACTCACTACTCTGCACTCACTACTCTGCACTCACTACTCACTACTCTGCACTCACTACTCTGCCCTCACTACTCACTACTCTGCACTCACTACTCTGCACTCACTACTCACTACTCTGCACTCACTACTCACTACTCTGCACTCACTACTCACTATTCTGAACTCACTACTCGGCACTCACTACTCAGCACTCACTACTCGGCACTCACTACTTGGCACTCACTACTCTACACTCACTACTCCCTACTCTGCACTCACTACTCTGCACTCACTATTCTGCACTCACTACTCTGCACTCACTACTCTGCACTCACTACTCACTACTCTGCACTCACTACTCTGCACTCACTACTCTGCACTCACCACTCACTACTCTGCACTCACTACTCACTACTCACTACTCTACACTCACTGCTCTGCACTCACTACTCTGCACTCACTACTCACTACTCTGCACTCACTACTCTGCACTCACTACTCACTACTCTGCACTCACTACTCTGTACTCACTACTCACTACTCTGCACTCACCACTCTGCACTCACCACTCACTACTCTGCACTTACTACTCACTACTCTGCACTCACTACTCACTACTTTGCACTCACTACTCTGCACTCACTACTCACTACTCACTATTCTGCACTCACCACTCTGCACTCACCACTCTGCACTCACCACTCTGCACTCACCACTCACTACTCACTACTCTGCACTCACTACTCTGCACTCACTACTCTGCACTCACTACTCACTACTCACTACTCTGCACTCACTACTCTGCACTGACTACTCACTACTCTGCACTCACTACTCACTATTCTGCACTCATTACTCTGCACTCACTACTCTGCACTCACTACTCTGCACTCACCACTCACTACTCTGCACTAACTACTCACTACTCTGCACTCACTACTCTGCACTCACTACTCACTACTCTGCACTCACTACTCACTACTCTGCACTCACTACTCACTACTCACTACTCTGTACTCACTACTCACTACTGTGCACTCACTACTCTGCACTCACTACTCTGCACTCACTACTCACTACTCACCACTCTGCACTCACCACTCTGCATTTACCACTCTGCACTCACCACTCTGCACTCACTACTCACTACTCTGTACTTACTACTCACTACTCTGCACTCACTACTCACTACTTTGCCCTCACTACTCACTACTCTGCACTCACTACTCACTACCCTGCACTCACTACTCACTACTCACTACTCTGCACTCACTGCTCTGCACTCACTACTATGCACTCACTACTCACTACTCTGCACTCACTACTCTGCACTCACTACTCACTACTCTGCACTCACTACTCTGGACTCACTACTCACTACACACTACTCTGCACTCACCACTCTGCACTCACCACTCTGCACTCACCACTCTGCACTCACCACTCACTACTCACTATTCTGCACTCACTACTCTGCACTCACTACTCTACACTCACTACTCTGCACTCACTACTCACTATTCACTACTCACTACTCTGCACTGACTACTCACTACTCTGCACTGACTACTCACTACTCTGCACTCACTACTATGCACTCACTACTCTGCACTCATGACTCACCACTCTGCACTCACCACTCTGCACTCACCACTCACTACTCTGCACTCACTACTCACTACTCTGCACTCACTACTCTGCACTCACTACTCACTACACACTACTCACTATTCTGCACTCACTACTCACTACTCACTACTCTGCACTCACTACTCACTACTCTGCACTCACTACTCTGCACTCACTACTCTGCACTCACTACTCTGCACTCACTACTCACTACTCACCACTCTGCACTCACCACTCTGCACTCACCACTCTGCACTCACTACTCACTACTCTACACTCACTACTTACTACTCTGCACTCACTACTCACTACTCTGCACTCACTAATCACTACTCACTACTCTGCACTCACTACTCACTACTCACTACTCTGCACTCACTACTCTGCACTCACTACTCACTACTCTGCCCTCACTATTCTGCCCTCACTACTCACTACTCTGCACTCACTACTCCACACTCACTACTCACTACTCTGCACTCACTACTCACTATTCTGCACTCACTACTCGGCACTCACTACTTGGCACTCACTACTCTGCACTCACTACTCCCTACTCTGCACTCACTACTCACTACTCTGCACTCACTACTCACTACTCTGCACTTACTACTCACTACTCTGCACTCACTACTCTGTACTCACTACTCCGTACTCACTACTCTGCACTCACTACTCTGCACTCACTACTCTGCACTCACTACTCATTACTCACTACTCTGCACTCACTACTCTGCACTCACTACTCTGTACTCACTATTCTGCACTCACTACTCTGCACTCACTACTCTGCACTCACTACTCTGCACTCACTACTCACTACTCATTACTCTGCACTCACTACTCTGCACTCACTACTCTGCACTCACTACTCACTACTCACTACTCTGCACTCACTACTCACTACTCACTACTCTGCACTCACTGCTCTGCACTCACTACTCTGCACTCACTACTCACTACTCTGCACTCACTACTCTGCACTCACTACTCACTACTCTGCACTCACTACTCTGCACTCACTACTCTGCACTCACTACTCACTACTCACTACTCACCACTCTGCACTCACCACTCTGCACTCACCACTCTGCACTCACCACTTTGCACTCACCACTCTGCACTCACTACTCTGCACTCACCACTCACTACTCTGCACTCACTACTTACTACTCTGCACTCACTACTCTGCACTCACTACTCACTACTCTGTACTCACTACTCACTACTCACTACTCTGCACTCACTACTCACTACTCTGCACTCACTACTCTGCACTCACTACTCTGCACTCACTACTCTGCATTCACTACTCACTACTCACCACTCTGCACTCACCACTCTGCACTCACCACTCACTACTCACTACTCTGCACTCACTACTCTCTCACTACTCTGCACTCACTACTCACTACTCACTACTCTGCACTCACTACTCACTACTCACTACTCTGCACTCACTGCTCTGCACTCACTACTCTTCACTCACTACTCACTACTCTGCACTCACTACTCTGCACTCACTACTCACTACTCTGCACTCACTACTCTGCACTCACTACTCACTACTCACTACTCTGCACTCACCACTCTGCACTCACCACTCACTACTCACTACTCTGCACTCACTACTCTGCACTCACTACTCACTACTCTGCACTCACTACTCTGCACTCACTACTCACCACTCTGCACTCACCACTCTGCACTCACTACTCTGCACTCACCACTCACTACTCTGCACTCACTACTCACTACTCTGCACTCACTACTCACTACTCACTACTCTGCACTCACTACTCTGCACTCACTACTCTGCACTCACTACTCTGCATTCACTACTCACTACTCACCACTCTGCACTCACTATTCTGCACTCACTACTCACTACTCACTACTCTACACTCACTACTCACTACTCTGCACTCACAACTCTGCACTCACTACTCTGCACTCACTACTCAGCACTCACTACTCACTACTCACTACTCTGCACTCACTACTCACTACTCACTACTCACTATTCTGCACTCACTACTCTGCACTCACTACTCACTACTCACTACTCTGCACTCACTACTCACTACTTTGCACTCACTACTCTGCACTCACTACTCTGCACTCAGTACTCACTACTCTGCACTCACTACTCACTACTCTGCACTCACCACTCACTACTCTGCACTGACTACTCACTACTCTGCACTCACTACTCTGCACTCACTACTCACTACTCTGCACTCACCAATCTGCACTCACCACTCTGCACTCACTACTCACTACTCTGCACTCACTACTCTGCACTTACTACTCTGCACTCACTACTCACTACTCACTACTCTGCACTGACTACTCACTACTCTGCACTCACTACTCACTACTCTGCACTCACTACTCACTACTCTGCACTCATTACTCTGCACTCACTACTCTGCACTCACTACTCTGCACTCACGACTCACCACTCTGCACTCACCACTCTGCACTCACCACTCTGCACTCACCACTCACTACTCTGCACTCACTACTCTGCACTCACTACTCTGCACTCACTACTCACTACTCACTACTCTGCACCCACTACTCACTACTCACTACTCTGCACTCACTACTCACTACTCACTACTCTGCACTCACTACTCACTACTCTGCACTCACTACTCTGCACTCACTACTCTGCACTCACTACTCACTACTCACCACTCTGCACTCACCACTCTGCACTCACCACTCTGTACTCACCACTCTGCACTCACTACTCACTAATCTGCACTCACTACTTACTACTCTGCACTCACTACTCACTACTCACTACTCTGCACTCACTAATCACTACTCACTACTCTGCACTCACTACTCACTACTCACTACTCTGCACTCACTACTCTGCACTCACTACTCTGCACTCACTACTCTGCACTCACTACTCACTACTCTGCACTCACTACTCCGCACTCACTACTCCGCACTCACTACTCAGTACTCTGCACTCACTACTCACTACTTGGCTCTCACTACTCGGCACTCACTACTCTGCACTCACTACTCCCTACTCTGTACTCACTACTCACTACTCTGCACTCACTACTCACTACTCTGCACTTACTACTCACTACTCTGCACTCACTACTCACTACTCTGCACTCACTACTCTGCACTCACTACTCACTACTCACTATTCTGCACTCACCACTCTGCACTCACCACTCTGCACTCACCACTCTGCACTCACCACTCACTACTCACTACTCTGCACTCACTACTCTGCACTCACTACTCTGCACTCACTACTCACTACTCACTACTCTGCACTCACTACTCACTACTCTGCACTGACTACTCACTACTCTGCACTCACTACTCACTATTCTGCACTCATTACTCTGCACTCACTACTCCTCACTCACTACTCTGCACTCACCACTCACTACTCTGCACTAACTACTCACTACTCTGCACTCACTACTCTGCACTCACTACTCACTACTCTGCACTCACTACTCACTACTCTGCACTCACTACTCACTACTCACTACTCTGTACTCACTACTCACTACTGTGCACTCACTACTCTGCACTCACTACTCTGCACTCACTACTCACTACTCACCACTCTGCACTCACCACTCTGCATTTACCACTCTGCACTCACCACTCTGCACTCACTACTCACTACTCTGTACTTACTACTCACTACTCTGCACTCACTACTCACTACTTTGCCCTCACTACTCACTACTCTGCACTCACTACTCACTACTCTGCACTCACTACTCACTACTAACTACTCTGCACTCACTGCTCTGCACTCACTACTATGCACTCACTACTCACTACTCTGCACTCACTACTCTGCACTCACTACTCACTACTCTGCACTCACTACTCTGGACTCACTACTCACTACACACTACTCTGCACTCACCACTCTTCACTCACCACTCTGCACTCACCACTCTGCACTCACCACTCACTACTCACTATTCTGCACTCACTACTCTGCACTCACTACTCTACACTCACTACTCTGCACTCACTATTCACTACTCACTACTCTGCACTCACTACTCACTACTCTGCACTGACTACTCACTACTCTGCACTGACTACTCACTACTCTGCACTCACTACTATGCACTCACTACTCTGCACTCACGACTCACCACTCTGCACTCACCACTCTGCACTCACCACTCTGCACTCTCCACTCACTACTCTGCACTCACTACTCACTACTCTGCACTCACTACTCTGCACTCACTAATCACTACACACTACTCACTATTCTGCACTCACTACTCACTACTCACTACTCTGCACTCACTACTCACTACTCACTACTCTGCACTCACTACTCTGCACTCACTACTCTGCACTCACTACTCTGCACTCACTACTCACTACTCACCACTCTGCACTCACCACTCTGCACTCACCACTCTGCACTCACTACTCACTACTCTACACTCACTACTTACTACTCTGCACTCACTACTCACTACTCTGCACTCACTAATCACTACTCACTACTCTGCACTCACTACTCACTACTCACTACTCTGCACTCAATACTCTGCACTCACTACTCACTACTCTGCCCTCACTATTCTGCCCTCACTACTCACTACTCTGCACTCACTACTCCACACTCACTACTCACTACTCTGCACTCACTACTCTGCACTCATTACTCTGCACTCACTACTCTGCACTCACTACTCTGCACTCACGACTCACCACTCTGCACTCACCACTCTGCACTCACCACTCTGCACTCACCACTCACTACTCTGCACTCACTACTCTGCACTCACTACTCTGCACTCACTACTCACTACTCACTACTCTGCACCCACTACTCACTACTCACTACTCTGCACTCACTACTCACTACTCTGCACTCACTACTCACTACTCTGCACTCACTACTCTGCACTCACTACTCACTACTCACCACTCTGCACTCACCACTCTGCACTCACCACTCTGCACTCACCACTCTGCACTCACCACTCTGCACTCACTACTTACTACTCTGCACTCACTACTTACTACTCGGCACTCACTACTCACTACTCACTACTCTGCACTCACTAATCACTACTCACTACTCTGCACTCACTACTCACTACTCTGCACTCACTACTCTGCACTCACTACTCACTACTCTGCACTCACTACTCTGCCCTCACTACTCACTACTCTGCACTCACTACTCCACACTCACTACTCACTACTCTGCACTCACTACTCACTATTCTGCACTCACTACTCGGCACTCACTACTTGGCACTCACTACTCTGCACTCACTACTCCCTACTCTGCACTCACTACTCACTACTCTGCACTCACTACTCACTACTCTGCACTTACTACTCACTACTCTGCACTCACTACTCTGCACTCACTACTCTGTACTCACTACTCTGCACTCACTACTCTGCACTCACTACTCACTACTCTGCACTCACTAATCATTACTCACTACTCTGCACTCACTACTCTGCACTCACTACTCTGTACTCACTATTCTGCACTCACTACTCTGCACTCACTACTCTGCACTCACTACTCTGCACTCACTACTCACTACTCATTACTCTGCACTCACTACTCTGCACTCACTACTCTGCACTCACTACTCTGCACTCACTACTCACTACTCACTACTCTGCACTCACTACTCACTACTCACTACTCTGCACTCACTGCTCTGCACTCACTACTCTGCACTCACTACTCACTACTCTGCACTCACTACTCTGCACTCACTACTCACTACTCTGCACTCACTACTCTGCACTCACTACTCACTACTCACTACTCACTACTCACTACTCACTACTCTGCACTCACCACTCTGCACTCACCACTCTGCACTCACCACTCTGCACTCATCACTCTGCACTCACCACTCTGCACTCACTACTCTGCACTCACCACTCACTACTCTGCACTCACTACTCACTACTCTGCACTCACTACTCTGCACTCACTACGCACTACTCTGTACTCACTACTCACTACTCTGTACTCACTACTCACTACTCACTACTCTGCACTCACTACTCACTACTCTGCACTCACTACTCTGCACTCACTACTCTGCACTCACTACTCTGCATTCACTACTCACTACTCACCACTCTGCACTCACTACTCTGCACTCACTACTCACTACTCACTACTCTGCACTCACTAATCACTACTCTCCACTCACCACTCTGCACTCACCACTCTGCACTCAACACTTTGCACTCACCACTCTGCACTCACCACTCTACACTCACCACTCTATACTCACTACTCTGCACTCACTACTCTGCACTCACTACTCACTACTCTGCACTCACTACTCTGCACTCACTACTCTGCACTCACTACTCACTACTCTGCACTCACTACTCTGCCCTCACTACTCACTACTCTGCACTCACTACTCCGCACTCACTACTCACTACTCTGCACTCACTACTCACTACTCTGCACTCACTACTCACTATTCTGAACTCACTACTCGGCACTCACTACTCAGCACTCACTACTCGGCACTCACTACTTGGCACTCACTACTCTGCACTCACTATTCTGCACTCACTACTCTGCACTCACTACTCTGCACTCACTACTCACTACTCTGCACTCACTACTCTGCACTCACTACTCTGCACTCACCACTCACTACTCTGCACTCACTACTCACTACTCACTACTCTACACTCACTGCTCTGCACTCACTACTCTGCACTCACTACTCACTACTCTGCACTCACTACTCTGCACTCACTACTCTGCACTCACTACTCTGTACTCACTACTCACTATTCTGCACTCACCACTCTGCACTCACCACTCTGCACTCACCACTCTGCACTCACCACTCACTACTCACTACTCTGCACTCACTACTCTCTCACTACTCTGCACTCACTACTCACTACTCTGCACTCACTACTCACTACTCACTACTCTGCACTCACTGCTCTGCACTCACCACTCTGCACTCACTACTCACTACTCTGCACTCACCACTCTGCACTTACCACTCACTACTCACTACTCTGCACTCACTACTCTGCACTCACTACTCACTACTCTGCACTCACTACTCACCACTCTGCACTCACCACTCTGCACTCACTACTCTGCACTCACCACTCACTACTCTGCACTCACTACTCACTACTCTGCACTCACTACTCTGCACTCACTACTCACTACTCTGTACTCACTACTCACTACTCACTACTCTGCACTCACTACTCACTACTCACTACTCTGCACTCACTACTCTGCACTCACTACTCTGCACTCACTACTCTGCATTCACTACTCACTACTCACCACTCTGCACTCACTATTCTGCACTCACTACTCACTACTCACTACTCACTACTCTACACTCACTACTCACTACTCTGCACTCACAACTCTGCACTCACAACTCTGCACTCACTACTCTGCACTCACTACTCACTACTCACTACTCTGCACTCACTACTCACTACTCACTACTCACTATTCTGCACTCACTACTCTGCACTCACTACTCACTACTCACTACTCTGCACTCACTACTCACTACTTTGCACTCACTACTCTGCACTCACTACTCTGCACTCAGTACTCACTACTCTGAACTCACTACTCACTACTCTGCACTCACCACTCACTACTCTGCACTGACTACTCACTACTCTGCACTCACTACTCTGCACTCACTACTCACTACTCTGCACTCACCAATCTGCACTCACCACTCTGCACTCACTACTCACTACTCTGCACTCACTTCTCTGCACTTACTACTCTGCACTCACTACTCACTACTCACTACTCTGCACTCACTACTCACTACTCTGCACTGACTACTCACTACTCTGCACTCACTACTCACTACTCTGCACTCATTACTCTGCACTCACTACTCTGCACTCACTACTCTGCACTCACGACTCACCACTCTGCACTCACCACTCTGCACTCACCACTCTGCACTCACCACTCACTACTCTGCACTCACTACTCTGCACTCACTACTCTGCACTCACTACTCACTACTCACTACTCTGCACCCACTACTCACTACTCACTACTCTGCACTCACTACTCACTACTCACTACTCTGCACTCACTACTCACTACTCTGCACTCACTACTCTGCACTCACTACTCTGCACTCACTACTCACTACTCACCACTCTGCACTCACCACTCTGCACTCACCACTCTGCACTCACCACTCTGCACTCACTACTCACTAATCTGCACTCACTACTTACTACTCTGCACTCACTACTCACTACTCTGCACTCACTAATCACTACTCACTACTCTGCACTCACTACTCACTACTCACTACTCTGCACTCACTACTCTGCACTCACTACTCACTACTCTGCACTCACTACTCTGCCCTCACTACTCACTACTCTGCACTCACTACTCCGCACTCACTACTCAGTACTCTGCACTCACTACTCACTACTTGGCTCTCACTACTCGGCACTCACTACTCTGCACTCACTACTCCCTACTCTGTACTCACTACTCACTACTCTGCACTCACTACTCACTACTCTGCACTTACTACTCACTACTCTGCACACACTACTCACTACTCTGCACTCACTACTCTGCACTCACTACTCACTACTCACTATTCTGCACTCACCACTCTGCACTCACCACTCTGCACTCACCACTCTGCACTCACCACTCACTACTCACTACTCTGCACTCACTACTCTGCACTCACTACTCTGTACTCACTACTCACTACTCACTACTCTGCACTCACTACTCACTACTCTGCACTGACTACTCACTACTCTGCACTCACTACTCACTATTCTGCACTCATTACTCTGCACTCACTACTCCTCACTCACTACTCTGCACTCACCACTCACTACTCTGCACTAACTACTCACTACTCTGCACTCACTACTCTGCACTCACTACTCACTACTCTGCACTCACTACTCTGCACTCACTACTCTGCACTCACTACTCAGCACTCACTACTCACTACTCACTACTCTGCACTCACTACTCACTACTCACTATTCTGCACTCACTACTCTGCACTCACTACTCACTACTCACTACTCTGCACTCACTACTCACTACTTTGCACTCACTACTCTGCACTCACTACTCTGCACTCAGTACTCACTACTCTGCACTCACTACTCACTACTCTGCACTCACCACTCACTACTCTGCACTGACTACTCACTACTCTGCACTCACTACTCTGCACTCACTACTCACTACTCTGCACTCACCAATCTGCACTCACCACTCTGCACTCACTACTCACTACTCTGCACTCACTTCTCTGCACTTACTACTCTGCACTCACTACTCACTACTCACTACTCTGCACTCACTACTCACTACTCTGCACTGACTACTCACTACTCTGCACTCACTACTCACTACTCTGCACTCATTACTCTGCACTCACTACTCTGCACTCACTACTCTGCACTCACGACTCACCACTCTGCACTCACCACTCTGCACTCACCACTCTGCACTCACCACTCACTACTCTGCACTCACTACTCTGCACTCACTACTCTGCACTCACTACTCTGCACTCACTACTCACTACTCACTACTCTGCACCCACTACTCACTACTCTGCACTCACTACTCACTACTCACTACTCTGCACTCACTACTCACTACTCTGCACTCACTACTCTGCACTCACTACTCTGCACTCACTACTCACTACTCACCACTCTGCACTCACCACTCTGCACTCACCACTCTGCACTCACCACTCTGCACTCACTACTCACTAATCTGCACTCACTACTTACTACTCTGCACTCACTACTCACTACTCTGCACTCACTAATCACTACTCACTACTCTGCACTCACTACTCACTACTCACTACTCTGCCCTCACTACTCTGCACTCACTACTCACTACTCTGCACTCACTACTCTGCCCTCACTACTCACTACTCTGCACTCACTACTCCGCACTCACTACTCAGTACTCTGCACTCACTACTCACTACTTGGCTCTCACTACTCGGCACTCACTACTCTGCACTCACTACTCCCTACTCTGTACTCACTACTCACTACTCTGCACTCACTACTCACTACTCTGCACTTACTACTCACTACTCTGCACTCACTACTCACTACTCTGCACTCACTACTCTGCACTCACTACTCACTACTCACTATTCTGCACTCACCACTCTGCACTCACCACTCTGCACTCACCACTCTGCACTCACCACTCACTACTCACTACTCTGCACTCACTACTCTGCACTCACTACTCTGCACTCACTACTCACTACTCACTACTCTGCACTCACTACTCACTACTCTGCACTGACTACTCACTACTCTGCACTCACTACTCACTATTCTGCACTCATTACTCTGCACTCACTACTCCTCACTCACTACTCTGCACTCACCACTCACTACTCTGCACTAACTACTCACTACTCTGCACTCACTACTCTGCACTCACTACTCACTACTCTGCACTCACTACTCACTACTCTGCACTCACTACTCACTACTCACTACTCTGTACTCACTACTCACTACTGTGCACTCACTACTCTGCACTCACTACTCTGCACTCACTACTCACTACTCACTACTCTGCACTCACCACTCTGCATTTACCACTCTGCACTCACCACTCTGCACTCACTACTCACTACTCTGTACTTACTACTCACTACTCTGCACTCACTACTCACTACTTTGCCCTCACTACTCACTACTCTGCACTCACTACTCACTACTCTGCACTCACTACTCACTACTAACTACTCTGCACTCACTGCTCTGCACTCACTACTATGCACTCACTACTCACTACTCTGCACTCACTACTCTGCACTCACTACTCACTACTCTGCACTCACTACTCTGGACTCACTACTCACTACACACTACTCTGCACTCACCACTCTTCACTCACCACTCTGCACTCACCACTCTGCACTCACCACTCACTACTCACTATTCTGCACTCACTACTCTGCACTCACTACTCTACACTCACTACTCTGCACTCACTATTCACTACTCACTACTCTGCACTCACTACTCACTACTCTGCACTGACTACTCACTACTCTGCACTGACTACTCACTACTCTGCACTCACTACTATGCACTCACTACTCTGCACTCACGACTCACCACTCTGCACTCACCACTCTGCACTCACCACTCTGCACTCTCCACTCACTACTCTGCACTCACTACTCACTACTCTACACTCACTACTCTGCACTCACTAATCACTACACACTACTCACTATTCTGCACTCACTACTCACTACTCACTACTCTGCACTCACTACTCACTACTCACTACTCTGCACTCACTACTCTGCACTCACTACTCTGCACTCACTACTCACTACTCACCACTCTGCACTCACCACTCTGCACTCACCACTCTGCACTCACTACTCACTACTCTACACTCACTACTTACTACTCTGCACTCACTACTCACTACTCTGCACTCACTAATCACTACTCACTACTCTGCACTCACTACTCACTACTCACTACTCTGCACTCACTACTCTGCACTCACTAATCACTACTCTGCCCTCACTATTCTGCCCTCACTACTCACTACTCTGCACTCACTACTCCACACTCACTACTCACTACTCTGCACTCACTACTCACTACTCTGCACTCATTACTCTGCACTCACTACTCTGCACTCACTACTCTGCACTCACGACTCACCACTCTGCACTCACCACTCTGCACTCACCACTCTGCACTCACCACTCACTACTCTGCACTCACTACTCTGCACTCACTACTCTGCACTCACTACTCACTACTCACTACTCTGCACCCACTACTCACTACTCACTACTCTGCACTCACTACTCACTACTCACTACTCTGCACTCACTACTCACTACTCTGCACTCACTACTCTGCACTCACTACTCTGCACTCACTACTCACTACTCACCACTCTGCACTCACCACTCTGCACTCACCACTCTGCACTCACCACTCTGCACTCACTACTTACTACTGTGCACTCACTACTTACTACTCTGCACTCACTACTCACTACTCACTACTCTGCACTCACTAATCACTACTCACTACTCTGCACTCACTACTCACTACTCTGCACTCACTACTCTGCACTCACTACTCACTACTCTGCACTCACTACTCTGCCCTCACTACTCACTACTCTGCACTCACTACTCCACACTC
The DNA here is from genome assembly GCF_964261635.1 of Lissotriton helveticus. Taxonomy (NCBI): domain Eukaryota; kingdom Metazoa; phylum Chordata; class Amphibia; order Caudata; family Salamandridae; genus Lissotriton; species Lissotriton helveticus. The sequence goes on from NC_136062.1 coordinate 376,898,658, forward strand.
ACTACTCACTACTCTGCACTCACTACTCACTATTCTGCACTCACTACTCGGCACTCACTACTTGGCACTCACTACTCTGCACTCACTACTTCCTACTCTGCACTCACTACTCACTACTCTGCACTCACTACTCACTACTCTGCACTTACTACTCACTACTCTGCACTCACTACTCTGCACTCACTACTCTGTACTCACTACTCTGCACTCACTACTCTGCACTCACTACTCACTACTCTGCACTCACTAATCATTACTCACTACTCTGCACTCACTACTCTGCACTCACTACTCTGTACTCACTATTCTGCACTCACTACTCTGCACTCACTACTCTGCACTCACTACTCTGCACTCACTACTCACTACTCATTACTCTGCACTCACTACTCTGCACTCACCACTCACTACTCTGCACTCACTACTCACTACTCTGCACTCACTACTCTGCACTCACTACTCACTACTCTGTACTCACTACTCACTACTCACTACTCTGCACTCACTACTCACTACTCTGCACTCACTACTCTGCACTCACTACTCTGCACTCACTACTCTGCATTCACTACTCACTACTCACCACTCTGCACTCACTACTCTGCACTCACTACTCACTACTCTGCACTCACTACTCACTACTCTCCACTCACCACTCTGCACTCACCACTCTGCACTCAACACTTTGCACTCACCACTCTGCACTCACCACTCTGCACTCACCACTCTACACTCACCACTCTATACTCACTACTCTGCACTCACTACTCTGCACTCACTACTCACTACTCTGCACTCACTACTCTGCACTCACTACTCTGCACTCACTACTCACTACTCTGCACTCACTACTCTGCCCTCACTACTCACTACTCTGCACTCACTACTCCGCACTCACTACTCACTACTCTGCACTCACTACTCACTACTCTGCACTCACTACTCACTATTCTGAACTCACTACTCGGCACTCACTACTCAGCACTCACTACTCGGCACTCACTACTTGGCACTCACTACTCTGCACTCACTATTCTGCACTCACTACTCTGCACTCACTACTCTGCACTCACTACTCACTACTCTGCACTCACTACTCTGCACTCACTACTCTGCACTCACCACTCACTACTCTGCACTCACTACTCACTACTCACTACTCTACACTCACTGCTCTGCACTCACTACTCTGCACTCACTACTCACTACTCTGCACTCACTACTCTGCACTCACTACTCACTACTCTGCACTCACTACTCTGTACTCACTACTCACTACTCTGCACTCACCACTCTGCACTCACCACTCTGCACTCACCACTCTGCACTCACCACTCTGCACTCACCACTCACTACTCACTACTCTGCACTCACTACTCTCTCACTACTCTGCACTCACTACTCACTACTCACTACTCTGCACTCACTACTCACTACTCACTACTCTGCACTCACTGCTCTGCACTCACTACTCTGCACTCACTACTCACTACTCTGCACTCACTACTCTGCACTCACTACTCACTACTCTGCACTCACTACTCTGCACTCACTACTCACTACTCACTACTCTGCACTCACCACTCTGCACTCACCACTCACTACTCACTACTCTGCACTCACTACTCTGCACTCACTACTCACTACTCTGCACTCACTACTCTGCACTCACTACTCACCACTCTGCACTCACCACTCTGCACTCACTACTCTGCACTCACCACTCACTACTCTGCACTCACTACTCACTACTCTGCACTCACTACTCTGCACTCACTACTCACTACTCTGTACTCACTACTCACTACTCACTACTCTGCACTCACTACTCACTACTCACTACTCTGCACTCACTACTCTGCACTCACTACTCTGCACTCACTACTCTGCATTCACTACTCACTACTCACCACTCTGCACTCACTATTCTGCACTCACTACTCACTACTCACTACTCTACACTCACTACTCACTACTCTGCACTCACAACTCTGCACTCACTACTCTGCACTCACTACTCTGCACTCACTACTCACTACTCACTACTCTGCACTCACTACTCACTACTCACTACTCACTATTCTGCACTCACTACTCTGCACTCACTACTCACTACTCACTACTCTGCACTCACTACTCACTACTTTGCACTCACTACTCTGCACTCACTACTCTGCACTCAGTACTCACTACTCTGCACTCACTACTCACTACTCTACACTCACCACTCACTACTCTGCACTGACTACTCACTACTCTGCACTCACTACTCTGCACTCACTACTCACTACTCTGCACTCACCAATCTGCACTCACCACTCTGCACTCACTACTCACTACTCTGCACTCACTTCTCTGCACTTACTACTCTGCACTCACTACTCACTACTCACTACTCTGCACTCACTACTCACTACTCTGCACTGACTACTCACTACTCTGCACTCACTACTCACTACTCTGTACTCATTACTCTGCACTCACTACTCTGCACTCACTACTCTGCACTCACGACTCACCACTCTGCACTCACCACTCTGCACTCACCACTCTGCACTCACCACTCACTACTCTGCACTCACTACTCTGCACTCACTACGCTGCACTCACTACTCACTACTCACTACTCTGCACCCACTACTCACTACTCACTACTCTGCACTCACTACTCACTACTCACTACTCTGCACTCACTACTCACTACTCTGCACTCACTACTCTGCACTCACTACTCTGCACTCACTACTCTGCACTCACTACTCACCACTCTGCACTCACCACTCTGCACTCACCACTCTGCACTCACCACTCTGCACTCACTACTCACTAATCTGCACTCACTACTTACTACTCTGCACTCACTACTCACTACTCTGCACTCACTAATCACTACTCACTACTCTGCACTCACTACTCACTACTCACTACTCTGCACTCACTACTCTGCACTCACTACTCACTACTCTGCACTCACTACTCTGCCCTCACTACTCACTACTCTGCACTCACTACTCCGCACTCACTACTCAGTACTCTGCACTCACTACTCACTACTTGGCTCTCACTACTCGGCACTCACTACTCTGCACTCACTACTCCCTACTCTGTACTCACTACTCACTACTCTGCACTCACTACTCACTACTCTGCACTTACTACTCACTACTCTGCACTCACTACTCACTACTCTGCACTCACTACTCTGCACTCACTACTCACTACTCACTATTCTGCACTCACCACTCTGCACTCACCACTCTGCACTCACCACTCTGCACTCACCACTCACTACTCACTACTCTGCACTCACTACTCTGCACTCACTACTCTGCACTCACTACTCACTACTCACTACTCTGCACTCACTACTCACTACTCTGCACTGACTACTCACTACTCTGCACTCACTACTCACTATTCTGCACTCATTACTCTGCACTCACTACTCCTCACTCACTACTCTGAACTCACCACTCACTACTCTGCACTAACTACTCATTACTCTGCACTCACTACTCTGCACTCACTACTCACTACTCTGCACTCACTACTCACTACTCTGCACTCACTACTCACTACTCACTACTCACTACTCTGTACTCACTACTCACTACTGTGCACTCACTACTCTGCACTCACTACTCTGCACTCACTACTCACTACTCACCACTCTGCACTCACCACTCTGCATTTACCACTCTGCACTCACCACTCTGCACTCACTACTCACTACTCTGTACTTACTACTCACTACTCTGCACTCACTACTCACTACTTTGCCCTCACTACTCACTACTCTGCACTCACTACTCACTACTCTGCACTCACTACTCACTACTAACTACTCTGCACTCACTGCTCTGCACTCACTACTATGCACTCACTACTCACTACTCTGCACTCACTACTCTGCACTCACTACTCACTACTCTGCACTCACTACTCTGGACTCACTACTCACTACTCACTACTCTGCACTCACTACTCTGCACTCACTACTCACTACTCTGCACTCACTACTCTGCACTCACTACTCACTACTCACTACTCACTACTCACTACTCTGCACTCACCACTCTGCACTCACCACTCTGCACTCACCACTCTGCACTCATCACTCTGCACTCACCACTCTGCACTCACTACTCTGCACTCACCACTCACTACTCTGCACTCACTACTCACTACTCTGCACTCACTACTCTGCACTCACTACTCACTACTCTGTACTCACTACTCACTACTCACTACTCTGCACACACTACTCACTACTCTGCACTCACTACTCTGCACTCACTACTCTGCACTCACTACTCTGCATTCACTACTCACTACTCACCACTCTGCACTCACTACTCTGCACTCACTACTCACTACTCACTACTCTGCACTCACTACTCACTACTCTCCACTCACCACTCTGCACTCACCACTCTGCACTCAACACTTTGCACTCACCACTCTGCACTCACCACTCTACACTCACCACTCTATACTCACTACTCTGCACTCACTACTCTGCACTCACTACTCACTACTCTGCACTCACTACTCTGCACTCACTACTCTGCACTCACAACTCACTACTCTGCACTCACTACTCTGCCCTCACTACTCACTACTCTGCACTCACTACTCCGCACTCACTACTCACTACTCTGCACTCACTACTCACTACTCTGCACTCACTACTCACTATTCTGAACTCACTACTCGGCACTCACTACTCAGCACTCACTACTCGGCACTCACTACTTGGCACTCACTACTCTGCACTCACTACTCCCTACTCTGCACTCACTACTCTGCACTCACTACTCTGCACTCACTATTCTGCACTCACTACTCTGCACTCACTACTCTGCACTCACTACTCACTACTCTGCACTCACTACTCTGCACTCACTACTCTGCACTCACCACTCACTACTCTGCACTCACTACTCACTACTCACTACTCTACACTCACTGCTCTGCACTCACTACTCTGCACTCACTACTCACTACTCTGCACTCACTACTCTGCACTCACTACTCACTACTCTGCACTCACTACTCTGTACTCACTACTCACTACTCTGTACTCACTACTCTGCACTCACCACTCTGCACTCACCACTCTGCACTCACCACTCTGCACTCACCACTCACTACTCACTACTCTGCACTCACTACTCTCTCACTACTCTGCACTCACTACTCACTACTCACTACTCTGCACTCACTACTCACTACTCACTACTCTGCACTCACTGCTCTGCACTCACTACTCTGCACTCACTACTCACTACTCTGCACTCACTACTCACTACTCACTACTCTGCACTCACTACTCACTACTCTGCACTGACTACTCACTACTCTGCACTCACTACTCACTACTCTGCACTCATTACTCTGCACTCACTACTCTGCACTCACTACTCTGCACTCACGACTCACCACTCTGCACTCACCACTCTGCACTCACCACTCTGCACTCACCACTCACTACTCTGCACTCACTACTCTGCACTCACTACTCTGCACTCACTACTCACTACTCACTACTCTGCACCCACTACTCACTACTCACTACTCTGCACTCACTACTCACTACTCACTACTCTGCACTCACTACTCACTACTCTGCACTCACTACTCTGCACTCACTACTCTGCACTCACTACTCACTACTCACCACTCTGCACTCACCACTCTGCACTCACCACTCTGCACTCACCACTCTGCACTCACTACTCACTAATCTGCACTCACTACTTACTACTCTGCACTCACTACTCACTACTCTGCACTCACTAATCACTACTCACTACTCTGCACTCACTACTCACTACTCACTACTCTGCACTCACTACTCTGCACTCACTACTCACTACTCTGCACTCACTACTCTGCCCTCACTACTCACTACTCTGCACTCACTACTCCGCACTCACTACTCAGTACTCTGCACTCACTACTCACTACTTGGCTCTCACTACTCAGCACTCACTACTCTGCACTCACTACTCCCTACTCTGTACTCACTACTCACTACTCTGCACTCACTACTCACTACTCTGCACTTACTACTCACTACTCTGCACTCACTACTCACTACTCTGCACTCACTACTCTGCACTCACTACTCACTACTCACTATTCTGCACTCACCACTCTGCACTCACCACTCTGCACTCACCACTCTGCACTCACCACTCACTACTCACTACTCTGCACTCACTACTCTGCACTCACTCTGCACTCACTACTCACTACTCACTACTCTGCATTCACTACTCACTACTCTGCACTGACTACTCACTACTCTGCACTCACTACTCACTATTCTGCACTCATTACTCTGCACTCACTACTCCTCACTCACTACTCTGCACTCACCACTCACTACTCTGCACTAACTACTCACTACTCTGCACTCACTACTCTGCACTCACTACTCACTACTCTGCACTCACTACTCACTACTCTGCACTCACTACTCACTACTCTGTACTCACTACTCACTACTGTGCACTCACTACTCTGCACTCACTACTCTGCACTCACTACTCACTACTCACCACTCTGCACTCACCACTCTGCATTTACCACTCTGCACTCACCACTCTGCACTCACTACTCACTACTCTGTACTTACTACTCACTACTCTGCACTCACTACTCACTACTTTGCCCTCACTACTCACTACTCTGCACTCACTACTCACTACTCTGCACTCACTACTCACTACTAACTACTCTGCACTCACTGCTCTGCACTCACTACTATGCACTCACTACTCACTACTCTGCACTCACTACTCTGCACTCACTACTCACTACTCTGCACTCACTACTCTGGACTCACTACTCACTACTCACTACTCTGCACTCACTACTCTGCACTCACTACTCACTACTCTGCACTCACTACTCTGCACTCACTACTCACTACTCACTACTCACTACTCACTACTCTGCACTCACCACTCTGCACTCACCACTCTGCACTCACCACTCTGCACTCATCACTCTGCACTCACCACTCTGCACTCACTACTCTGCACTCACCACTCACTACTCTGCACTCACTACTCACTACTCTGCACTCACTACTCTGCACTCACTACTCACTACTCTGTACTCACTACTCACTACTCACTACTCACTACTCTACACTCACTACTCACTACTCTGCACTCACTACTCTGCACTCACTACTCTGCACTCACTACTCTGCATTCACTACTCACTACTCACCACTCTGCACTCACTACTCTGCACTCACTACTCACTACTCACTACTCTGCACTCACTACTCACTACTCTCCACTCACCACTCTGCACTCACCACTCTGCACTCAACACTTTGCACTCACCACTCTGCACTCACCACTCTACACTCACCACTCTATACTCACTACTCTGCACTCACTACTCTGCACTCACTACTCACTACTCTGCACTCACTACTCTGCACTCACTACTCTGCACTCACTACTCACTACTCTGCACTCACTACTCTGCCCTCACTACTCACTACTCTGCACTCACTACTCCGCACTCACTACTCACTACTCTGCACTCACTACTCACTACTCTGCACTCACTACTCACTATTCTGAACTCACTACTCGGCACTCACTACTCAGCACTCACTACTCGGCACTCACTACTCTGCACTCACTACTCCCTACTCTGCACTCACTACTCTGCACTTACTATTCTGCACTCACTACTCTGCACTCACTACTCTGCACTCACTACTCACTACTCTGCACTCACTACTCTGCACTCACTACTCTGCACTCACCACTCACTACTCTGCACTCACTACTCACTACTCACTACTCTACACTCACTGCTCTGCACTCACTACTCTGCACTCACTACTCACTACTCTGCACTCACTACTCTGCACTCACTACTCACTACTCTGCACTCACTACTCTGTACTCACTACTCACTACTCTGCACTCACCACTCTGTACTCACCACTCTGCACTCACCACTCTGCACTCACCACTCACTACTCACTACTCTGCACTCACTACTCTCTCACTACTCTGCACTCACTACTCACTACTCACTACTCTGCACTCACTACTCACTACTCACTACTCTGCACTCACTGCTCTGCACTCACTACTCTGCACTCACTACTCACTACTCTGCACTCACTACTCTGCACTCACTACTCACTACTCTGCACTCACTACTCTGCACTCACTACTCACTACTCACTACTCTGCACTCACCACTCTGCACTCACCACTCACTACTCACTACTCTGCACTCACTACTCTGCACTCACTACTCACTACTCTGCACTCACTACTCTGCACTCACTACTCACCACTCTGCACTCACCACTCTGCACTCACTACTCTGCACTCACCACTCACTACTCTGCACTCACTACTCACTACTCTGCACTCACTACTCTGCACTCACTACTCACTACTCTGTACTCACTACTCACTACTCACTACTCTGCACTCACTACTCACTACTCACTACTCTGCACTCACTACTCTGCACTCACTACTCTGCACTCACTACTCTGCATTCACTACTCACTACTCACCACTCTGCACTCACTATTCTGCACTCACTACTCACTACTCACTACTCTACACTCACTACTCACTACTCTGCACTCACAACTCTGCACTCACTACTCTGCACTCACTACTCTGCACTCACTACTCACTACTCACTACTCTGCACTCACTACTCACTACTCACTACTCACTATTCTGCACTCACTACTCTGCACTCACTACTCACTACTCACTACTCTGCACTCACTACTCACTACTTTGCACTCACTACTCTGCACTCACTACTCTGCACTCAGTACTCAATACTCTGCACTCACTACTCACTACTCGGCACTCACCACTCACTACTCTGCACTGACTACTCACTACTCTGCACTCACTACTCTGCACTCACTACTCACTACTCTGCACTCACCAATCTGCACTCACCACTCTGCACTCACTACTCACTACTCTGCACTCACTTCTCTGCACTTACTACTCTGCACTCACTACTCACTACTCACTACTCTGCACTCACTACTCACTACTCTGCACTGACTACTCACTACTCTGCACTCACTACTCACTACTCTGCACTCATTACTCTGCACTCACTACTCTGCACTCACTACTCTGCACTCACGACTCACCACTCTGCACTCACCACTCTGCACTCACCACTCTGCACTCACCACTCACTACTCTGCACTCACTACTCTGCACTCACTACTCTGCACTCACTACTCACTACTCACTACTCTGCACCCACTACTCACTACTCACTACTCTGCACTCACTACTCACTACTCACTACTCTGCACTCACTACTCACTACTCTGCACTCACTACTCTGCACTCACCACTCTGCACTCACTACTCACTAATCTGCACTCACTACTTACTACTCTGCACTCACTACTCACTACTCTGCACTCACTAATCACTACTCACTACTCTGCACTCACTACTCACTACTCACTACTCTGCACTCACTACTCTGCACTCACTACTCACTACTCTGCACTCACTACTTTGCCCTCACTACTCACTACTCTGCACTCACTACTCCGCACTCACTACTCAGTACTCTGCACTCACTACTCACTACTTGGCTCTCACTACTCGGCACTCACTACTCTGCACTCACTACTCCCTACTCTGTACTCACTACTCACTACTCTGCACTCACTACTCACTACTCTGCACTTACTACTCACTACTCTGCACTCACTACTCACTACTCTGCACTCACTACTCTGCACTCACTACTCACTACTCACTATTCTGCACTCACCACTCTGCACTCACCACTCTGCACTCACCACTCTGCACTCACCACTCACTACTCACTACTCTGCACTCACTACTCTGCACTCACTACTCTGCACTCACTACTCACTACTCTGCACTCACTACTCACTACTCTGCACTGACTACTCACTACTCTGCACTCACTACTCACTATTCTGCACTCATTACTCTGCACGCACTACTCCTCACTCACTACTCTGCACTCACCACTCACTACTCTGCACTAACTACTCACTACTCTGCACTCACTACTCTGCACTCACTACTCACTACTCTGCACTCACTACTCACTACTCTGCACTCACTACTCACTACTCACTACTCTGTACTCACTACTCACTACTGTGCACTCACTACTCTACACTCACTACTCTGCACTCACTACTCACTACTCACCACTCTGCACTCACCACTCTGCATTTACCACTCTGCACTCACCACTCTGCACTCACTACTCACTACTCTGTACTTACTACTCACTACTCTGCACTCACTACTCACTACTTTGCCCTCACTACTCACTACTCTGCACTCACTACTCACTACTCTGCACTCACTACTCACTACTAACTACTCTGCACTCACTGCTCTGCACTCACTACTATGCACTCACTACTCACTACTCTGCACTCACTACTCTGCACTCACTACTCACTACTCTGCACTCACTACTCTGGACTCACTACTCACTACACACTACTCTGCACTCACCACTCTGCACTCACCACTCTGCACTCACCACTCTGCACTCACCACTCACTACTCACTATTCTGCACTCACTACTCTGCACTCACTACTCTACACTCACTACTCTGCACTCACTACTCACTATTCACTACTCACTACTCTGCACTCACTACTCACTACTCTGCACTGACTACTCACTACTCTGCACTGACTACTCACTACTCTGCACTCACTACTATGTACTCACTACTCTGCACTCACGACTCACCACTCTGCACTCACCACTCTGCACTCACCACTCTGCACTCTCCACTCACTACTCTGCACTCACTACTCACTACTCTGCACTCACTACTCTGCACTCACTACTCACTACACACTACTCACTATTCTGCACTCACTACTCACTACTCACTACTCTGCACTCACTACTCACTACTCACTACTCTGCACTCACTACTCACTACTCTGCACTCACTACTCTGCACTCACTACTCTGCACTCACTACTCACTACTCACCACTCTGCACTCACCACTCCGCACTCACCACTCTGCACTCACTACTCACTACTCTACACTCACTACTTACTACTCTGCACTCACTACTCACTACTCTGCACTCACTAATCACTACTCACTACTCTGCACTCACTACTCACTACTCACTACTCTGCACTCACTACTCTGCACTCACTACTCACTACTCTGCCCTCACTATTCTGCCCTCACTACTCACTACTCTGCACTCACTACTCCACACTCACTACTCACTACTCTGCACTCACTACTCACTACTCTGCACTCATTACTCTGCACTCACTACTCTGCACTCACTACTCTGCACTCACGACTCACCACTCTGCACTCACCACTCTGCACTCACCACTCTGCACTCACCACTCACTACTCTGCACTCACTACTCTGCACTCACTACTCTGCACTCACTACTCACTACTCACTACTCTGCACCCACTACTCACTACTCACTACTCTGCACTCACTACTCACTACTCACTACTCTGCACTCACTACTCACTACTCTGCACTCACTACTCTGCACTCACTACTCTGCACTCACTACTCACTACTCACCACTCTGCATTCACCACTCTGCACTCACCACTCTGCACTCACCACTCTGCACTCACTACTCACTAATCTGCACTCACTACTTACTACTCTGCACTCACTACTCACTACTCACTACTCTGCACTCACTAATCACTACTCACTACTCTGCACTCACTACTCACTACTCACTACTCTGCACTCACTACTCTGCACTCACTACTCACTACTCTGCACTCACTACTCTGCCCTCACTACTCACTACTCTGCACTCACTATTCCGCACTCACTACTCAGTACTCTGCACTCACTACTCACTACTTGGCTCTCACTACTCGGCACTCACTACTCTGCACTCACTACTCCCTACTCTGTACTCACTACTCACTACTCTGCACTCACTACTCACTACTCTGCACTTACTACTCACTACTCTGCACTCACTACTCACTACTCTGCACTCACTACTCTGCACTCACTACTCACTACTCACTATTCTGCACTCACCACTCTGCACTCACCACTCTGCACTCACCACTCTGCACTCACCACTCACTACTCACTACTCTGCACTCACTACTCTGCACTCACTACTCTGCACTCACTACTCACTACTCACTACTCTGCACTCACTACTCACTACTCTGCACTGACTACTCACTACTCTGCACTCACTACTCACTATTCTGCACTTATTACTCTGCACTCACTACTCCTCACTCACTACTCTGCACTCACCACTCACTACTCTGCACTAACTACTCACTACTCTGCACTCACTACTCTGCACTCACTACTCACTACTCTGTACTCACTACTCACTACTCTGCACTCACTACTCACTACTCACTACTCTGTACTCACTACTCACTACTGTGCACTCACTACTCTGCACTCACTACTCTGCACTCACTACTCACTACTCACCACTCTGCACTCACCACTCTGCATTTACCACTCTGCACTCACCACTCTGCACTCACTACTCACTACTCTGTACTTACTACTCACTACTCTGCACTCACTACTCACTACTTTGCCCTCACTACTCACTACTCTGCACTCACTACTCACTACTCTGCACTCACTACTCACTACTAACTACTCTGCACTCACTGCTCTGCAGTCACTACTATGCACTCACTACTCACTACTCTGCACTCACTACTCTGCACTCACTACTCACTACTCTGCACTCACTACTCTGGACTCACTACTCACTACACACTACTCTGCACTCAACACTCTGCACTCACCACTCTGCACTCACCACTCTGCACTCACCACTCACTACTCACTATTCTGCACTCACTACTTGTTAGACGGACCGGGAGGGTCGGCCGAGGATAAGGGGAGAGGTCTCCGGGGAGAGCCGTCTCCAGTGAATCGTACAGACAGGTAACTCCCCCCCCACAGACGGACACCACACAATGATAACGTTCAACGATACTTTATAGGCAATTCTTCAAGTACGGTAGAATGGTACAAGGAGGTCTGGACTCAGGGGTCCCCTCTATTCTGGTCTCTGTTTGGGAAAAGGGTAGCGGGACAGTCTTGTTACCAAAGAGGTGGAAATAGCTCTCAATCCTCGAGCTCGGTGGTGTAGATGAACGGGCCGCGGCGGAGCCAGCAGGTCCCGTGATGGATGAAGGAAGACGACGGTCCGCGGCAGAGCCAGCAGGTCCCGATGAAGGTGGTGGTTACAAACGGTCCGCGGCCACGCCAGCAGGTCCCGACGACGATGAAGGATAGGGTGGTTCCCAAAGCCGCGGCAGCGCCAGCAGGCAAGACGAGGGTGCACAAGACAGAGCTACGGCAGCGCCAGTAGTCCGTCAAGGATGAGTTCTTCTTTGCGTCTCTCGACTCCAAGATACAACTGCCGTCCGGCTCTGGAGCTGCCCCAGTTATAGGGCTGGTGTGCTTTGATGTCCGGACCCTCGCACTTGGAGGTCGGGAGGTCTGGGATGAGGGGGTTCAGACACCCAGCAGGGGGGTGGAGCCAGCGCCCGGGGAGGCGATGGGCGAGCGGTACTTGGCGGGGGAGAGCCATCGACACCTCTTGCTCCCATTGACTGACCAAGTAGCCCGCTCACCTCCTGGGTGGATGTTGGTGCCGGAATGTCTGAGGCCTGGCCAGGCCCAGGGTTGAGGTCGATCGGGGGCCAGGCGGCCTCGTGGTGGAGTGTCCAAGATGGCGCCCAGGATGGGCGCGCAGGCCGGTAGTGGGTCGGCCTACGCGGTCAACAGGTTCGAGTGTAGGGGTCCCTGCGGGGACGGTGGACGTGTAATGGTGGTGTGTGGTACTTGCGTGGCTGGTTCGGGCCTGGTTGGGCCGGGGGAGAGCGGCCCTTCATGTGGCCTGTCCAACATGCGTCCCCCCCAGCTGAAGGCGGGGAGGGTTACCCATTCTCTTGGGGACTCTTCTCGTCGAGGCGGAAGAACCGGGACAGGCCATCTGCGTTGGCGTGATCTGGCCCAGGCCGATGTTCAACTGTGAAGTCCATCCCTTGTAGGGAGATGGACCAGCGTAGTAACTTCGGGTTTTCCCCCCGCATCTGCATCAGCCACTGCAGGGGTCGGTGGTCGGTCTGTACCCGAAAGGGTGTGCCAAAAAGGTAGGGCCGGAGCTTCTTGAGGGCCCATACCACCGCAAAGGCCTCCCTCTCTATGGTGCTCCAGCGTTGTTCCCGTGGTAGGAGTCGCCGGCTGATGAAGGCCACCGGCTGATCACGGCCTTCGGTGTTCACTTGAGACAGGACTGCCCCAATGCCATGGTCGGAGGCATCCGTCTGGACGATGAACTCCCGGCTGTAGTCGGGGGCCTGGAGCACAGGGGCGGAGCACATGGCGGCTTTCAATTGTTCAAATGCAGCTTGACACTCTGGGGTCCAGTTGACTTTCTGGGGCTGATTTTTTGACGTGAGCTCTGTGAGGGGCCTCACGATAGTACCATAGTCTTTCACGAACCTTCGGTAATAGCCCGTGAGGCCCAGGAAGGCCCGTACCTCGGTCTGGGTAATGGGGGGCTGCCAGGACTGGATGGCGGCAATTTTTAGCTGCAGAGGGGCCACCAGGCCGCTTCCCACCTGGTGCCCGAGGTAGGTTACAGACCCTTGCCCAATTTGACATTTGCTGGCCTTGATCGTGAGGCCAGCTTGCTGAAGGGCGTGCAGCACTGCTCGGAGGTGGCGGAGGTGCTCGGACCACTGGTTGCTGTATACAGCGATGTCGTCTAGGTAGGCGGCGCTGAATCCTTCGAGCCCCGCCAGGACCTGATTGACGAGTCGTTGGAATGTTGCTGGGGCATTCTTCATGCCGAAGGGCATGACTGTGAAATGGTAATGGCCATCGGGAGTGGAGAAGGCAGAACGTTCTTGTGCCCGGGGTGTGAGGCCGATTTGCCAGTAGCCCGCCGTCAGGTCGAAGATACTGAGGTAGCGGGCAGCTCCCATGCGGTCGATTAGTTCATCTGCCCGGGGGATGGGATGTGCGTCTGTCCTGGTGACCGCATTCAAGCCCCGGTAGTCGACGCAGAACCGGAGTTCTGGTGTGGTGCCGGGGGCAGCTGCTTTGGGGACCAGTACTACAGGGCTGGCCCAGGGGCTGTCTGAGGGCTCGATGACCCCGAGCGTGAGCATTTTGGCTACTTCCTCCTGGATGCAGGCCCGTACCCGATCTGGCACGCGGTAGGCCCGGTGGCGGATAGGGGGGCTGTCCCCCGTGTCCACATCGTGCGTACACCAGGAAGTGACACCTGGGGTGAGGGAGAACAGGCTGGCGAATTGTGACAGGAGAACTTGGCACTCCTGGCGTTGCTCTCGGGTGAGGGCCTCTGAGAGTCGGACCCCCTCTACGGAACCATCTTTCTCCCGCGTTCGTAGGAGGTCCGGGAGGGGCTCGGAGTCCTCTTCAGCCCCATTGTCTGTGGCCATCAGGAGGCTGAGTTCTGTCCGTACAAAGTGCGGTTTCAGTCTGTTAGCGTGGAGGACCCGGAGGGGGTTCCGGGAAGATTCCAAGTCGATGAGATAGGTAGCCGGACCCTTGCGCTCGACCACTTTGAAGGGCCCTGTCCACTTGTCTTGTAGGGCGCAGGGTTCGGTGGGGGACATCACCCATACCTGTTGCCCAGGTTCAAATTCGATGGAGGAGGCATTCCGGTCATACCACCTTTTCATGTCCTCTTGACTGGCCTCTAGGTTGGCTTTTGCTAGTCCTCGGAATCGCCGGGTCTGGTTGCGGAGTGTTAGGAGGTAGCGGAAAACATCTGGTGGGTTCTTTAGAGGGGGCATCTCCCAGCCTTCCTTAACTAGGCTGAGCGGCCCGCGCACGGGGTGTCCATATAGCAGTTCAAATGGGCTGAAGCCCAGGGACTTCTGGGGAACCTCTCGATATGCGAAGAGGAGGCACGGCAGCAGCACATCCCACTGGCGACGGAGGGGCTCTTCCACCCCCCGATCATCCCTTTGAGCGTGCGGTTGAACCGCTCAACGAGGCCGTTTCCTTGAGGGTGATAGGGGGTCGTGAACCGGTAGGTAACCCCGCACTGTTGCCAGAGAGATTTCATATATTTCGAAATAAAGTTCGTGCCTCTGTCACTGACGACCTCCCGGGGGAAGCCCACCCGGGAGAAGATCCCCATCAGAGCCCGGCCGACTACCGGGGCTGTCACAGTCCGCAGGGGAACAGCCTCCGGGTAGCGGGTGGCGTGGTCCACTAGCACCAGGATGAATCGATGGCCTTGTTTTGTGCGCGGGTCCAGGGGCCCTACGATATCGATTCCGACCCTCTCGAACGGGGTGGTGACCACGGGAAAAGGTTGCAGGGGGGCTTTCAGTTTGCGGCCGCTCTTCCCACTGGCTTGGCACGTGGGGCAAGATCGGCAATGCTGGTGTACATTGTCCCTCATTTTGGGCCAGAAGAAGTGGGTCACCAGGCGGCTATAGGTTTTGTCTTGACCCAAGTGTCCTGCCAGGGGGACATCGTGGGCCAGGTTTAGCAGAAAGTCTCTAAAACGGAGGGGTACCACTAGGACTCGGCTGGCCCCCAGCTCCGCGATTCTTTGCTCACTGTACAGCAGATCATTGTCCCAGTAGACCCAGTGAGTTCCGGAGGTATCCCCTGCGCTTTGGGCTAGCGCTTGCTGGCGGAGTCCCTCGAGGGAGGGACAGGTCTTTTGTTCTTGGCGAAATTGTTCTTGCGTGGGCCCCCCCTCTTGAGGCCACTGGTCGAGGTTAGCGAGGTCTGGAGGTTGAGCTGGTTCGGGGGGGACGTCACGGTCGGTGGTTTCGGCGGGGGCGACCGGAGGCGGTGGCGCCGGCCATTCGAGTTCCTCTGGGCGGGTGTTGGCACGGGCGGTCATGGACCGGGTGGTGACGCACGCCCAGTCCGGGACGCCCAGCATCCCCAGGTGCTCTTTTCGTTCGACTGCTGCCCATGGAGAGCTTTCCAGGTCATTACCCAGGAGGCAGTCTACGGGGGCATCATCTCGGACCGTCACCTTCAACATGCCGGAGACCCCTCCCCATTCGAAGGGGACGCAGGCCATCCGACACAGACTTTCTGAGTTATCGGCTGAACGTACAGGGCAGAGAATGTTTGGTAAGTATTGTTCGGGGGTCACCAGGTGACAGCGGACGGCTGTTACACTGGCCCCAGTGTCACGAAGGGCTTCAGCCCGGCGTCCATTGATGCCCACCCATTGGCTGTACTTCTGGGTATTAGCGGGTAGGGGGACCCGCGGGACCATGTCTCTCCCCCCTAGGCAGGCGAGAGCCATGGCGGCTGGCTCCCATTCTTGGTGTTCCTGTTCATATTCTTCTTGTTCCTCTGAGATCTGTTCCTCCCCCAGAGCAGCAGCGGCTACTTGGCGGGGTCTTGGGCTCTGGTACTGGGGGCAGTTTGGGTCGTTTGCATAGTGTCCGACTCGTTGGCATCGATGGCAGGTAACATTGGCTCGATGTCCCGGTCGCGCTGGGGTGCTGCCCCGGTTGGCCGGGGGGGTGGGGCTGGTAGTGAGGGTGACCGGAGCGTTGCTTCTTCCGCGTCCTTGGCCTCCACCTCCTCGGGGACGGTGCTGACCATTGTTGTTCCGGTTCTGTTCGGAGGACCCATTTCGACTCACTCTGGTGATCTCCCACCGGTCTGCTTCGGCTGCGAGCTGCCGGGGATCCGTTAACTTGCTGTCGAGGAGGTGCTGACGAAGTTCAATGAAGCAATTGTTCGACAGATGCTCCCATACCATAAGATTGAACAGTTGTTCGTAGGTTGTGACCTTGCTTCCTTTGATCCAGCCCTCGAAGGCTCGGCTAAAGTAATTGACATAGTCCACCCAAGTTGTACCTGGGATGCGGGTGCAGTCTCGGAACCTCTGACGGTACATCTCGGGTGTGAGGCCATAGCGGGTGAGGAGTGCAGCTTTCATATGGTCATAGGAGGTCATCTGGTGGTCCGGGAGTTGCAGCAGGGCGTCGCGGCCCTCATTGAGGAATCTCCCCCACAGACCGGCCCCCCAATCGCTTCTATCGATCCGGTGTGCAGTCATAGCGATTTCATAGGCCTTAAACCATTGCTGGATGTCGTCCTCTCGGAAGTATTCTCGAACGACATCCTTGGGGATGTGTACCTTCTTCTCTGTTGCCCCTGGAGTGTGGGGTTGCTCGGGCACCCCTGCTTCTTTATTCTGTTTGCGTAGGTCGATTTCAGCTAATTTCCGCTCATGTTCATATGCCAGTTTCTTTTCCTCGAGCTCCCTTTGTCTCTGTTTCTCCTCTCTTTCTTCTCGGAGACGCAGGTGCTCTAAGTTGATTTTCTGTTCGGCCAACTTTAGTTCAACGTCCATTTTGAGCCGGGCCATTTCCAGCTCGTGTAGTCGGGTTCTTTCTCGTTCCTGGATCTCGTCTGGCGAGAGACCCGTTCTTCGTTCTTCAGGGGCCATGGGGGTTTGTGCTGCGATGTCTTGATCGGGGGTTCCGGCAGCCCCGGTTTCTGCCCAAGATTCCAGGGCCTGCTTAAAGTCATCTTTGGTATTTAGTCCGGTGGTAGCGATACCTAATTCGATACAGAACTGTTTAAGTTCACGATGGCTGTACTCGTCCAATTTCTCCATCTGGAATTTCTCCGTTGATCCGCTGTCTTTAGTTGACATCGTGATTCGCCGTGGGGTGAGCTACTCTCTGTACGGTTTATGCGGTGATTCGGATCCCGTCGCTGGCCACCAATGTTAGACGGACCGGGAGGGTCGGCCGAGGATAAGGGGAGAGGTCTCCGGGGAGAGCCGTCTCCAGTGAATCGTACAGACAAGTAACTCCCCCCCCACAGACGGACACCACACAATGATAACGTTCAACGATACTTTATAGGCAATTCTTCAAGTACGGTAGAATGGTACAAGGAGGTCTGGACTCAGGGGTCCCCTCTATTCTGGTCTCTGTTTGGGAAAAGGGTAGCGGGACAGTCTTGTTACCAAAGAGGTGGAAATAGCTCTCAATCCTCGAGCTCGGTGGTGTAGATGAACGGGCCGCGGCGGAGCCAGCAGGTCCCGTGATGGATGAAGGAAGACGACGGTCCGCGGCAGAGCCAGCAGGTCCTGATGAAGGTGGTGGTTACAAACGGTCCGCGGCCACGCCAGCAGGTCCCGACGACGATGAAGGATAGGGTGGTTCCCAAAGCCGCGGCAGCGCCAGCAGGCAAGACGAGGGTGCACAAGACAGAGCTACGGCAGCGCCAGTAGTCCGTCAAGGATGAGTTCTTCTTTGCGTTTCTCGACTCCAAGATACAACTGCCGTCCGGCTCTGGAGCTGCCCCAGTTATAGGGCTGGTGTGCTTTGATGTCCGGACCCTCGCACTTGGAGGTCGGGAGGTCCGGGATGAGGGGGTTCAGACACCCAGCAGGGGGGTGGAGCCAGCGCCCGGGGAGGCGATGGGCGAGCGGTACTTGGCGGGGGAGAGCCATCGACACCTCTTGCTCCCATTGACTGACCAAGTAGCCCGCTCACCTCCTGGGTGGATGTTGGTGCCGGAATGTCTGAGGCCTGGCCAGGCCCAGGGTTGAGGTCGATCGGGGGCCAGGCGGCCTCGTGGTGGAGTGTCCAAGATGGCGCCCAGGATGGGCGCGCAGGCCGGTAGTGGGTCGGCCTACGCGGTCAACAGGTTCGAGTGTAGGGGTCCCTGCGGGGACGGTGGACGTGTAATGGTGGTGTGTGGTACTTGCGTGGCTGGTTCGGGCCTGGTTGGGCCGGGGGAGAGCGGCCCTTCATGTGGCCTGTCCAACACTACTCTGCACTCACTACTCTACACTCACTACTCTGCACTCACTACTCACTATTCACTACTCACTACTCTGCACTCACTACTCACTACTCTGCACTGACTACTCACTACTCTGCACTGACTACTCACTACTCTGCACTCACTACTATGCACTCACTACTCTGCACTCACGACTCACCACTCTGCACTCACCACTCTGCACTCACCACTCTGCACTCTCCACTCACTACTCTGCACTCACTACTCACTACTCTGCACTCACTACTCTGCACTCACTACTCACTACACACTACTCACTATTCTGCACTCACTACTCACTACTCACTACTCTGCACTCACTACTCACTACTCTGCACTCACTACTCACTACTCTGCACTCACTACTCTGCACTCACTACTCTGCACTCACTACTCACTACTCACCACTCTGCACTCACCACTCTGCACTCACTACTCACTACTCTACACTCACTACTTACTACTCTGCACTCACTACTCACTACTCTGCACTCACTAATCACTACTCACTACTCTGCACTCACTACTCACTACTCACTACTCTGCACTCACTACTCTGCACTCACTACTCACTACTCTGCCCTCACTATTCTGCCCTCACTACTCACTACTCTGCACTCACTACTCCACACTCACTACTCACTACTCTGCACTCACTACTCACTATTCTGCACTCACTACTCGGCACTCACTACTTGGCACTCACTACTCTGCACTCACTACTCCCTACTCTGCACTCACTACTCACTACTCTGTACTCACTACTCACTACTCTGCACTTACTACTCACTACTCTGCACTCACTACTCTGCACTCACTACTCTGTACTCACTACTCTGCACTCACTACTCTGCACTCACTACTCACTACTCTGCACTCACTACTCATTACTCACTACTCTGTACTCACTACTCTGCACTCACTACTCTGTACTCACTATTCTGCACTCACTACTCTGCACTCACTACTCTGCACTCACTACTCTGCACTGACTACTCACTACTCATTACTCTGCACTCACTACTCTGCACTCACTACTCTGCACTCACTACTCTGCACTCACTACTCACTACTCACTACTCTGCACTCACTACTCACTACTCACTACTCTGCACTCACTGCTCTGCACTCACTACTCTGCACTCACTACTCACTACTCTGCACTCACTACTCTGCACTCACTACTCACTACTCTGCACTCACTACTCTGCACTCACTACTCACTACTCACTACTCACTACTCACTACTCTGCACTCACCACTCTGCACTCACCACTCTGCACTCACCACTCTGCACTCATCACTCTGCACTCACCACTCTGCACTCACTACTCTGCATCACCACTCACTACTCTGCACTCACTACTCACTACTCTGCACTCACTACTCTGCACTCACTACTCACTACTCTGTACTCACTACTCACTACTCACTACTCTGCACTCACTACTCACTACTCTGCACTCACTACTCTGCACTCACTACTCTGCACTCACTACTCTGCATTCACTACTCACTACTCACCACTCTGCACTCACTACTCTGCACTCACTACTCACTACTCACTACTCTGCACTCACTACTCACTACTCTCCACTCACCATTCTGCACTCACCACTCTGCACTCAACACTTTGCACTCACCACTCTGCACTCACCACTCTACACTCACCACTCTATACTCACTACTCTGCACTCACTACTCTGCACTCACTACTCACTACTCTGCACTCACTACTCTGCACTCACTACTCTGCACTCACTACTCACTACTCTGCACTCACTACTCTGCCCTCACTACTCACTACTCTGCACTCACTACTCCGCACTCACTACTCACTACTCTGCACTCACTACTCACTACTCTGCACTCACTACTCACTATTCTGAACTCACTACTCGGCACTCACTACTCAGCACTCACTACTCGGCACTCACTACTTGGCACTCACTACTCTGCACTCACTACTCCCTACTCTGCACTCACTACTCTGCACTCACTATCCTGCACTCACTACTCTGCACTCACTACTCTGCACTCACTACTCACTACTCTGCACTCACTACTCTGCACTCACTACTCTGCACTCACCACTCACTACTCTGCACTCACTACTCACTACTCACTACTCTACACTCACTGCTCTGCACTCACTACTCTGCACTCACTACTCTGCACTCACTACTCTGCACTCACTACTCACTACTCTGCACTCACTACTCTGTACTCACTACTCACTACTCTGCACTCACCACTCTGCACTCACCACTCTGCACTCACCACTCTGCACTCACCACTCACTACTCACTACTCTGCACTCACTACACTCTCACTACTCTGCACTCACTACTCACTACTCTGCACTCACTACTCACTACTCACTACTCTGCACTCACTGCTCTGCACTCACTACTCTGCACTCACTACTCACTACTCTGCACTCACTACTCTGCACTCACTACTCACTACTCTGCACTCACTACTCTGCACTCACTACTCACTACTCACTACTCTGCACTCACCACTCTGCACTCACCACTCTGCACTCACCACTCTGCACTCACCACTCACTACTCACTACTCTGCACTCACTACTCTGCACTCACTACTCACTACTCTGCACTCACTACTCTGCACTCACTACTCACCACTCTGCACTCACCACTCTGCACTCACTACTCTGCACTCACCACTCACTACTCTGCACTCACTACTCACTACTCTGCACTCACTACTCTGCACTCACTACTCACTACTCTGTACTCACTACTCACTACTCACTACTCTGCACTCACTACTCACTACTCACTACTCTGCACTCACTACTCTGCACTCACTACTCTGCACTCACTACTCTGCATTCACTACTCACTACTCACCACTCTGCACTCACTACTTTGCACTCACTACTCACTACTCACTACTCTGCACTCACTACTCACTACTCTGCACTCACCACTCTGCACTCACCACTCTGCACTCAACACTTTGCACTCACCACTCTGCACTCGCCACTCTACACTCACCACTCTACACTCACTACTCTGCACTCACTACTCTGCACTCACTACTCACTACCCTGCACTCACTACTCTGCACTCACTACTCTGCACTCACTACTCACTACTCTGCACTCACTACTCTGCCCTCACTACTCACTACTCTGCACTCACTACTCCGCACTCACTACTCACTACTCTGCACTCACTACTCACTACTCTGCACTCACTATTCACTATTCTGAACTCACTACTCGGCACTCACTACTCAGCACTCACTACTCGGCACTCACTACTTGGCACTCACTACTCTGCACTCACTACTCTGCACTCACTATTCTGCACTCACTACTCTGCACTCACTACTCTGCACTCACTACTCACTACTCTGCACTCACTACTCTGCACTCACTACTCTGCACTCACCACTCACTACTCTGCACTCACTACTCACTACTCAACACTCACTGCTCTGCACTCACTACTCTGCACTCACTACTCACTACTCTGCACTCACTACTCTGCACTCACTACTCACTACTCTGCACTCACTACTCTGTACTCACTACTCACTACTCTGCACTCACCACTCTGCACTCACCACTCTGCACTCACCACTCTGCACTCACCACTCACTACTCACTACTCTGCACTCACTACTCTGCACTCACTACTCACTACTCTGCACTCACTACTCACTACTCTGCACTGACTACTCACTACTCTGCACCAACTACTCACTACTCTGCACTCATTACTCTGCACTCACTATTCTGCACTCACTACTCTGCACTCACGACTCAACACTCTGCATTCACCACACTGCATTCACCACTCTGCACTCACCACTCACTACTCAGCACTCACTACTCACTACTCTGCACTCACTACTCTGCACTCACTACTCACTACTCACTACTCTGCACTCACTACTCACTACTCACTACTCTGCTCTCACTACTCACTACTCACTACTCTGCACTCACTACTCACTACTCTGCACTCACTACTCTGCACTCACTACTCTGCACTCACTACTCTGCACTCACTACTCACTACTCACTACTCTGCACTCACTAATCAGTACTCACTACTCTGCACTCACTTCTCACTACTCTGCACTCACTACTCTGCACTCACTACTCACTACTCTGCACTCACTACCCTGCCCTCACTACTCACTACTCTGCACTCACTACTCTGCACTCACTACTCAGTACTCTGCACTCACTACTCACTACTCGGCACTCACTACTCGGCACTCACTACTCCCTACTCTGTACTCACTACTCACTACTCTGCACTCACTACTCACTACTCTGCACTTACTACTCACTACTCTGCACTCACTACTCACTACTTTGCCCTCACTACTCACTACTCTGCACTCACTACTCACTACTCTGCACTTACTACTCACTACTCTGCACTCACTACTCACTACTCTGCACTCACTACTCTGCACTCACTACTCACTGCTCTGTACTCACTACTCTGCACTCACTACTCATTACTCTGCACTCACTACTCTGCACTCACTACTCACTACTCACTACTCTGCACTCACCACTCTGCACTCACCACTCTGCACTCACCACTCTGCACTCACCACTCACTACTCACTACTCTGCACTCACTACTCTGCACTCACTACTCTGCACTCACTACTCACTACTCACTACTCTGCACTCACTACTCACTACTCTGCACTCACTACTCACGACCCTGCACTCACTACTCTGCACTCACTACTCTGCACTCACTACTCTGCACTCACTACTCAGCACTCACTACTCACTACTCTGCACTCACTACTCTGCCCTCACTACTCACTACTCTGCACTCACTACTCTGCACTCACTACTCACTACTCTGCACTCACTACTCAAAACTCTGCACTCACTACTCACTATTCTGCACTCACTACTCGGCACTCACTACTCAGCACTCACTAGTCAGCACTCACTACTCGCCACTCACTACTCTGCACTCACTACTCCCTACTCAGCACTCACTACTCTGCACTCACTATTCTGCACTCACTACTCTGCACTCACTACTCTGCACTCACTACTCTGCACTCACTACTCACTACTCTGCACTCACTACTCACTGCTCTGCACTCACTACTCTGCACTCACTACTCTGCACTCACTACTCTGCACTCACCACTCACCACTCACTACTCACTACTCTGCACTCACTACTCACTACTCTGCACTCACTGCTCTGCACTCACTACTATGCACTCACTACTCACTACTCTGCACTAACTACTCTGCACTCACTACTCACTACTCTGCACTCACTACTCACTACTCTGCACTGACTACTCACTACTCTGCACTCACTACTCACTACTCTGCACTCACTACTCTGCACTCACGACTCACCACTCTGCACTCACCACTCTGTACTCACCACTCTGCACTCTCCACTCACTACTCTGCACTCACTACTCACTACTCTGCACTCACTACTCTGCACTCACTACTCACTACACACTACTCACTATTCTGCACTCTCTACTCACTACTCACTACTCTGCACTCACTACTCACTACTCTGCACTCACTACTCACTACTCTGCACTCACTACTCACTACTCTGCACTGACTACTCACTACTCTGCACTCACTACTCACTACTCTGCACTCACTACTCTGCACTCACGACTCACCACTCTGCACCCACCACTCTGTACTCACCACTCTGCACTCTCCACTCACTACTCTGCACTCACGACTCACCACTCTGCACTCACCACTCTGTACTCACCATTCTGCACTCTTCACTCACTACTCGGCACTTACTACTCTGCACTCACTACTCTGCACTCACTACTCACTACTCACCACTCTGCACTCACCACTCTGCACTCACCACTCACTACTCACTACTCTGCACTCACTAATCACTACTCACTATTCTGCACTCACTACTCACTACTCACTACTCTGCACTCACTACTCTGCACTCACTACTCACTACTCTGCCCTCACTATTCTGCCCTCACTACTCACTACTCTGCACTCACTACTCCGCACTCACTACTCACTACTCTGCACTCACTACTCACTATTCTGCACTCACTACTCGGCACTCACTACTCGGCACTCACTACTCTGCACTCACTACTCCCTACTCTGCACTCACTACTCACTACTCTGCACTCACTACTCACTACTCTGCACTTACTACTCACTACTCTGCACTCACTACTCACTACTCACTACTCACTACTCACTACTCACTACTCACTACTCTGCACTCACTACTCACTACTCTGCACTCACCACTCTGCACTCACCACTCTGCACTCACCACTCACTACTCACTACTCTGCACTCACTACTCTGCACTCACTACTCTGCACTCACTACTCACTACTCACTACTCACTACTCTGCACTCACTACTCACTACTCTGCACTCACTACTCTGCACTCACTACTCTGCACTCACTACTCTGCACTCACTACTCACCACTCTGCACTCACCACTCTGCACTCACCACTCTGCACTCACTACTCTGCACTCTGCACCAACTACTCACTACTCTGCACTCACTACTCTGCACTCACTACTCTGCACTCACTACTCCTCACTCACTACTCTGCACTCACTACTCTACACTCACTACTCACTACTCACCACTCTGCACTCACCACTCTGCACTCACTACTCACTACTCTGCACTCACTACTCTGCACTCACTACTCACTACTTTGCCCTCACTACTCACTACTCTGCACTCACTACTCACTACTCACTACTCTGCACTCACTACTCACTACTCTGCACTCACTACTCTGCACTCACTACTCACTACTCTGTACTCACTACTCTGCACTCACTACTCACTACTCTGCACTCACTACTCTGCACTCACTACTCACTGCTCACTACTATGCACTCACCACTCTGCACTCACCACTCTGTACTCACCACTCTGCACTCACCACTCACTACTCACTACTCTGCACTCACTACTCTGCACTCACTACTCTGCACTCACTACTCACTACTCACTACTCTGCACTCACTACTCTGCACTCACTACTCACTACTCTATACTCACTACTCTGCACTCACTACTCTGCATTCACTACTCTGCACTCACTACTCACCACTCTGCACTCACCACTCTGCACTCACTAATCTGCACTCACCACTCACTACTCTGCACTAACTACTCACTACTCTGCACTCACTACTCTGCACTCACTACTCACTACTCACTACTCTGCACTCACTACTCACTACTCACTACTCTGCACTGCACTTGCTACTCACTACTCACTACTCTGCACTCACTACTCACTACTCTGCACTCACTACTCTGCACTCACTACTCTGCACTCACTACTCACTACTCACCACTCTGCACTCACCACTCTGCACTCACCACTCTGCACTCACCACTCTGCACTCACTACTCACTACTCTGCACTCACTACTCTGCACTCACTACTCACTACTCTGCACTCACTAATCACTACTCTGCACTCACTACTCACTACTCTGCACTCACTACTCTGCACTCACTACTCTGCACTCACTACTCCGCACTCACTACTCAGTACTCTGCACTCACTACTCACTACTTGGCTCTCACTACTCGGCACTCACTACTCTGCACTCACTACTCACTACTCTGCACTTACTACTCACTACTCTGCACTCACTACTCACTACTCTGCACTCACTACTCTGCACTCACTACTCACTACTCACTATTCTGCACTCACCACTCTGCACTCACCACTCTGCACTCACCACTCACTACTCACCACTCTGCACTCACCACTCTGCATTTACCACTCTGCACTCACCACTCTGCACTCACTACTCACTACTCTGTACTTACTACTCACTACTCTGCACTCACTAATCACTACTCTGCACTCACTACTCACTACTCTGCACTCACTACTCTGCACTCACTACTCTGCACTCACTACTCTGCACTCACTACTCACTACTCACTACTCTGCACTCACTACTCACTACTCTGCACTGACTACTCACTACTCTGCACTCACTACTCACTATTCTGCACTCATTACTCTGCACTCACTACTCCTCACTCACTACTCTGCACTCACCACTCACTACTCTGCACTAACTACTCACTACTCTGCACTCACTACTCTGCACTCACTACTCACTACTCTGCACTCACTACTCACTACTCTGCACTCACTACTCACTACTCTGTACTCACTACTCACTACTGTGCACTCACTACTCTGCACTCACTACTCTGCACTCACTACTCACTACTCACCACTCTGCACTCACCACTCTGCATTTACCACTCTGCACTCACCACTCTGCACTCACTACTCACTACTCTGTACTTACTACTCACCACTCTGCACTCACTACTCACTACTTTGCCCTCACTACTCTCTACTCTGCACTCACTACTCACTACTCTGCACTCACTACTCACTACTAACTACTCTGCACTCACTGCTCTGCACTCACTACTATGCACTCACTACTCACTACTCTGCACTCACTACTCTGCACTCACTACTCACTACTCTGCACTCACTACTCTGGACTCACTACTCACTACTCACTACTCTGCACTCACTACTCTGCACTCACTACTCACTACTCTGCACTCACTACTCACTGCTCTGCACTCACTACTCTGCACTCACTACTCTGCACTCACTACTCTGCACTCACCACTCACCACTCACTACTCACTACTCTGCACTCACTACTCACTACTCTGCACTCACTGCTCTGCACTCACTACTATGCACTCACTACTCACTACTCTGCACTAACTACTCTGCACTCACTACTCACTACTCTGCACTCACTACTCACTACTCTGCACTGACTACTCACTACTCTGCACTCACTACTCACTACTCTGCACTCACTACTCTGCACTCACGACTCACCACTCTGCACTCACCACTCTGTACTCACCACTCTGCACTCTCCACTCACTACTCTGCACTCACTACTCACTACTCTGCACTCACTACTCTGCACTCACTACTCACTACACACTACTCACTATTCTGCACTCTCTACTCACTACTCACTACTCTGCACTCACTACTCACTACTCTGCACTCACTACTCACTACTCTGCACTCACTACTCACTACTCTGCACTGACTACTCACTACTCTGCACTGACTACTCACTACTCTGCACTCACTACTCACTACTCTGCACTCACTACTCTGCACTCACGACTCACCACTCTGCACCCACCACTCTGTACTCACCACTCTGCACTCTCCACTCACTACTCTGCACTCACGACTCACCACTCTGCACTCACCACTCTGTACTCACCACTCTGCACTCTTCACTCACTACTCGGCACTTACTACTCTGCACTCACTACTCTGCACTCACTACTCACTACTCACCACTCTGCACTCACCACTCTGCACTCACCACTCACTACTCACTACTCTGCACTCACTAATCACTACTCACTATTCTGCACTCACTACTCACTACTCACTACTCTGCACTCACTACTCTGCACTCACTACTCACTACTCTGCCCTCACTATTCTGCCCTCACTACTCACTACTCTGCACTCACTACTCCGCACTCACTACTCACTACTCTGCACTCACTACTCACTATTCTGCACTCACTACTCGGCACTCACTACTCGGCACTCACTACTCTGCACTCACTACTCCCTACTCTGCACTCACTACTCACTACTCTGCACTCACTACTCACTACTCTGCACTTACTACTCACTACTCTGCACTCACTACTCACTACTCACTACTCACTACTCACTACTCACTACTCACTACTCACTACTCTGCACTCACTACTCACTACTCTGCACTCACCACTCTGCACTCACCACTCTGCACTCACCACTCACTACTCACTACTCTGCACTCACTACTCTGCACTCACTACTCTGCACTCACTACTCACTACTCACTACTCACTACTCTGCACTCACTACTCACTACTCTGCACTCACTACTCTGCACTCACTACTCTGCACTCACTACTCTGCACTCACTACTCACCACTCTGCACTCACCACTCTGCACTCACCACTCTGCACTCACTACTCTGCACTCACCACTCACTACTCTGCACCAACTACTCACTACTCTGCACTCACTACTCTGCACTCACTACTCTGCACTCACTACTCCTCACTCACTACTCTGCACTCACTACTCACTACTCACCACTCTGCACTCACCACTCTGCACTCACTACTCACTACTCTACACTCACTACTTACTACTCTGCACTCACTACTCACTACTCTGCACTCACTAATCACTACTCACTACTCTGCACTCACTACTCACTACTCACTACTCTGCACTCACTACTCTGCACTCACTACTCACTACTCTGCCCTCACTATTCTGCCCTCACTACTCACTACTCTGCACTCACTACTCCACACTCACTACTCACTACTCTGCACTCACTACTCACTATTCTGCACTCACTACTCGGCACTCACTACTTGGCACTCACTACTCTGCACTCACTACTCCCTACTCTGCACTCACTACTCACTACTCTGTACTCACTACTCACTACTCTGCACTTACTACTCACTACTCTGCACTCACTACTCTGCACTCACTACTCTGTACTCACTACTCTGCACTCACTACTCTGCACTCACTACTCACTACTCTGCACTCACTACTCATTACTCACTACTCTGTACTCACTACTCTGCACTCACTACTCTGTACTCACTATTCTGCACTCACTACTCTGCACTCACTACTCTGCACTCACTACTCTGCACTGACTACTCACTACTCATTACTCTGCACCCACTACTCTGCACTCACTACTCTGCACTCACTACTCTGCACTCACTACTCACTACTCACTACTCTGCACTCACTACTCACTACTCACTACTCTGCACTCACTGCTCTGCACTCACTACTCTGCACTCACTACTCACTACTCTGCACTCACTACTCTGCACTCACTACTCACTACTCTGCACTCACTACTCTGCACTCACTACTCACTACTCACTACTCACTACTCACTACTCTGCACTCACCACTCTGCACTCACCACTCTGCACTCACCACTCTGCACTCACCACTCTGCACTCATCACTCTGCACTCACCACTCTGCACTCACTACTCTGCATCACCACTCACTACTCTGCACTCACTACTCACTACTCTGCACTCACTACTCTGCACTCACTACTCACTACTCTGTACTCACTACTCACTACTCACTACTCTGCACTCACTACTCACTACTCTGCACTCACTACTCTGCACTCACTACTCTGCACTCACTACTCTGCATTCACTACTCACTACTCACCACTCTGCACTCACTACTCTGCACTCACTACTCACTACTCACTACTCTGCACTCACTACTCACTACTCTCCACTCACCATTCTGCACTCACCACTCTGCACTCAACACTTTGCACTCACCACTCTGCACTCACCACTCTACACTCACCACTCTATACTCACTACTCTGCACTCACTACTCTGCACTCACTACTCACTACTCTGCACTCACTACTCTGCACTCACTACTCTGCACTCACTACTCACTACTCTGCACTCACTACTCTGCCCTCACTACTCACTACTCTGCACTCACTACTCCGCACTCACTACTCACTACTCTGCACTCACTACTCACTACTCTGCACTCACTACTCACTATTCTGAACTCACTACTCGGCACTCACTACTCAGCACTCACTACTCGGCACTCACTACTTGGCACTCACTACTCTGCACTCACTACTCCCTACTCTGCACTCACTACTCTGCACTCACTATCCTGCACTCACTACTCTGCACTCACTACTCTGCACTCACTACTCACTACTCTGCACTCACTACTCTGCACTCACTACTCTGCACTCACCACTCACTACTCTGCACTCACTACTCACTACTCACTACTCTACACTCACTGCTCTGCACTCACTACTCTGCACTCACTACTCTGCACTCACTACTCTGCACTCACTACTCACTACTCTGCACTCACTACTCTGTACTCACTACTCACTACTCTGCACTCACCACTCTGCACTCACCACTCTGCACTCACCACTCACTACTCACTACTCTGCACTCACTACTCTCTCACTACTCTGCACTCACTACTCACTACTCTGCACTCACTACTCACTACTCACTACTCTGCACTCACTGCTCTGCACTCACTACTCTGCACTCACTACTCACTACTCTGCACTCACTACTCTGCACTCACTACTCACTACTCTGCACTCACTACTCTGCACTCACTACTCACTACTCACTACTCTGCACTCACCACTCTGCACTCACCACTCTGCACTCACCACTCTGCACTCACCACTCACTACTCACTACTCTGCACTCACTACTCTGCACTCACTACTCACTACTCTGCACTCACTACTCTGCACTCACTACTCACCACTCTGCACTCACCACTCTGCACTCACTACTCTGCACTCACCACTCACTACTCTGCACTCACTACTCACTACTCTGCACTCACTACTCTGCACTCACTACTCACTACTCTGTACTCACTACTCACTACTCACTACTCTGCACTCACTACTCACTACTCACTACTCTGCACTCACTACTCTGCACTCACTACTCTGCACTCACTACTCTGCATTCACTACTCACTACTCACCACTCTGCACTCACTACTTTGCACTCACTACTCACTACTCACTACTCTGCACTCACTACTCACTACTCTGCACTCACCACTCTGCACTCACCACTCTGCACTCAACACTTTGCACTCACCACTCTGCACTCATCACTCTACACTCACCACTCTACACTCACTACTCTGCACTCACTACTCTGCACTCACTACTCACTACCCTGCACTCACTACTCTGCACTCACTACTCTGCACTCACTACTCACTACTCTGCACTCACTACTCTGCCCTCACTACTCACTACTCTGCACTCACTACTCCGCACTCACTACTCACTACTCTGCACTCACTACTCACTACTCTGCACTCACTATTCACTATTCTGAACTCACTACTCGGCACTCACTACTCAGCACTCACTACTCGGCACTCACTACTTGGCACTCACTACTCTGCACTCACTACTCTGCACTCACTATTCTGCACTCACTACTCTGCACTCACTACTCTGCACTCACTACTCACTACTCTGCACTCACTACTCTGCACTCACTACTCTGCACTCACCACTCACTACTCTGCACTCACTACTCACTACTCAACACTCACTGCTCTGCACTCACTACTCTGCACTCACTACTCACTACTCTGCACTCACTACTCTGCACTCACTACTCACTACTCTGCACTCACTACTCTGTACTCACTACTCACTACTCTGCACTCACCACTCTGCACTCACCACTCTGCACTCACCACTCTGCACTCACCACTCACTACTCACTACTCTGCACTCACTACTCTGCACTCACTACTCACTACTCTGCACTCACTACTCACTACTCTGCACTGACTACTCACTACTCTGCACCAACTACTCACTACTCTGCACTCATTACTCTGCACTCACTATTCTGCACTCACTACTCTGCACTCACGACTCAACACTCTGCATTCACCACACTGCATTCACCACTCTGCACTCACCACTCACTACTCAGCACTCACTACTCACTACTCTGCACTCACTACTCTGCACTCACTACTCACTACTCACTACTCTGCACTCACTACTCACTACTCACTACTCTGCTCTCACTACTCACTACTCACTACTCTGCACTCACTACTCACTACTCTGCACTCACTACTCTGCACTCACTACTCTGCACTCACTACTCTGCACTCACTACTCACTACTCACTACTCTGCACTCACTAATCAGTACTCACTACTCTGCACTCACTTCTCACTACTCTGCACTCACTACTCTGCACTCACTACTCACTACTCTGCACTCACTACCCTGCCCTCACTACTCACTACTCTGCACTCACTACTCTGCACTCACTACTCAGTACTCTGCACTCACTACTCACTACTCGGCACTCACTACTCGGCACTCACTACTCCCTACTCTGTACTCACTACTCACTACTCTGCACTCACTACTCACTACTCTGCACTTACTACTCACTACTCTGCACTCACTACTCACTACTTTGCCCTCACTACTCACTACTCTGCACTCACTACTCACTACTCTGCACTTACTACTCACTACTCTGCACTCACTACTCACTACTCTGCACTCACTACTCTGCACTCACTACTCACTGCTCTGTACTCACTACTCTGCACTCACTACTCATTACTCTGCACTCACTACTCTGCACTCACTACTCACTACTCACTACTCTGCACTCACCACTCTGCACTCACCACTCTGCACTCACCACTCTGCACTCACCACTCTGCACTCACCACTCTGCACTCACCACTCACTACTCACTACTCTGCACTCACTACTCTGCACTCACTACTCTGCACTCACTACTCACTACTCACTACTCTGCACTCACTACTCACTACTCTGCACTCACTACTCACGACCCTGCACTCACTACTCTGCACTCACTACTCTGCACTCACTACTCTGCACTCACTACTCAGCACTCACTACTCACTACTCTGCACTCACTACTCTGCCCTCACTACTCACTACTCTGCACTCACTACTCTGCACTCACTACTCACTACTCTGCACTCACTACTCAAAACTCTGCACTCACTACTCACTATTCTGCACTCACTACTCGGCACTCACTACTCAGCACTCACTAGTCAGCACTCACTACTCGCCACTCACTACTCTGCACTCACTACTCCCTACTCAGCACTCACTACTCTGCACTCACTATTCTGCACTCACTACTCTGCACTCACTACTCTGCACTCACTACTCTGCACTCACTACTCACTACTCTGCACTCACTACTCACTGCTCTGCACTCACTACTCTGCACTCACTACTCTGCACTCACTACTCAGCACTCACCACTCACCACTCACTACTCACTACTCTGCACTCACTACTCACTACTCTGCACTCACTGCTCTGCACTCACTACTATGCACTCACTACTCACTACTCTGCACTAACTACTCTGCACTCACTACTCACTACTCTGCACTCACTACTCACTACTCTGCACTGACTACTCACTACTCTGCACTCACTACTCACTACTCTGCACTCACTACTCTGCACTCACGACTCACCACTCTGCACTCACCACTCTGTACTCACCACTCTGCACTCTCCACTCACTACTCTGCACTCACTACTCACTACTCTGCACTCACTACTCTGCACTCACTACTCACTACACACTACTCACTATTCTGCACTCTCTACTCACTACTCACTACTCTGCACTCACTACTCACTACTCTGCACTCACTACTCACTACTCTGCACTCACTACTCACTACTCTGCACTGACTACTCACTACTCTGCACTCACTACTCACTACTCTGCACTCACTACTCTGCACTCACGACTCACCACTCTGCACCCACCACTCTGTACTCACCACTCTGCACTCTCCACTCACTACTCTGCACTCACGACTCACCACTCTGCACTCACCACTCTGTACTCACCACTCTGCACTCTTCACTCACTACTCGGCACTTACTACTCTGCACTCACTACTCTGCACTCACTACTCACTACTCACCACTCTGCACTCACCACTCTGCACTCACCACTCACTACTCACTACTCTGCACTCACTAATCACTACTCACTATTCTGCACTCACTACTCACTACTCACTACTCTGCACTCACTACTCTGCACTCACTACTCACTACTCTGCCCTCACTATTCTGCCCTCACTACTCACTACTCTGCACTCACTACTCCACACTCACTACTCACTACTCTGCACTCACTACTCACTATTCTGCACTCACTACTCGGCACTCACTACTCGGCACTCACTACTCTGCACTCACTACTCCCTACTCTGCACTCACTACTCACTACTCTGCACTCACTACTCACTACTCTGCACTTACTACTCACTACTCTGCACTCACTACTCACTACTCACTACTCACTACTCACTACTCACTACTCACTACTCTGCACTCACTACTCACTACTCTGCACTCACCACTCTGCACTCACCACTCTGCACTCACCACTCACTACTCACTACTCTGCACTCACTACTCTGCACTCACTACTCTGCACTCACTACTCACTACTCACTACTCACTACTCTGCACTCACTACTCACTACTCTGCACTCACTACTCTGCACTCACTACTCTGCACTCACTACTCTGCACTCACTACTCACCACTCTGCACTCACCACTCTGCACTCACCACTCTGCACTCACTACTCTGCACTCACCACTCACTACTCTGCACCAACTACTCACTACTCTGCACTCACTACTCTGCACTCACTACTCTGCACTCACTACTCCTCACTCACTACTCTGCACTCACTACTCTACACTCACTACTCACTACTCACCACTCTGCACTCACCACTCTGCACTCACTACTCACTACTCTGCACTCACTACTCTGCACTCACTACTCACTACTTTGCCCTCACTACTCACTACTCTGCACTCACTACTCACTACTCACTACTCTGCACTCACTACTCACTACTCTGCACTCACTACTCTGCACTCACTACTCACTACTCTGTACTCACTACTCTGCACTCACTACTCACTACTCTGCACTCACTACTCTGCACTCACTACTCACTGCTCACTACTATGCACTCACCACTCTGCACTCACCACTCTGTACTCACCACTCTGCACTCACCACTCACTACTCACTACTCTGCACTCACTACTCTGCACTCACTACTCTGCACTCACTACTCACTACTCACTACTCTGCACTCACTACTCTGCACTCACTACTCACTACTCTATACTCACTACTCTGCACTCACTACTCTGCATTCACTACTCTGCACTCACTACTCACCACTCTGCACTCACCACTCTGCACTCACTAATCTGCACTCACCACTCACTACTCTGCACTAACTACTCACTACTCTGCACTCACTACTCTGCACTCACTACTCACTACTCACTACTCTGCACTCACTACTCACTACTCACTACTCTGCACTGCACTTGCTACTCACTACTCACTACTCTGCACTCACTACTCACTACTCTGCACTCACTACTCTGCACTCACTACTCTGCACTCACTACTCACTACTCACCACTCTGCACTCACCACTCTGCACTCACCACTCTGCACTCACCACTCTGCACTCACTACTCACTACTCTGCACTCACTACTCTGCACTCACTACTCACTACTCTGCACTCACTAATCACTACTCTGCACTCACTACTCACTACTCTGCACTCACTACTCTGCACTCACTACTCTGCACTCACTACTCCGCACTCACTACTCAGTACTCTGCACTCACTACTCACTACTTGGCTCTCACTACTCGGCACTCACTACTCTGCACTCACTACTCCCTACTCTGTACTCACTACTCACTACTCTGCACTCACTACTCACTACTCTGCACTTACTACTCACTACTCTGCACTCACTACTCACTACTCTGCACTCACTACTCTGCACTCACTACTCACTACTCACTATTCTGCACTCACCACTCTGCACTCACCACTCTGCACTCACCACTCACTACTCACCACTCTGCACTCACCACTCTGCATTTACCACTCTGCACTCACCACTCTGCACTCACTACTCACTACTCTGTACTTACTACTCACTACTCTGCACTCACTAATCACTACTCTGCACTCACTACTCACTACTCTGCACTCACTACTCTGCACTCACTACTCTGCACTCACTACTCTGCACTCACTACTCACTACTCACTACTCTGCACTCACTACTCACTACTCTGCACTGACTACTCACTACTCTGCACTCACTACTCACTATTCTGCACTCATTACTCTGCACTCACTACTCCTCACTCACTACTCTGCACTCACCACTCACTACTCTGCACTAACTACTCACTACTCTGCACTCACTACTCTGCACTCACTACTCACTACTCTGCACTCACTACTCACTACTCTGCACTCACTACTCACTACTCTGTACTCACTACTCACTACTGTGCACTCACTACTCTGCACTCACTACTCTGCACTCACTACTCACTACTCACCACTCTGCACTCACCACTCTGCATTTACCACTCTGCACTCACCACTCTGCACTCACTACTCACTACTCTGTACTTACTACTCACCACTCTGCACTCACTACTCACTACTTTGCCCTCACTACTCTCTACTCTGCACTCACTACTCACTACTCTGCACTCACTACTCACTACTAACTACTCTGCACTCACTGCTCTGCACTCACTACTATGCACTCACTACTCACTACTCTGCACTCACTACTCTGCACTCACTACTCACTACTCTGCACTCACTACTCTGGACTCACTACTCACTACTCACTACTCTGCACTCACTACTCTGCACTCACTACTCACTACTCTGCACTCACCACTCTGCACTCACTACTCACTACTCACTACTCACTACTCACTACTCTGCACTCACTACTCTGCACTCACCACTCTGCACTCACCACTCTGCACTCACCACTCTGCACTCATCACTCTGCACTCACCACTCTGCACTCACTACTCTGCACTCACCACTCACTACTCTGCACTCACTACTCACTACTCTGCACTCACTACTCTGCACTCACTACTCACTACTCTGTATTCACTACTCACTACTCACTACTCTGCACTCACCACTCTGCACTCACTACTCTGCACTCACTACTCTGCATTCACTACTCACTAATCACCAATCTGCACTCACTACTCTGCACTCACTACTCACTACTCACTACTCTGCACTCACTACTCACTACTCTCCACTCACCACTCTGCACTCACCACTCTGCACTCAACACTTTGCACTCACCACTCTGCACTCACCACTCTACACTCACCACTATATACTCACTACTCTGCACTCACTACTCTGCACTCACTACTCACTACTCTGCACTCACTACTCTGCACTCACTACTCTGCACTCACTACTCACTACTCACTACTCTGCACTCACCACTCTGCACTCACCACTCACTACTCACTACTCTGCACTCACTACTCTGCACTCACTACTCACTACTCCGCACTCACTACTCTGCACTCACTACTCACCACTCTGCACTCACCACTCTGCACTCACTACTCTGCACTCACCACTCACTACTCTGCACTCACTACTCACTACTCTGCACTCACTACTCACTACTCTGCACTCACTACTCACTATTCTGAACTCACTACTCGGCACTCACTACTCAGCACTCACTACTCGGCACTCACTACTTGGCACTCACTACTCTGCACTCACTACTCCCTACTCTGCACTCACTACTCTGCACTCACTATTCTGCACTCACTACTCTGCACTCACTACTCTGCACTCACTACTCACTACTCTGCACTCACTACTCTGCACTCACTACTCTGCACTCACCACTCACTACTCTGCACTCACTACTCACTACTCTACACTCACTGCTCTGCACTCACTACTCTGCACTCACTACTCACTACTCTGCACTCACTACTCTGCACTCACTACTCACTACTCTGAACTTACTACTCTGTACTCACTACTCACTACTCTGCACTCACCACTCTGCACTCACCACTCTGCACTCACCACTCTGCACTCACCACTCACTACTCACTACTCTGCACTCACTACTCTCTCACTACTCTGCACTCACTACTCACTACTCACTACTCTGCACTCACTACTCACTACTCACTACTCTGCACTCACTGCTCTGCACTCACTACTCTGCACTCACTACTCACTACTCTGCACTCACTACTCTGCACTCACTACTCACTACTCTGCACTCACTACTCTGCACTCACTACTCAGCACTCACTACTCACTACTCACTACTCTGCACTCACCACTCTGCACTCACCACTCACTACTCACTACTCTGCACTCACTACTCTGCACTCACTACTCACTACTCCGCACTCACTACTCTGCACTCACTACTCACCACTCTGCACTCACCACTCTGCACTCACTACTCTGCACTCACCACTCACTACTCTGCACTCACTACTCACTACTCTGCACTCACTACTCTGCACTCACTACTCACTACTCTGTACTCACTACTCACTACTCACTACTCTGCACTCACTACTCACTACTCACTACTCTGCACTCACTACTCTGCACTCACTACTCTGCACTCACTACTCTGCATTCACTACTCACTACTCACCACTCTGCACTCACTATTCTGCACTCACTACTCACTACTCTACACTCACTACTCACTACTCTGCACTCACAACTCTGCACTCACTACTCACTACTCACTACTCTGCACTCACTACTCACTACTCACTACTCACTATTCTGCACTCACTACTCTGCACTCACTACTCACTACTCACTACTCTGCACTCACTACTCACTACTTTGCACTCACTACTCTGCACTCACTACTCTGCACTCAGTACTCACTACTCTGCACTCACTACTCACTACTCGGCACTCACCACTCACTACTCTGCACTGACTACTCACTACTCTGCACTCACTACTCTGCACTCACTACTCACTACTCTGCACTCACCAATCTGCACTCACCACTCTGCACTCACTACTCTGCACTCACTTCTCTGCACTTACTACTCTGCACTCACTACTCACTACTCACTACTCTGCACTCACTACTCACTACTCTGCACTGACTACTCACTACTCTGCACTGACTACTCACTACTCTGCACTCACTACTCACTACTCTGCACTCATTACTCTGCACTCACTACTCTGCACTCACTACTCTGCACTCACGACTCACCACTCTGCACTCACCACTCTGCACTCACCACTCTGCACTCACCACTCACTACTCTGCACTCACTACTCTGCACTCACTACTCTGCACTCACTACTCACTACTCTGCACCCACTACTCACTACTCACTACTCTGCACTCACTACTCACTACTCACTACTCTGCACTCACTACTCACTACTCTGCACTCACTACTCTGCACTCACTACTCTGCACTCACTACTCACTACTCACCACTCTGCACTCACCACTCTGCACTCACCACTCTGCACTCACCACTCTGCACTCACTACTCACTAATCTGCACTCACTACTTACTACTCTGCACTCACTACTCACTACTCTGCACTCACTAATCACTACTCACTACTCTGCACTCACTACTCACTACTCTGCACTCACTACTCTGCACTCACTACTCACTACTCTGCACTCACTACTCTGCCCTCACTACTCACTACTCTGCACTCACTACTCCGCACTCACTACTCAGTACTCTGCACTCACTACTCACTACTTGGCTCTCACTACTCGGCACTCACTACTCTGCACTCACTACTCCCTACTCTGTACTCACTACTCACTACTCTGCACTCACTACTCACTACTCTGCACTTACTACTCACTACTCTGCACTCAATACTCACTACTCTGCACTCACTACTCTGCACTCACTACTCACTACTCACTATTCTGCACTCACCACTCTGCACTCACCACTCTGCACTCACCACTCTGCACTCACCACTCTGCACTCACCACTCACTACTCACTACTCTGCACTCACTACTCTGCACTCACTACTCTGCACTCACTACTCACTACTCACTACTCTGCACTCACTACTCACTACTCTGCACTGACTACTCACTACTCTGCACTCACTACTCACTATTCTGCACTCATTACTCTGCACTCACTACTCCTCACTCACTACTCTGCACTCACCACTCACTACTCTGCACTAACTACTCACTACTCTGCACTCACTACTCTGCACTCACTACTCACTACTCTGCACTCACTACTCACTACTCTGCACTCACTACTCACTACTCACTACTCTGTACTCACTACTCACTACTGTGCACTCACTACTCTGCACTCACTACTCTGCACTCACTACTCACTACTCACCACTCTGCACTCACCACTCTGCATTTACCACTCTGCACTCACCACTCTGCACTCACTACTCACTACTCTGTACTTACTACTCACTACTCTGCACTCACTACTCACTACTTTGCCCTCACTACTCACTACTCTGCACTCACTACTCACTACTCTGCACTCACTACTCACTACTAACTACTCTGC
This sequence comes from Lissotriton helveticus, assembly GCF_964261635.1. Taxonomy (NCBI): domain Eukaryota; kingdom Metazoa; phylum Chordata; class Amphibia; order Caudata; family Salamandridae; genus Lissotriton; species Lissotriton helveticus. Next base: position 376,940,761 of record NC_136062.1, read on the forward strand.
ACTCACTGCTCTGCACTCACTACTATGCACTCACTACTCACTACTCTGCACTCACTACTCTGCACTCACTACTCACTACTCTGCACTCACTACTCTGGACTCACTACTCACTACACACTACTCTGCACTCACCACTCTGCACTCACCACTCTGCACTCACCACTCTGCACTCACCACTCACTACTCACTATTCTGCACTCACTACTCTGCACTCACTACTCTACACTCACTACTCTGCACTCACTACTCACTATTCACTACTCACTACTCTGCACTCACTACTCACTACTCTGCACTGACTACTCACTACTCTGCACTGACTACTCACTACTCTGCACTCACTACTATGTACTCACTACTCTGCACTCACGACTCACCACTCTGCACTCACCACTCTGCACTCACCACTCTGCACTCTCCACTCTGCACTCACTACTCACTACTCTGCACTCACTACTCTGCACTCACTACTCACTACACACTACTCACTATTCTGCACTCACTACTCACTACTCACTACTCTGCACTCACTACTCACTACTCACCACTCTGCACTCACCACTCTGCACTCACCACTCTGCACTCACTACTCACTACTCTACACTCACTACTTACTACTCTGCACTCACTACTCACTACTCTGCACTCACTAATCACTACTCACTACTCTGCACTCACTACTCACTACTCACTACTCTGCACTCACTACTCTGCACTCACTACTCTGCACTCACGACTCACCACTCTGCACTCACCACTCTGCACTCACCACTCTGCACTCACCACTCACTACTCTGCACTCACTACTCTGCACTCACTACTCTGCACTCACTACTCACTACTCTGCACCCACTACTCACTACTCACTACTCTACACTCACTACTCACTACTCACTACTCTGCACTCAATACTCACTACTCTGCACTCACTACTCTGCACTCACTACTCTGCACTCACTACTCACTACTCACCACTCTGCACTCACCACTCTGCACTCACCACTCTGCACTCACCACTCTGCACTCACTAATCTGCACTCACTACTTACTACTCTGCACTCACTACTCACTACTCACTACTCTGCACTCACTAATCACTACTCACTACTCTGCACTCACTACTCACTACTCACTACTCTGCACTCACTACTCTGCACTCACTACTCACTACTCTGCACTCACTACTCTGCCCTCACTACTCACTACTCTGCACTCACTACTCCGCACTCACTACTCAGTACTCTGCACTCACTACTCACTAATTGGCTCTCACTACTCGGCACTCACTACTCTGCACTCACTACTCCCTACTCTGTACTCACTACTCACTACTCTGCACTCACTACTCACTACTCTGCACTTACTACTCACTACTCTGCACTCACTACTCACTACTCTGCACTCACTACTCTGCACTCACTACTCACTACTCACTATTCTGCACTCACCACTCTGCACTCACCACTCTGCACTCACCACTCACTACTCACTACTCTGCACTCACTACTCACTACTCTGCACTCACTACTCACTATTCTGAACTCACTACTCGGCACTCACTACTCAGCACTCACTACTCGGCACTCACTACTTGGCACTCACTACTCTGCACTCACTACTCCCTACTCTGCACTCACTACTCTGCACTCACTATTCTGCACTCACTACTCTGCACTCACTACTCTGCACTCACTACTCACTACTCTGCACTCACTACTCTGCACTCACTACTCTGCACTCACCACTCACTACTCTGCACTCACTACTCACTACTCACTACTCTACACTCACTGCTCTGCACTCACTACTCTGCACTCACTACTCACTACTCTGCACTCACTACTCTGCACTCACTACTCACTACTCTGCACTCACTACTCTGTACTCACTACTCACTACTCTGCACTCACCACTCTGCACTCACCACTCTGCACTCACCACTCTGCACTCACCACTCACTACTCACTACTCTGCACTCACTACTCTCTCACTACTCTGCACTCACTACTCACTACTCACTACTCTGCACTCACTACTCACTACTCTGCACTCACTGCTCTGCACTCACTACTCTGCACTCACTACTCACTACTCTGCACTCACTACTCTGCACTCACTACTCTGCACTCACTACTCTGCACTCACTACTCACTACTCACTACTCTGCACTCACCACTCTGCACTCACCACTCTGCACTCACCACTCACTACTCACTACTCTGCACTCACTACTCTGCACTCACTACTCACTACTCTGCACTCACTACTCTGCACTCACTACTCACCACTCTGCACTCACCACTCTGCACTCACTACTCTGCACTCACCACTCACTACTCTGCACTCACTACTCACTACTCTGCACTCACTACTCTGCACTCACTACTCACTACTCTGTACTCACTACTCACTACTCACTACTCTGCACTCACTACTCACTACTCACTACTCTGCACTCACTACTCTGCACTCACTACTCTGCACTCACTACTCTGCATTCACTACTCACTACTCACCACTCTGCACTCACTATTCTGCACTCACTACTCACTACTCACTACTCTACACTCACTACTCACTACTCTGCACTCACAACTCTGCACTCACTACTCTGCACTCACTACTCTGCACTCACTACTCACTACTCACTACTCTGCACTCACTACTCACTATTCTGCACTCACTACTCTGCACTCACTACTCACTACTCACTACTCTGCACTCACTACTCACTACTTTGCACTCACTACTCTGCACTCACTACTCTGCACTCACTACTCACTACTCTGCACTCACCAATCTGCACTCACCACTCTGCACTCACTACTCACTACTCTGCACTCACTTCTCTGCACTTACTACTCTGCACTCACTACTCACTACTCACTACTCTGCACTCACTACTCACTACTCTGCACTGACTACTCACTACTCTGCACTCACTACTCACTACTCTGCACTCATTACTCTGCACTCACTACTCTGCACTCACTACTCTGCACTCACGACTCACCACTCTGCACTCACCACTCTGCACTCACCACTCTGCACTCACCACTCACTACTCTGCACTCACTACTCTGCACTCACTACTCTGCACTCACTACTCACTACTCACTACTCTGCACCCACTACTCACTACTCACTACTCTGCACTCACTACTCACTACTCACTACTCTGCACTCACTACTCACTATTCTGCACTCACTACTCTGCACTCACTACTCTGCACTCACTACTCACTACTCACCACTCTGCACTCACCACTCTGCACTCACCACTCTGCACTCACCACTCTGCACTCACTACTCACTAATCTGCACTCACTACTTACTACTCTGCACTCACTACTCACTACTCTGCACTCACTAATCACTACTCACTACTCTGCACTCACTACTCACTACTCACTACTCTGCACTCACTACTCTGAACTCACTACTCACTACTCTGCACTCACTACTCTGCCCTCACTACTCACTACTCTGCACTCACTACTCCGCACTCACTACTCAGTACTCTGCACTCACTACTCACTACTTGGCTCTCACTACTCGGCACTCACTACTCTGCACTCACTACTCCCTACTCTGTACTCACTACTCACTACTCTGCACTCACTACTCACTACTCTGCACTTACTACTCACTACTCTGCACTCACTACTCACTACTCTGCACTCACTACTCTGCACTCACTACTCACTACTCACTATTCTGCACTCACCACTCTGCACTCACCACTCTGCACTCACCACTCTGCACTCACCACTCACTACTCACTACTCTGCACTCACTACTCTGCACTCACTACTCTGCACTCACTACTCACTACTCACTACTCTGCACTCACTACTCACTACTCTGCACTGACTACTCACTACTCTGCACTCACTACTCACTATTCTGCACTCATTACTCTGCACTCACTACTCCTCACTCACTACTCTGCACTCACCACTCACTACTCTGCACTAACTACTCACTACTCTGCACTCACTACTCTGCACTCACTACTCACTACTCTGCACTCACTACTCACTACTCTGCACTCACTACTCTGTACTCACTACTCACTACTGTGCACTCACTACTCTGCACTCACTACTCTGCACTCACTACTCACTACTCACCACTCTGCACTCACCACTCTGCATTTACCACTCTGCACTCACCACTCTGCACTCACTACTCACTACTCTGTACTTACTACTCACTACTCTGCACTCACTACTCACTACTTTGCCCTCACTACTCACTACTCTGCACTCACTACTCTGCACTCACTACTCACTACTAACTACTCTGCACTCACTGCTCTGCACTCACTACTATGCACTCACTACTCACTACTCTGCACTCACTACTCTGCACTCACTACTCACTACTCTGCACTCACTACTCTGGACTCACTACACACTACTCTGCACTCACCACTCTGCACTCACCACTCTGCACTCACCACTCTGCACTCACCACTCACTACTCACTATTCTGCACTCACTACTCTGCACTCACTACTCTACACTCACTACTCTGCACTCACTACTCACTACTCACTACTCTGCACTCACTACTCACTACTCTGCACTGACTACTCACTACTCTGCACTGACTACTCACTACTCTGCACTCACTACTATGTACTCACTACTCTGCACTCACGACTCACCACTCTGCACTCACCACTCTGCACTCACCACTCTGCACTCTCCACTCACTACTCTGCACTCACTACTCACTACTCTGCACTCACTACTCTGCACTCACTACTCACTACACACTACTCACTATTCTGCACTCACTACTCACTACTCACTACTCTGCACTCACTACTCACTACTCACTACTCTGCACTCACTACTCACTACTCTGCACTCACTACTCTGCACTCACTACTCTGCACTCACTACTCACTACTCACCACTCTGCACTCACCACTCTGCACTCACCACTCTGCACTCACTACTCACTACTCTACACTCACTACTTACTACTCTACACTCATTACTCACTACTCTGCACTCACTAATCACTACTCACTACTCTGCACTCACTACTCACTACTCACTACTCTGCACTCACTACTCTGCACTCACTACTCACTACTCTGCCCTCACTATTCTGCCCTCACTACTCACTACTCTGCACTCACTACTCCACACTCACTACTCACTACTCTGCACTCACTACTCACTACTCTGCACTCATTACTCTGCACTCACTACTCTGCACTCACTACTCTGCACTCACGACTCACCACTCTGCACTCACCACTCTGCACTCACCACTCTGCACTCACCACTCACTACTCTGCACTCACTACTCTGCACTCACTACTCTGCACTCACTACTCACTACTCACTACTCTGCACCCACTACTCACTACTCACTACTCACTACTCTGCACTCACTACTCACTACTCACTACTCTGCACTCACTACTCACTACTCTGCACTCACTACTCTGCACTCACTACTCTGCACTCACTACTCACTACTCACCACTCTGCACTCACCACTCTGCACTCACCACTCTGCACTCACCACTCTGCACTCACTACTCACTAATCTGCACTCACTACTTACTACTCTGCACTCACTACTCACTACTCACTACTCTGCACTCACTAATCACTACTCACTACTCTGCACTCACTACTCACTACTCACTACTCTGCACTCACTACTCTGCACTCACTACTCACTACTCTGCACTCACTACTCTGCCCTCACTACTCACTACTCTGCACTCACTACTCCGCACTCACTACTCAGTACTCTGCACTCACTACTCACTACTTGGCTCTCACTACTCGGCACTCACTACTCTGCACTCACTACTCCCTACTCTGTACTCACTACTCACTACTCTGCACTCACTACTCACTACTCTGCACTTACTACTCACTACTCTGCACTCACTACTCACTACTCTGCACTCACTACTCTGCACTCACTACTCACTACTCACTATTCTGCACTCACCACTCTGCACTCACCACTCTGCACTCACCACTCTGCACTCACCACTCACTACTCACTACTCTGCACTCACTACTCTGCACTCACTACTCTGCACTCACTACTCACTACTCACTACTCTGCACTCACTACTCACTACTCTGCACTGACTACTCACTACTCTGCACTCACTACTCACTATTCTGCACTCATTACTCTGCACTCACTACTCCTCACTCACTACTCTGCACTCACCACTCACTACTCTGCACTAACTACTCACTACTCTGCACTCACTACTCTGCACTCACTACTCACTACTCTGCACTCACTACTCACTACTCTGCACTCACTACTCACTACTCTGCACTCACTACTCACTACTCACTACTCTGTACTCACTACTCACTACTGTGCACTCACTACTCTGCACTCACTACTCTGCACTCACTACTCACTACTCACCACTCTGCACTCACCACTCTGCATTTACCACTCTGCACTCACCACTCTGCACTCACTACTCACTACTCTGTACTTACTACTCACTACTCTGCACTCACTACTCACTACTCTGCCCTCACTACTCACTACTCTGCACTCACTACTCACTACTCTGCACTCACTACTCACTACTAACTACTCTGCACTCACTGCTCTGCACTCACTACTATGCACTCACTACTCACTACTCTGCACTCACTACTCTGCACTCACTACTCACTACTCTGCACTCACTACTCTGGACTCACTACTCACTACACACTACTCTGCACTCAACACTCTGCACTCACCACTCTGCACTCACCACTCTGCATTCACCACTCACTACTCACTATTCTGCACTCACTACTCTGCACTCACTACTCTACACTCACTACTCTGCACTCACTACTCACTATTCACTACTCACTACTCTGCACTCACTACTCACTACTCTGCACTGACTACTCACTACTCTGCACTGACTACTCACTTCTCTGCACTCACTACTATGCACTCACTACTCTGCACTCACGACTCACCACTCTGCACTCACCACTCTGCACTCACCACTCTGCACTCTCCACTCACTACTCTGCACTCACTACTCCCTACTCTGCACTCACTACTCTGCACTCACTACTCACTACACACTACTCACTATTCTGCACTCACTACTCACTACTCACTACTCTGCACTCACTACTCACTACTCTGCACTCACTACTCACTACTCTGCACTCACTACTCTGCACTCACTACTCTGCACTCACTACTCACTACTCACCACTCTGCACTCACCACTCTGCACTCACCACTCTGCACTCACTACTCACTACTCTACACTCACTACTTACTACTCTGCACTCACTACTCACTACTCTGCACTCACTAATCACTACTCACTACTCTGCACTCACTACTCACTACTCACTACTCTGCACTCACTACTCTGCACTCACTACTCACTACTCTGCCCTCACTATTCTGCCCTCACTACTCACTACTCTGCACTCACTACTCCACACTCACTACTCACTACTCTGCCCTCACTACTCACTACTCTGCACTCACTACTCCACACTCACTACTCACTACTCTGCACTCACTACTCACTATTCTGCACTCACTACTCGGCACTCACTACTTGGCACTCACTACTCTGCACTCACTACTCCCTACTCTGCACTCACTACTCACTACTCTGCACTCACTACTCACTACTCTGCACTTACTACTCACTACTCTGCACTCACTACTCTGTACTCACTACTCCGTACTCACTACTCTGCACTCACTACTCTGCACTCACTACTCACTACTCTGCACTCACTACTCATTACTCACTACTCTGCACTCACTACTCTGCACTCACTACTCTGTACTCACTATTCTGCACTCACTACTCTGCACTCACTACTCTGCACTCACTACTCTGCACTCACTACTCACTACTCATTACTCTGCACTCACTACTCTGCACTCACTACTCTGCACTCACTACTCACTACTCACTACTCTGCACTCACTGCTCTGCACTCACTACTCTGCACTCACTACTCACTACTCTGCACTCACTACTCTGCACTCACTACTCACTACTCTGCACTCACTACTCTGCACTCACTACTCTGCACTCACTACTCACTACTCACTACTCACCACTCTGCACTCACCACTCTGCACTCACCACTCTGCACTCACCACTCTGCACTCACCACTCTGCACTCACTACTCTGCACTCACCACTCACTACTCTGCACTCACTACTTACTACTCTGCACTCACTACTCTGCACTCACTACTCACTACTCTGTACTCACTACTCACTACTCACTACTCTGCACTCACTACTCACTACTCTGCACTCACTACTCTGCACTCACTACTCTGCACTCACTACTCTGCATTCACTACTCACTACTCACCACTCTGCACTCACTACTCTGCACTCACTACTCACTACTCACTACTCTGCACTCACTACTCACTACTCTCCACTCACCACTCTGCACTCACCACTCTGCACTCAACACTTTGCACTCACCACTCTGCACTCACCACTCTACACTCACCACTCTATACTCACTACTCTGCACTCAATACTCTGCACTCACTACTCACTACTCTGCACTCACTACTCTGCACTCACTACTCTGCACTCACTACTCACTACTCTGCACTCACTACTCTGCCCTCACTACTCACTACTCTGCACTCACTACTCTGCACTCACTACTCACTACTCTGCACTCACTACTCACTACTCTGCACTCACTACTCACTATTCTGAACTCACTACTCGGCACTCACTACTCAGCACTCACTACTCGGCACTCACTACTTGGCACTCACTACTCTGCACTCACTACTCCCTACTCTGCACTCACTACTCTGCACTCACTATTCTGCACTCACTACTCTGCACTCACTACTCTGCACTCACTACTCACTACTCTGCACTCACTACTCTGCACTCACTACTCTGCACTCACCACTCACTACTCTGCACTCACTACTCACTACTCACTACTCTACACTCACTGCTCTGCACTCACTACTCTGCACTCACTACTCACTACTCTGCACTCACTACTCTGCACTCACTACTCACTACTCTGCACTCACTACTCTGTACTCACTACTCACTACTCTGCACTCACCACTCTGCACTCACCACTCACTACTCTGCACTTACTACTCACTACTCTGCACTCACTACTCACTACTCTGCACTCACTACTCTGCACTCACTACTCACTACTCACTATTCTGCACTCACCACTCTGCACTCACCACTCTGCACTCACCACTCTGCACTCACCACTCACTACTCACTACTCTGCACTCACTACTCTGCACTCACTACTCTGCACTCACTACTCACTACTCTGCACTGACTACTCACTACTCTGCACTGACTACTCACTACTCTGCACTCACTACTCACTATTCTGTACTCATTACTCTGCACTCACTACTCTGCACTCACTACTCTGCACTCACCACTCACTACTCTGCACTAACTACTCACTACTCTGCACTCACTACTCTGCACTCACTACTCACTACTCTGCACTCACTACTCACTACTCTGCACTCACTACTCACTACTCACTACTCTGTACTCACTACTCACTACTGTGCACTCACTACTCTGCACTCACTACTCTGCACTCACTACTCACTACTCACCACTCTGCACTCACCACTCTGCATTTACCACTCTGCACTCACCACTCTGCACTCACTACTCACTACTCTGTACTTACTACTCACTACTCTGCACTCACTACTCACTACTTTGCCCTCACTACTCACTACTCTGCACTCACTACTCACTACCCTGCACTCACTACTCACTACTCACTACTCTGCACTCACTGCTCTGCACTCACTACTATGCACTCACTACTCACTACTCTGCACTCACTACTCTGCACTCACTACTCACTACTCTGCACTCACTACTCTGGACTCACTACTCACTACACACTACTCTGCACTCACCACTCTGCACTCACCACTCTGCACTCACCACTCTGCACTCACCACTCACTACTCACTATTCTGCACTCACTACTCTGCACTCACTACTCTACACTCACTACTCTGCACTCACTACTCACTATTCACTACTCACTACTCTGCACTGACTACTCACTACTCTGCACTGACTACTCACTACTGTGCACTCACTACTATGCACTCACTACTCTGCACTCACGACTCACCACTCTGCACTCACCACTCTGCACTCACCACTCTGCACTCTCCACTCACTACTCTGCACTCTCCACTCACTACTCTGCACTCACTACTCACTACTCTGCACTCACTACTCTGCACTCACTACTCACTACACACTACTCACTACTCACTACTCACTACTCTGCACTCACTACTCACTACTCACTACTCTAAACTCACTACTCACTACTCTGCACTCACTACTCTGCACTCACTACTCTGCACTCACTACTCACTACTCACCACTCTGCACTCACCACTCTGCACTCACCACTCTGCACTCACTACTCACTACTCTACACTCACTACTTACTACTCTGCACTCACTACTCACTACTCTGCACTCACTAATCACTACTCACTACTCTGCACTCACTACTCACTACTCTGCACTCACTACTCTGCACTCACTACTCACTACTCTGCCCTCACTATTCTGCCCTCACTACTCACTACTTGGCACTCACTACTCTGCACTCACTACTCACTACTCTGCACTCACTACTCTGCACTCACTACTCACTACTCTGCACTCACTACTCATTACTCACTACTCTGCACTCACTACTCTGCACTCACTACTCTGTACTCACTATTCTGCACTCACTACTCTGCACTCACTACTCTGCACTCACTACTCTGCACTCACTACTCACTACTCATTACTCTGCACTCACTACTCTGCACTCACTACTCTGCACTCACTACTCACTACTCTGCACTCACTACTCACTACTCACTACTCTGCACTCACTGCTCTGCACTCACTACTCTGCACTCACTACTCACTACTCTGCACTCACTACTCTGCACTCACTACTCACTACTCTGCACTCACTACTCTGCACTCACTACTCTGCACTCACTACTCACTACTCACTACTCACCACTCTGCACTCACCACTCTGCACTCACCACTCTGCACTCAGCACTCTGCACTCACTACTCTGCACTCACCACTCACTACTCTGCACTCACTACTTACTACTCTGCACTCACTACTCTGCACTCACTACTCACTACTCTGTACTCACTACTCACTACTCACTACTCTGCACTCACTACTCACTACTCTGCACTCACTACTCTGCACTCACTACTCTGCACTCACTACTTTGCATTCACTACTCACTACTCACCACTCTGCACTCACCACTCTGCACTCACTACTCTGCACTCACTACTCTGCACTCACTACTCACTACTCTGCACTCACTACTCTGCACTCACTACTCTGCACTCACTACTCACTACTCTGCACTCACTACTCTGCCCTCACTACTCACTACTCTGCACTCACTACTCTGCACTCACTACTCACTACTCTGCACTCACTACTCACTACTCTGCACTCACTACTCACTATTCTGAACTCACTACTCGGCACTCACTACTCAGCACTCACTACTCGGCACTCACTACTTGGCACTCACTACTCTGCACTCACTACTCCCTACTCTGCACTCACTACTCTGCACTCACTATTCTGCACTCACTACTCTGCACTCACTACTCTGCACTCACTACTCACTACTCTGCACTCACTACTCTGCACTCACTACTCTGCACTCACCACTCACTACTCTGCACTCACTACTCACTACTCACTACTCTACACTCACTGCTCTGCACTCACTACTCTGCACTCACTACTCACTACTCTGCACTCACTACTCTGCACTCACTACTCACTACTCTGCACTCACTACTCTGTACTCACTACTCACTACTCTGCACTCACCACTCTGCACTCACCACTCTGCACTCACCACTCTGCACTCACCACTCACTACTCACTACTCTGCACTCACTACTCTCTCACTACTCTGCACTCACTACTCACTACTCTGCACTCACTACTCTGCACTCACTACTCTGCACTCACGACTCACCACTCTGCACTCACCACTCTGCACTCACCACTCTGCACTCTCCACTCACTACTCTGCACTCACTATTCTGCACTCACTACTCTGCACTCACTACTCTGCATTCACTACTCTGCACTCACCACTCCACACTCACCACTCTACACTCACTACTCTGCACTTACTACTCACTACTCTGCACTCACTACTCAGCACTCACTACTCACTACTCTGCACTCACTACTCTGCACTCACTACTCTGCACTCACTACTCTGCACTCACTACTCACTACTCTGCACTCACCATTCTGCCCTCACTACTCACTACTCTGCACTCACTACTCTGCACTCACTACTCACTACTCTGCACTCACTACTAACTACTCTGCACTCACTACTCACTATTCTGCACTCACTACTTGGCACTCACTACTCAGCACTCACTACTAGGCACTCACTACTCACTACTCTGCACTCACTACTCTGCACTCACTATTCTGCACTCACTACTCTGCACTCACTACTCTGCACTCACTACTCTGCACTCACTACTCACTACTCACTACTCAACACTCACTACTCACTGCTCTGTACTCAATACTCTGCACTCACTACTCTGCACTCACTACTCACTACTCACTACTCTGCACTCACTACTCACTACTCACTACTCTGCACTCACTGCTCTGCACTCACTACTCTGCACTCACTACTCACTACTCTGCACTCACTACTCTGCACTCACTACTCACTACTCTGCACTCACTACTCTGCACTCACTACTCACTACTCACTACTCTGCACTCACCACTCTGCACTCACCACTCTGCACTCACCACTCACTACTCACTACTCTGCACTCACTACTCTGCACTCACTACTCTACACTCACTACTCACTACTCTGCACTCACTACTCACTACTCACTACTCTGCACTCACTACTCACTACTCTGCACTCACTACTCACTACTCACCACTCTGCACTCACCACTCTCACTCACCACTCTGCACTCACTACTCACTACTCTGCACTCACTACTTACTACTCTGCACTCACTACTCACTACTCACTACTCTGCACTCACTAATCACTACTCACTACTCTGCACTCACTACTCACTACTCACTACTCTGCACTCACTACTCTGCACTCACTACTCACTACTCTGCACTCACTACTCTGCCCTCACTACTCACTACTCTGCACTCACTACTCCGCACTCACTACTCACTACTCTGCACTCACTACTCACTACTCTGTGCTCACTACTCACTACTCTGCACTCACTGCTCACTACTCTGCACTCACTACTCACTACTCTGCACTCACTACTCTGCACTCACTACTCTGCACTCACTACTCACTACTCTGCACTCACTATTCTGCATTCACTACTCTGCACTCACTACTCTGCACTCAGTACTCTGCACTCACTACTCTGCACTCCACTACTCACTACACACTACTCACTACTCTGCACTCACTACTCACTACTCTGCACTCACCACTCTACACTCACCACTCTGCACTCACCACTTTGCACTCACCACTCTGCACTCACCACTCTGCACTCACCACTCTACACTCACCACTCTACACTCACTACTCTGCCCTCACTACTCACTACTCTGCACTCACTACTCTGCACTCACTACTCACTACTCTGCACTCACTACTCTGCACTCACTACTCTGCACTCACTACTCTGCACTCACTACTCACTACTCTGCACTCACTACTCTGCCCTCACTACTCACTACTCTGCCCTCACTACTCACTACTCTGCACTCACTACTCCGCACTCACTACTCGCTACTCTGCACTCACTACTCACTACTCTGCACTCACTACTCACTATTCTGCACTCACTACTCGGCACTCACTACACAGCACTCACTACTCAGCACTCACTACTCGCCACTCACTACTCTGCACTCACTACTCCCTACTCTGCACTCACTACTCTGCACTCACTATTCTGCACTCACTACTCTGCACTCACTACTCTGCACTCACTACTCTGCACTCACCACTCTGCACTCACCACTCTGCACTCACCACTCTGCACTCACTACTCACTACTCTGCACTCACTACTTACTACTCTGCACTCACTACTCACTACTCTGCAATCACTACTCACTACTCTGCACTCACTACTCACTACTCACTACTCTGCACTCACTACTCTGCACTCACTACTCACTACTCTGCCCTCACTATTCTGCCCTCACTACTCACTACTCTGCACTCACTACTCCGTACTCACTACTCTGCACTCACTACTCACTATTCTGCACTCAGTACTCGGCACTCACTACTCGGCACTCACTATTCTGCACTCACTACTCCCTACTCTGCACTCACTACTCACTACTCACTACTCTGCACTCACTGCTCTGCACTCACTACTCTGCACTCACTACTCACTACTCACTACTCTGCACTCACTACTCACTACTCACTACTCTGCACTCACTACTCACTACTCTGCACTCACTACTCTGCACTCACTACTCACTACTCACCACTCTGCACTCACCACTCTGCACTCACCACTCTGCACTCACTACTCACTACTCTGCACTCACTACTCACTACTCACTACTCTGCACTCACTAATCACTACTCACTACTCTGCACTCGCTACTCACTACTCTGCCCTCACTATTCTGCCCTCACTACTCACTACTCTGCACTCACTACTCACTACTCACTACTCTGCACTCACTAATCACTACTCACCACTCTGCACTCACTACTCACTACTCTGCACTCACTACTCACTACTCACTACTCTGCACTCACTAATCACTACTCACTACTCTGCACTCGCTACTCACTACTCTGCCCTCACTATTCTGCCCTCACTACTCACTACTTTTGCACTCACTACTCCGCACTCACTACTCTGCACTCACTACTCACTATTCTGCACTCACTACTCTGCACTCACCACTCTGCACTCACCACACTGCACTCACTACTCTGCACTCACTACTCTGCACTAACTACTCACTACTCTGCACTCACTACTCTGCACTCACTACTCACTACTCACTACTCTGCACTCACTGCTCTGCACTCACTGCTCTGCACTCACTACTCTGCACTCACTACTCACTACTCTGCACTCACTACTCTGCACTCACTACTCACTACTCTGCACTCACTACTCTGCACTCACTACTCACTACTCACTACTCTGCACTCACCACTCTGCACTCACCACTCTGCACTCACCACTCACTACTCACTACTCTGCACTCACTACTCTGCACTCACTACTCACTACTCTGCACTCACTAATCACTACTCACTACTCTGCACTCACTACTCACTACTCACTACTCTGCACTCACTACTCTGCACTCACTACTCACTACTCTGCCCTCACTATTCTGCCCTCACTACTCACTACTCTGCACTCACTACTCCGTACTCACTACTCACTACTCTGCACTCACTACTCACTATTCTGCACTCAGTACTCGGCACTCACTACTCGGCACTCACTATTCTGCACTCACTACTCTGCACTCACTACTCACTACTCACTACTCACTACTCTGCACTCACCACTCTGCACTCACCACTCTGCACTCACCACTCTGCACTCACCACTCACTACTCACTACTCTGCACTCACTACTCACTACTCTGCACTCACTAATCACTACTCACTACTCTGCACTCACTACTCACTACTCACTACTCTGCACTCATTACTCTGCACTCACTACTCACTACTCTGCCTTCACTATTCTGCCCTCACTACTCACTACACACTACTCACTACTCTGCACTCACTACTCACTACTCTGCACTCACCACTCTACACTCACCACTCTGCACTCACCACTTTGCACTCACCACTCTGCACTCACCACTCTACACTCACCACTCTACACTCACTACTCTGCACTCACTACTCACTACTCTGCACTCACTACTCTGCACTCACTACTCACTACTCTGCACTCACTACTCTGCACTCACTACTCACTACTCTGCACTCACCACTCTGCACTCACCACTCTGCACTGACCACTCTGCACTCACCACTCACTACTCACTATTCTGCACTCACTACTCTACACTCACTACTCTATACTCACTACTCTGCACTCACTACTCACTACTCACTACTCACTACTCTGCACTGACTACTCGCTACTCTGCACTGACTACTCACTACTCTGCACTCACTACTCACTACTCTGCACTCACTACTCTGCACTCACTACTCTGCATTCACGACTCACCACTCTGCACTCACCACTCTGCACTCACCACTCTGCACTCTCCACTCACTACTCTGCACTCACTACTCACTACTCTGCACTCACTACTCTGCACTCACTACTCACTACACACTACTCTCTATTCTGCACTCACTACTCACTACTCACTATTCTGCACTCACTACTCACTACTCTGCACTCACTACTCACTACTCTGCACTCACTACTCTGCACTCACTACTCACTACTCACCACTCTGCACTCACCACTCTGCACTCACCACTCTGCACTCACTACTCACTACTCTGCACTCACTACTCACTACTCACTACTCTGCACTCACTAATCACTACTCACTACTCTGCACTCACTACTCACTACTCACTACTCTGCACTCGCTACTCACTACTCTGCCCTCACTATTCTGCCCTCACTACTCACTACTTTGCACTCACTACTCCGCACTCACTACTCTGCATCACCACTCACTACTCTGCACTCACTACTCACTACTCTGCACTCACTACTCTGCACTCACTACTCACTACTCTGTACTCACTACTCACTACTCACTACTCTGCACTCACTACTCACTACTCTGCACTCACTACTCTGCACTCACTACTCTGCACTCACTACTCTGCATTCACTACTCACTACTCACCACTCTGCACTCACTACTCTGCACTCACTACTCACTACTCACTACTCTGCACTCACTACTCACTACTCTCCACTCACCATTCTGCACTCACCACTCTGCACTCAACACTTTGCACTCACCACTCTGCACTCACCACTCTACACTCACCACTCTATACTCACTACTCTGCACTCACTACTCTGCACTCACTACTCACTACTCTGCACTCACTACTCTGCACTCACTACTCTGCACTCACTACTCACTACTCTGCACTCACTACTCTGCCCTCACTACTCACTACTCTGCACTCACTACTCCGCACTCACTACTCACTACTCTGCACTCACTACTCACTACTCTGCACTCACTACTCACTATTCTGAACTCACTACTCGGCACTCACTACTCAGCACTCACTACTCGGCACTCACTACTTGGCACTCACTACTCTGCACTCACTACTCCCTACTCTGCACTCACTACTCTGCACTCACTATCCTGCACTCACTACTCTGCACTCACTACTCTGCACTCACTACTCACTACTCTGCACTCACTACTCTGCACTCACTACTCTGCACTCACCACTCACTACTCTGCACTCACTACTCACTACTCACTACTCTACACTCACTGCTCTGCACTCACTACTCTGCACTCACTACTCTGCACTCACTACTCTGCACTCACTACTCACTACTCTGCACTCACTACTCTGTACTCACTACTCACTACTCTGCACTCACCACTCTGCACTCACCACTCTGCACTCACCACTCTGCACTCACCACTCACTACTCACTACTCTGCACTCACTACTCTCTCACTACTCTGCACTCACTACTCACTACTCTGCACTCACTACTCACTACTCACTACTCTGCACTCACTGCTCTGCACTCACTACTCTGCACTCACTACTCACTACTCTGCACTCACTACTCTGCACTCACTACTCACTACTCTGCACTCACTACTCTGCACTCACTACTCACTACTCACGACTCTGCACTCACCACTCTGCACTCACCACTCTGCACTCACCACTCTGCACTCACCACTCACTACTCACTACTCTGCACTCACTACTCTGCACTCACTACTCACTACTCTGCACTCACTACTCTGCACTCACTACTCACCACTCTGCACTCACCACTCTGCACTCACTACTCTGCACTCACCACTCACTACTCTGCACTCACTACTCACTACTCTGCACTCACTACTCTGCACTCACTACTCACTACTCTGCACTCACTTCTCTGCACTTACTACTCTGCACTCACTACTCACTACTCACTACTCTGCACTCACTACTCACTACTCTGCACTGACTACTCACTACTCTGCACTCACTACTCACTACTCTGCACTCATTACTCTGCACTCACTACTCTGCACTCACTACTCTGCACTCACGACTCACCACTCTGCACTCACCACTCTGCACTCACCACTCTGCACTCACCACTCACTACTCTGCACTCACTACTCTGCACTCACTACTCTGCACTCACTACTCACTACTCACTACTCTGCACCCACTACTCACTACTCACTACTCTGCACTCACTACTCACTACTCACTACTCTGCACTCACTACTCACTATTCTGCACTCACTACTCTGCACTCACTACTCTGCACTCACTACTCACTACTCACCACTCTGCACTCACCACTCTGCACTCACCACTCTGCACTCACCACTCTGCACTCACTACTCACTAATCTGCACTCACTACTTACTACTCTGCACTCACTACTCACTACTCTGCACTCACTAATCACTACTCACTACTCTGCACTCACTACTCACTACTCACTACTCTGCACTCACTACTCTGAACTCACTACTCACTACTCTGCACTCACTACTCTGCCCTCACTACTCACTACTCTGCACTCACTACTCCGCACTCACTACTCAGTACTCTGCACTCACTACTCACTACTTGGCTCTCACTACTCGGCACTCACTACTCTGCACTCACTACTCCCTACTCTGTACTCACTACTCACTACTCTGCACTCACTACTCACTACTCTGCACTTACTACTCACTACTCTGCACTCACTACTCACTACTCTGCACTCACTACTCTGCACTCACTACTCACTACTCACTATTCTGCACTCACCACTCTGCACTCACCACTCTGCACTCACCACTCTGCACTCACCACTCACTACTCACTACTCTGCACTCACTACTCTGCACTCACTACTCTGCACTCACTACTCACTACTCACTACTCTGCACTCACTACTCACTACTCTGCACTGACTACTCACTACTCTGCACTCACTACTCACTATTCTGCACTCATTACTCTGCACTCACTACTCCTCACTCACTACTCTGCACTCACCACTCACTACTCTGCACTAACTACTCACTACTCTGCACTCACTACTCTGCACTCACTACTCACTACTCTGCACTCACTACTCACTACTCTGCACTCACTACTCTGTACTCACTACTCACTACTGTGCACTCACTACTCTGCACTCACTACTCTGCACTCACTACTCACTACTCACCACTCTGCACTCACCACTCTGCATTTACCACTCTGCACTCACCACTCTGCACTCACTACTCACTACTCTGTACTTACTACTCACTACTCTGCACTCACTACTCACTACTTTGCCCTCACTACTCACTACTCTGCACTCACTACTCTGCACTCACTACTCACTACTAACTACTCTGCACTCACTGCTCTGCACTCACTACTATGCACTCACTACTCACTACTCTGCACTCACTACTCTGCACTCACTACTCACTACTCTGCACTCACTACTCTGGACTCACTACACACTACTCTGCACTCACCACTCTGCACTCACCACTCTGCACTCACCACTCTGCACTCACCACTCACTACTCACTATTCTGCACTCACTACTCTGCACTCACTACTCTACACTCACTACTCTGCACTCACTACTCACTACTCACTACTCTGCACTCACTACTCACTACTCTGCACTGACTACTCACTACTCTGCACTGACTACTCACTACTCTGCACTCACTACTCACTACTCACTACTCTGCACTCACGACTCACCACTCTGCACTCACCACTCTGCACTCACCACTCTGCACTCTCCACTCACTACTCTGCACTCACTACTCACTACTCTGCACTCACTACTCTGCACTCACTACTCACTACACACTACTCACTATTCTGCACTCACTACTCACTACTCACTACTCTGCACTCACTACTCACTACTCTGCACTCACTACTCACTACTCTGCACTCACTACTCTGCACTCACTACTCTGCACTCACTACTCACTACTCACCACTCTGCACTCACCACTCTGCACTCACCACTCTGCACTCACTACTCACTACTCTACACTCACTACTTACTACTCTACACTCATTACTCACTACTCTGCACTCACTAATCACTACTCACTACTCTGCACTCACTACTCACTACTCACTACTCTGCACTCACTACTCTGCACTCACTACTCACTACTCTGCCCTCACTATTCTGCCCTCACTACTCACTACTCTGCACTCACTACTCCACACTCACTACTCACTACTCTGCACTCACTACTCACTACTCTGCACTCATTACTCTGCACTCACTACTCTGCACTCACTACTCTGCACTCACGACTCACCACTCTGCACTCACCACTCTGCACTCACCACTCTGCACTCACCACTCACTACTCTGCACTCACTACTCTGCACTCACTACTCTGCACTCACTACTCACTACTCACTACTCTGCACCCACTACTCACTACTCACTACTCACTACTCTGCACTCACTACTCACTACTCACTACTCTGCACTCACTACTCACTACTCTGCACTCACTACTCTGCACTCACTACTCTGCACTCACTACTCACTACTCACCACTCTGCACTCACCACTCTGCACTCACCACTCTGCACTCACCACTCTGCACTCACTACTCACTAATCTGCACTCACTACTTACTACTCTGCACTCACTACTCACTACTCACTACTCTGCACTCACTAATCACTACTCACTACTCTGCACTCACTACTCACTACTCACTACTCTGCACTCACTACTCTGCACTCACTACTCACTACTCTGCACTCACTACTCTGCCCTCACTACTCACTACTCTGCACTCACTACTCCGCACTCACTACTCAGTACTCTGCACTCACTACTCACTACTTGGCTCTCACTACTCGGCACTCACTACTCTGCACTCACTACTCCCTACTCTGTACTCACTACTCACTACTCTGCACTCACTACTCACTACTCTGCACTTACTACTCACTACTCTGCACTCACTACTCACTACTCTGCACTCACTACTCTGCACTCACTACTCACTACTCACTATTCTGCACTCACCACTCTGCACTCACCACTCTGCACTCACCACTCTGCACTCACCACTCACTACTCACTACTCTGCACTCACTACTCTGCACTCACTACTCTGCACTCACTACTCACTACTCACTACTCTGCACTCACTACTCACTACTCTGCACTGACTACTCACTACTCTGCACTCACTACTCACTATTCTGCACTCATTACTCTGCACTCACTACTCCTCACTCACTACTCTGCACTCACCACTCACTACTCTGCACTAACTACTCACTACTCTGCACTCACTACTCACTACTCTGCACTCACTACTCACTACTCTGCACTCACTACTCACTACTCTGCACTCACTACTCACTACTCACTACTCTGTACTCACTACTCACTACTGTGCACTCACTACTCTGCACTCACTACTCTGCACTCACTACTCACTACTCACCACTCTGCACTCACCACTCTGCATTTACCACTCTGCACTCACCACTCTGCACTCACTACTCACTACTCTGTACTTACTACTCACTACTCTGCACTCACTACTCACTACTCTGCCCTCACTACTCACTACTCTGCACTCACTACTCACTACTCTGCACTCACTACTCACTACTAACTACTCTGCACTCACTGCTCTGCACTCACTACTATGCACTCACTACTCACTACTCTGCACTCACTACTCTGCACTCACTACTCACTACTCTGCACTCACTACTCTGGACTCACTACTCACTACACACTACTCTGCACTCAACACTCTGCACTCACCACTCTGCACTCACCACTCTGCATTCACCACTCACTACTCACTATTCTGCACTCACTACTCTGCACTCACTACTCTACACTCACTACTCTGCACTCACTACTCACTATTCACTACTCACTACTCTGCACTCACTACTCACTACTCTGCACTGACTACTCACTACTCTGCACTGACTACTCACTTCTCTGCACTCACTACTATGCACTCACTACTCTGCACTCACGACTCACCACTCTGCACTCACCACTCTGCACTCACCACTCTGCACTCTCCACTCACTACTCTGCACTCACTACTCCCTACTCTGCACTCACTACTCTGCACTCACTACTCACTACACACTACTCACTATTCTGCACTCACTACTCACTACTCACTACTCTGCACTCACTACTCACTACTCTGCACTCACTACTCACTACTCTGCACTCACTACTCTGCACTCACTACTCTGCACTCACTACTCACTACTCACCACTCTGCACTCACCACTCTGCACTCACCACTCTGCACTCACTACTCACTACTCTACACTCACTACTTACTACTCTGCACTCACTACTCACTACTCTGCACTCACTAATCACTACTCACTACTCTGCACTCACTACTCACTACTCACTACTCTGCACTCACTACTCTGCACTCACTACTCACTACTCTGCCCTCACTATTCTGCCCTCACTACTCACTACTCTGCACTCACTACTCCACACTCACTACTCACTACTCTGCCCTCACTACTCACTACTCTGCACTCACTACTCCACACTCACTACTCACTACTCTGCACTCACTACTCACTATTCTGCACTCACTACTCGGCACTCACTACTTGGCACTCACTACTCTGCACTCACTACTCCCTACTCTGCACTCACTACTCACTACTCTGCACTCACTACTCACTACTCTGCACTTACTACTCACTACTCTGCACTCACTACTCTGTACTCACTACTCCGTACTCACTACTCTGCACTCACTACTCTGCACTCACTACTCACTACTCTGCACTCACTACTCATTACTCACTACTCTGCACTCACTACTCTGCACTCACTACTCTGTACTCACTATTCTGCACTCACTACTCTGCACTCACTACTCTGCACTCACTACTCTGCACTCACTACTCACTACTCATTACTCTGCACTCACTACTCTGCACTCACTACTCTGCACTCACTACTCACTACTCACTACTCTGCACTCACTGCTCTGCACTCACTACTCTGCACTCACTACTCACTACTCTGCACTCACTACTCTGCACTCACTACTCACTACTCTGCACTCACTACTCTGCACTCACTACTCTGCACTCACTACTCACTACTCACTACTCACCACTCTGCACTCACCACTCTGCACTCACCACTCTGCACTCACCACTCTGCACTCACCACTCTGCACTCACTACTCTGCACTCACCACTCACTACTCTGCACTCACTACTTACTACTCTGCACTCACTACTCTGCACTCACTACTCACTACTCTGTACTCACTACTCACTACTCACTACTCTGCACTCACTACTCACTACTCTGCACTCACTACTCTGCACTCACTACTCTGCACTCACTACTCTGCATTCACTACTCACTACTCACCACTCTGCACTCACTACTCTGCACTCACTACTCACTACTCACTACTCTGCACTCACTACTCACTACTCTCCACTCACCACTCTGCACTCACCACTCTGCACTCAACACTTTGCACTCACCACTCTGCACTCACCACTCTACACTCACCACTCTATACTCACTACTCTGCACTCAATACTCTGCACTCACTACTCACTACTCTGCACTCACTACTCTGCACTCACTACTCTGCACTCACTACTCACTACTCTGCACTCACTACTCTGCCCTCACTACTCACTACTCTGCACTCACTACTCTGCACTCACTACTCACTACTCTGCACTCACTACTCACTACTCTGCACTCACTACTCACTATTCTGAACTCACTACTCGGCACTCACTACTCAGCACTCACTACTCGGCACTCACTACTTGGCACTCACTACTCTGCACTCACTACTCCCTACTCTGCACTCACTACTCTGCACTCACTATTCTGCACTCACTACTCTGCACTCACTACTCTGCACTCACTACTCACTACTCTGCACTCACTACTCTGCACTCACTACTCTGCACTCACCACTCACTACTCTGCACTCACTACTCACTACTCACTACTCTACACTCACTGCTCTGCACTCACTACTCTGCACTCACTACTCACTACTCTGCACTCACTACTCTGCACTCACTACTCACTACTCTGCACTCACTACTCTGTACTCACTACTCACTACTCTGCACTCACCACTCTGCACTCACCACTCACTACTCTGCACTTACTACTCACTACTCTGCACTCACTACTCACTACTCTGCACTCACTACTCTGCACTCACTACTCACTACTCACTATTCTGCACTCACCACTCTGCACTCACCACTCTGCACTCACCACTCTGCACTCACCACTCACTACTCACTACTCTGCACTCACTACTCTGCACTCACTACTCTGCACTCACTACTCACTACTCTGCACTGACTACTCACTACTCTGCACTGACTACTCACTACTCTGCACTCACTACTCACTATTCTGTACTCATTACTCTGCACTCACTACTCTGCACTCACTACTCTGCACTCACCACTCACTACTCTGCACTAACTACTCACTACTCTGCACTCACTACTCTGCACTCACTACTCACTACTCTGCACTCACTACTCACTACTCTGCACTCACTACTCACTACTCACTACTCTGTACTCACTACTCACTACTGTGCACTCACTACTCTGCACTCACTACTCTGCACTCACTACTCACTACTCACCACTCTGCACTCACCACTCTGCATTTACCACTCTGCACTCACCACTCTGCACTCACTACTCACTACTCTGTACTTACTACTCACTACTCTGCACTCACTACTCACTACTTTGCCCTCACTACTCACTACTCTGCACTCACTACTCACTACCCTGCACTCACTACTCACTACTCACTACTCTGCACTCACTGCTCTGCACTCACTACTATGCACTCACTACTCACTACTCTGCACTCACTACTCTGCACTCACTACTCACTACTCTGCACTCACTACTCTGGACTCACTACTCACTACACACTACTCTGCACTCACCACTCTGCACTCACCACTCTGCACTCACCACTCTGCACTCACCACTCACTACTCACTATTCTGCACTCACTACTCTGCACTCACTACTCTACACTCACTACTCTGCACTCACTACTCACTATTCACTACTCACTACTCTGCACTGACTACTCACTACTCTGCACTGACTACTCACTACTGTGCACTCACTACTATGCACTCACTACTCTGCACTCACGACTCACCACTCTGCACTCACCACTCTGCACTCACCACTCTGCACTCTCCACTCACTACTCTGCACTCACTACTCACTACTCTGCACTCACTACTCTGCACTCACTACTCACTACACACTACTCACTACTCACTACTCACTACTCTGCACTCACTACTCACTACTCACTACTCTAAACTCACTACTCACTACTCTGCACTCACTACTCTGCACTCACTACTCTGCACTCACTACTCACTACTCACCACTCTGCACTCACCACTCTGCACTCACCACTCTGCACTCACTACTCACTACTCTACACTCACTACTTACTACTCTGCACTCACTACTCACTACTCTGCACTCACTAATCACTACTCACTACTCTGCACTCACTACTCACTACTCTGCACTCACTACTCACTACTCTGCCCTCACTATTCTGCCCTCACTACTCACTACTTGGCACTCACTACTCTGCACTCACTACTCACTACTCTGCACTCACTACTCTGCACTCACTACTCACTACTCTGCACTCACTACTCATTACTCACTACTCTGCACTCACTACTCTGCACTCACTACTCTGTACTCACTATTCTGCACTCACTACTCTGCACTCACTACTCTGCACTCACTACTCTGCACTCACTACTCACTACTCATTACTCTGCACTCACTACTCTGCACTCACTACTCTGCACTCACTACTCACTACTCTGCACTCACTACTCACTACTCACTACTCTGCACTCACTGCTCTGCACTCACTACTCTGCACTCACTACTCACTACTCTGCACTCACTACTCTGCACTCACTACTCACTACTCTGCACTCACTACTCTGCACTCACTACTCTGCACTCACTACTCACTACTCACTACTCACCACTCTGCACTCACCACTCTGCACTCACCACTCTGCACTCAGCACTCTGCACTCACTACTCTGCACTCACCACTCACTACTCTGCACTCACTACTTACTACTCTGCACTCACTACTCTGCACTCACTACTCACTACTCTGTACTCACTACTCACTACTCACTACTCTGCACTCACTACTCACTACTCTGCACTCACTACTCTGCACTCACTACTCTGCACTCACTACTTTGCATTCACTACTCACTACTCACCACTCTGCACTCACCACTCTGCACTCACTACTCTGCACTCACTACTCTGCACTCACTACTCACTACTCTGCACTCACTACTCTGCACTCACTACTCTGCACTCACTACTCACTACTCTGCACTCACTACTCTGCCCTCACTACTCACTACTCTGCACTCACTACTCTGCACTCACTACTCACTACTCTGCACTCACTACTCACTACTCTGCACTCACTACTCACTATTCTGAACTCACTACTCGGCACTCACTACTCAGCACTCACTACTCGGCACTCACTACTTGGCACTCACTACTCTGCACTCACTACTCCCTACTCTGCACTCACTACTCTGCACTCACTATTCTGCACTCACTACTCTGCACTCACTACTCTGCACTCACTACTCACTACTCTGCACTCACTACTCTGCACTCACTACTCTGCACTCACCACTCACTACTCTGCACTCACTACTCACTACTCACTACTCTACACTCACTGCTCTGCACTCACTACTCTGCACTCACTACTCACTACTCTGCACTCACTACTCTGCACTCACTACTCACTACTCTGCACTCACTACTCTGTACTCACTACTCACTACTCTGCACTCACCACTCTGCACTCACCACTCTGCACTCACCACTCTGCACTCACCACTCACTACTCACTACTCTGCACTCACTACTCTCTCACTACTCTGCACTCACTACTCACTACTCTGCACTCACTACTCTGCACTCACTACTCTGCACTCACGACTCACCACTCTGCACTCACCACTCTGCACTCACCACTCTGCACTCTCCACTCACTACTCTGCACTCACTATTCTGCACTCACTACTCTGCACTCACTACTCTGCATTCACTACTCTGCACTCACCACTCCACACTCACCACTCTACACTCACTACTCTGCACTTACTACTCACTACTCTGCACTCACTACTCAGCACTCACTACTCACTACTCTGCACTCACTACTCTGCACTCACTACTCTGCACTCACTACTCTGCACTCACTACTCACTACTCTGCACTCACCATTCTGCCCTCACTACTCACTACTCTGCACTCACTACTCTGCACTCACTACTCACTACTCTGCACTCACTACTAACTACTCTGCACTCACTACTCACTATTCTGCACTCACTACTTGGCACTCACTACTCAGCACTCACTACTAGGCACTCACTACTCACTACTCTGCACTCACTACTCTGCACTCACTATTCTGCACTCACTACTCTGCACTCACTACTCTGCACTCACTACTCTGCACTCACTACTCACTACTCACTACTCAACACTCACTACTCACTGCTCTGTACTCAATACTCTGCACTCACTACTCTGCACTCACTACTCACTACTCACTACTCTGCACTCACTACTCACTACTCACTACTCTGCACTCACTGCTCTGCACTCACTACTCTGCACTCACTACTCACTACTCTGCACTCACTACTCTGCACTCACTACTCACTACTCTGCACTCACTACTCTGCACTCACTACTCACTACTCACTACTCTGCACTCACCACTCTGCACTCACCACTCTGCACTCACCACTCACTACTCACTACTCTGCACTCACTACTCTGCACTCACTACTCTGCACTCACTACTCACTACTCTGCACTCACTACTCACTACTCACTACTCTGCACTCACTACTCACTACTCTGCACTCACTACTCACTACTCACCACTCTGCACTCACCACTCTCACTCACCACTCTGCACTCACTACTCACTACTCTGCACTCACTACTTACTACTCTGCACTCACTACTCACTACTCACTACTCTGCACTCACTAATCACTACTCACTACTCTGCACTCACTACTCACTACTCACTACTCTGCACTCACTACTCTGCACTCACTACTCACTACTCTGCACTCACTACTCTGCCCTCACTACTCACTACTCTGCACTCACTACTCCGCACTCACTACTCACTACTCTGCACTCACTACTCACTACTCTGTGCTCACTACTCACTACTCTGCACTCACTGCTCACTACTCTGCACTCACTACTCACTACTCTGCACTCACTACTCTGCACTCACTACTCTGCACTCACTACTCACTACTCTGCACTCACTATTCTGCATTCACTACTCTGCACTCACTACTCTGCACTCAGTACTCTGCACTCACTACTCTGCACTCACTACTCACTACACACTACTCACTACTCTGCACTCACTACTCACTACTCTGCACTCACCACTCTACACTCACCACTCTGCACTCACCACTTTGCACTCACCACTCTGCACTCACCACTCTGCACTCACCACTCTACACTCACCACTCTACACTCACTACTCTGCACTCACTACTCACTACTCTGCACTCACTACTCTGCACTCACTACTCACTACTCTGCACTCACTACTCTGCACTCACTACTCTGCACTCACTACTCTGCACTCACTACTCACTACTCTGCACTCACTACTCTGCCCTCACTACTCACTACTCACTACTCTGCACTCACTACTCCGCACTCACTACTCGCTACTCTGCACTCACTACTCACTACTCTGCACTCACTACTCACTATTCTGCACTCACTACTCGGCACTCACTACACAGCACTCACTACTCAGCACTCACTACTCGCCACTCACTACTCTGCACTCACTACTCCCTACTCTGCACTCACTACTCTGCACTCACTATTCTGCACTCACTACTCTGCACTCACTACTCTGCACTCACTACTCTGCACTCACCACTCTGCACTCACCACTCTGCACTCACCACTCTGCACTCACTACTCACTACTCTGCACTCACTACTTACTACTCTGCACTCACTACTCACTACTCTGCAATCACTACTCACTACTCTGCACTCACTACTCACTACTCACTACTCTGCACTCACTACTCTGCACTCACTACTCACTACTCTGCCCTCACTATTCTGCCCTCACTACTCACTACTCTGCACTCACTACTCCGTACTCACTACTCTGCACTCACTACTCACTATTCTGCACTCAGTACTCGGCACTCACTACTCGGCACTCACTATTCTGCACTCACTACTCCCTACTCTGCACTCACTACTCACTACTCACTACTCTGCACTCACTGCTCTGCACTCACTACTCTGCACTCACTACTCACTACTCACTACTCTGCACTCACTACTCACTACTCACTACTCTGCACTCACTACTCACTACTCTGCACTCACTACTCTGCACTCACTACTCACTACTCACCACTCTGCACTCACCACTCTGCACTCACCACTCTGCACTCACTACTCACTACTCTGCACTCACTACTCACTACTCACTACTCTGCACTCACTAATCACTACTCACTACTCTGCACTCGCTACTCACTACTCTGCCCTCAGTATTCTGCCCTCACTACTCACTACTCTGCACTCACTACTCACTACTCACTACTCTGCACTCACTAATCACTACTCACCACTCTGCACTCACTACTCACTACTCTGCACTCACTACTCACTACTCACTACTCTGCACTCACTAATCACTACTCACTACTCTGCACTCGCTACTCACTACTCTGCCCTCACTATTCTGCCCTCACTACTCACTACTTTGCACTCACTACTCCGCACTCACTACTCTGCACTCACTACTCACTATTCTGCACTCACTACTCTGCACTCACCACTCTGCACTCACCACACTGCACTCACTACTCTGCACTCACTACTCTGCACTAACTACTCACTACTCTGCACTCACTACTCTGCACTCACTACTCACTACTCACTACTCTGCACTCACTGCTCTGCACTCACTGCTCTGCACTCACTACTCTGCACTCACTACTCACTACTCTGCACTCACTACTCTGCACTCACTACTCACTACTCTGCACTCACTACTCTGCACTCACTACTCACTACTCACTACTCACTACTCTGCACTCACCACTCTGCACTCACCACTCTGCACTCACCACTCACTACTCACTACTCTGCACTCACTACTCTGCACTCACTACTCACTACTCTGCACTCACTAATCACTACTCACTACTCTGCACTCACTACTCACTACTCACTACTCTGCACTCACTACTCTGCACTCACTACTCACTACTCTGCCCTCACTATTCTGCCCTCACTACTCACTACTCTGCACTCACTACTCCGTACTCACTACTCACTACTCTGCACTCACTACTCACTATTCTGCACTCAGTACTCGGCACTCACTACTCGGCACTCACTATTCTGCACTCACTACTCTGCACTCACTACTCACTACTCACTACTCACTACTCTGCACTCACCACTCTGCACTCACCACTCTGCACTCACCACTCTGCACTCACCACTCACTACTCACTACTCTGCACTCACTACTCACTACTCTGCACTCACTAATCACTACTCACTACTCTGCACTCACTACTCACTACTCACTACTCTGCACTCATTACTCTGCACTCACTACTCACTACTCTGCCTTCACTATTCTGCCCTCACTACTCACTACACACTACTCACTACTCTGCACTCACTACTCACTACTCTGCACTCACCACTCTACACTCACCACTCTGCACTCACCACTTTGCACTCACCACTCTGCACTCACCACTCTACACTCACCACTCTACACTCACTACTCTGCACTCACTACTCACTACTCTGCACTCACTACTCTGCACTCACTACTCACTACTCTGCACTCACTACTCTGCACTCACTACTCACTACTCTGCACTCACCACTCTGCACTCACCACTCTGCACTGACCACTCTGCACTCACCACTCACTACTCACTATTCTGCACTCACTACTCTACACTCACTACTCTATACTCACTACTCTGCACTCACTACTCACTACTCACTACTCACTACTCTGCACTGACTACTCGCTACTCTGCACTGACTACTCACTACTCTGCACTCACTACTCACTACTCTGCACTCACTACTCTGCACTCACTACTCTGCATTCACGACTCACCACTCTGCACTCACCACTCTGCACTCACCACTCTGCACTCTCCACTCACTACTCTGCACTCACTACTCACTACTCTGCACTCACTACTCTGCACTCACTACTCACTACACACTACTCTCTATTCTGCACTCACTACTCACTACTCACTATTCTGCACTCACTACTCACTACTCTGCACTCACTACTCACTACTCTGCACTCACTACTCTGCACTCACTACTCACTACTCACCACTCTGCACTCACCACTCTGCACTCACCACTCTGCACTCACTACTCACTACTCTGCACTCACTACTCACTACTCACTACTCTGCACTCACTAATCACTACTCACTACTCTGCACTCACTACTCACTACTCACTACTCTGCACTCGCTACTCACTACTCTGCCCTCACTATTCTGCCCTCACTACTCACTACTTTGCACTCACTACTCCGCACTCACTACTCTGCATCACCACTCACTACTCTGCACTCACTACTCACTACTCTGCACTCACTACTCTGCACTCACTACTCACTACTCTGTACTCACTACTCACTACTCACTACTCTGCACTCACTACTCACTACTCTGCACTCACTACTCTGCACTCACTACTCTGCACTCACTACTCTGCATTCACTACTCACTACTCACCACTCTGCACTCACTACTCTGCACTCACTACTCACTACTCACTACTCTGCACTCACTACTCACTACTCTCCACTCACCATTCTGCACTCACCACTCTGCACTCAACACTTTGCACTCACCACTCTGCACTCACCACTCTACACTCACCACTCTATACTCACTACTCTGCACTCACTACTCTGCACTCACTACTCACTACTCTGCACTCACTACTCTGCACTCACTACTCTGCACTCACTACTCACTACTCTGCACTCACTACTCTGCCCTCACTACTCACTACTCTGCACTCACTACTCCGCACTCACTACTCACTACTCTGCACTCACTACTCACTACTCTGCACTCACTACTCACTATTCTGAACTCACTACTCGGCACTCACTACTCAGCACTCACTACTCGGCACTCACTACTTGGCACTCACTACTCTGCACTCACTACTCCCTACTCTGCACTCACTACTCTGCACTCACTATCCTGCACTCACTACTCTGCACTCACTACTCTGCACTCACTACTCACTACTCTGCACTCACTACTCTGCACTCACTACTCTGCACTCACCACTCACTACTCTGCACTCACTACTCACTACTCACTACTCTACACTCACTGCTCTGCACTCACTACTCTGCACTCACTACTCTGCACTCACTACTCTGCACTCACTACTCACTACTCTGCACTCACTACTCTGTACTCACTACTCACTACTCTGCACTCACCACTCTGCACTCACCACTCTGCACTCACCACTCTGCACTCACCACTCACTACTCACTACTCTGCACTCACTACTCTCTCACTACTCTGCACTCACTACTCACTACTCTGCACTCACTACTCACTACTCACTACTCTGCACTCACTGCTCTGCACTCACTACTCTGCACTCACTACTCACTACTCTGCACTCACTACTCTGCACTCACTACTCACTACTCTGCACTCACTACTCTGCACTCACTACTCACTACTCACGACTCTGCACTCACCACTCTGCACTCACCACTCTGCACTCACCACTCTGCACTCACCACTCACTACTCACTACTCTGCACTCACTACTCTGCACTCACTACTCACTACTCTGCACTCACTACTCTGCACTCACTACTCACCACTCTGCACTCACCACTCTGCACTCACTACTCTGCACTCACCACTCACTACTCTGCACTCACTACTCACTACTCTGCACTCACTACTCTGCACTCACTACTCACTACTCTGTACTCACTACTCACTACTCACTACTCTGCACTCACTACTCACTACTCACTACTCTGCACTCACTACTCTGCACTCACTACTCTGCACTCACTACTCTGCATTCACTACTCACTACTCACCACTCTGCACTCACTACTCTGCACTCACTACTCACTACTCACTACTCTGCACTCACTACTCACCACTCTGCACTCACCACTCTGCACTCACCACTCTGCACTCAACACTTTGCACTCACCACTCTGCACTCACCACTCTACACTCACCACTCTACACTCACTACTCTGCACTCACTACTCTGCACTCACTACTCACTACCCTGCACTCACTACTCTGCACTCACTACTCACTACTCTGCACTCACTACTCTGCCCTCACTACTCACTACTCTGCACTCACTACTCCGCACTCACTACTCACTACTCTGCACTCACTACTCACTACTCTGCACTCACTACTCACTACTCGGCACTCACTACTTGACACTCACTACTCAGCACTCACTACTCGGCACTCACTACTTGGCACTCACTACTCTGCACTCACTACTCTGCACTCACTATTCTGCACTCACTACTCTGCACTCACTACTCTGTACTCACTACTCACTACTCTGCACTCACTACTCTGCACTCACTACTCTGCACTCACCACTCACTACTCTGCACTCACTACTCACTACTCAACACTCACTGCTCTGCACTCACTACTCTGCACTCACTACTCACTACTCTGCACTCACTACTCTGCACTCACTACTCACTACTCTGCACTCACTACTCTGTACTCACTACTCACTACTCTGCACTCACCACTCTGCACTCACCACTCTGCACTCACCACTCTGCACTCACCACTCACTACTCACTACTCTGCACTCACTACTCTGCACTCACTACTCACTACTCTGCACTCACTACTCACTACTCTGCACTGACTACTCACTACTCTGCACCAACTACTCACTACTCTGCACTCATTACTCTGCACTCACTATTCTGCACTCACTACTCTGCACTCATGACTCAACACTCTGCATTCACCACACTGCATTCACCACTCTGCACTCACCACTCACTACTCAGCACTCACTACTCACTACTCTGCACTCACTACTCTGCACTCACTACTCACTACTCACTACTCTGCACTCACTACTCACTACTCACTACTCTGCTCTCACTACTCACTACTCACTACTCTGCACTCACTACTCACTACTCTGCACTCACTACTCTGCACTCACTACTCTGCACTCACTACTCTGCACTCACTACTCACTACTCACTACTCTGCACTCACTAATCAGTACTCACTACTCTGCACTCACTTCTCACTACTCTGCACTCACTACTCTGCACTCACTACTCACTACTCTGCACTCACTACCCTGCCCTCACTACTCACTACTCTGCACTCACTACTCTGCACTCACTACTCAGTACTCTGCACTCACTACTCACTACTCGGCACTCACTACTCGGCACTCACTACTCCCTACTCTGTACTCACTACTCACTACTCTGCACTCACTACTCACTACTCTGCACTTACTACTCACTACTCTGCACTCACTACTCACTACTTTGCCCTCACTACTCACTACTCTGCACTCACTACTCACTACTCTGCACTCACTACTCACTACTCTGCACTCACTACTCACTACTCACTACTCTGCACTCACTACTCTGCACTCACTACTCACTGCTCTGTACTCACTACTCTGCACTCACTACTCATTACTCTGCACTCACTACTCTGCACTCACTACTCACTACTCACTACTCTGCACTCACCACTCTGCACTCACCACTCTGCACTCACCACTCTGCACTCACCACTCACTACTCACTACTCTGCACTCACTACTCTGCACTCACTACTCTGCACTCACTACTCACTACTCACTACTCACTACTCTGCACTCACTACTCACTACTCTGCACTCACTACTCACGACCCTGCACTCACTACTCTGCACTCACTACTCTGCACTCACTACTCTGCACTCACTACTCAGCACTCACTACTCACTACTCTGCACTCACTACTCTGCCCTCACTACTCACTACTCTGCACTCACTACTCTGCACTCACTACTCACTACTCTGCACTCACTACTCAAAACTCTGCACTCACTACTCACTATTCTGCACTCACTACTCGGCACTCACTACTCAGCACTCACTACTCAGCACTCACTACTCGCCACTCACTACTCTGCACTCACTACTCCCTACTCAGCACTCACTACTCTGCACTCACTATTCTGCACTCACTACTCTGCACTCACTACTCTGCACTCACTACTCTGCACTCACTACTCACTACTCACTACTCTGCACTCACTACTCACTGCTCTGCACTCACTACTCTGCACTCACTACTCTGCACTCACTACTCTGCACTCACCACTCACCACTCACTACTCACTACTCTGCACTCACTACTCACTACTCTGCACTCACTGCTCTGCACTCACTACTATGCACTCACTACTCACTACTCTGCACTAACTACTCTGCACTCACTACTCACTACTCTGCACTCACTACTCACTACTCTGCACTGACTACTCACTACTCTGCACTCACTACTCACTACTCTGCACTCACTACTCTGCACTCACGACTCACCACTCTGCACTCACCACTCTGTACTCACCACTCTGCACTCTCCACTCACTACTCTGCACTCACTACTCACTACTCTGCACTCACTACTCTGCACTCACTACTCACTACACACTACTCACTATTCTGCACTCTCTACTCACTACTCACTACTCTGCACTCACTACTCACTACTCTGCACTCACTACTCACTACTCTGCACTCACTACTCACTACTCTGCACTGACTACTCACTACTCTGCACTCACTACTCACTACTCTGCACTCACTACTCTGCACTCACGACTCACCACTCTGCACTCACCACTCTGTACTCACCACTCTGCACTCTCCACTCACTACTCTGCACTCACGACTCACCACTCTGCACTCACCACTCTGTACTCACCACTCTGCACTCTTCACTCACTACTCGGCACTTACTACTCTGCACTCACTACTCTGCACTCACTACTCACTACTCACCACTCTGCACTCACCACTCTGCACTCACCACTCACTACTCACTACTCTGCACTCACTAATCACTACTCACTATTCTGCACTCACTACTCACTACTCACTACTCTGCACTCACTACTCTGCACTCACTACTCACTACTCTGCCCTCACTACTCACTACTCTGCACTCACTACTCCGCACTCACTACTCACTACTCTGCACTCACTACTCACTATTCTGCACTCACTACTCGGCACTCACTACTCGGCACTCACTACTCTGCACTCACTACTCCCTACTCTGCACTCACTACTCACTACTTTGCACTCACTACTCACTACTCTGCACTTACTACTCACTACTCTGCACTCACTACTCACTACTCACTACTCACTACTCACTACTCTGCACTCACTACTCTGCACTCACCACTCTGCACTCACCACTCTGCACTCACCACTCACTACTCACTACTCTGCACTCACTACTCTGCACTCACTACTCTGCACTCACTACTCACTACTCACTACTCTGCACTCACTACTCACTACTCTGCACTCACTACTCTGCACTCACTACTCTGCACTCACTACTCTGCACTCACTACTCACCACTCTGCACTCACCACTCTGCACTCACCACTCTGCACTCACTACTCTGCACTCACCACTCACTACTCTGCACCAACTACTCACTACTCTGCACTCACTACTCTGCACTCACTACTCTGCACTCACTACTCCTCACTCACTACTCTGCACTCACTACTCTACACTCACTACTCACTACTCACCACTCTGCACTCACCACTCTGCACTCACTACTCACTACTCTGCACTCACTACTCTGCACTCACTACTCACTACTTTGCCCTCACTACTCACTACTCTGCACTCACTACTCACTACTCTGCACTCACTACTCACTACTCTGCACTCACTACTCTGCACTCACTACTCACTACTCTGTACTCACTACTCTGCACTCACTACTCACTACTCTGCACTCACTACTCTGCACTCACTACTCACTGCTCACTACTATGCACTCACCACTCTGCACTCACCACTCTGTACTCACCACTCTGCACTCACCACTCACTACTCACTACTCTGCACTCACTACTCTGCACTCACTACTCTGCACTCACTACTCACTACTCACTACTCTGCACTCACTACTCTGCACTCACTACTCACTACTCTATACTCACTACTCTGCACTCACTACTCTGCATTCACTACTCTGCACTCACTACTCACCACTCTGCACTCACCACTCTGCACTCACTAATCTGCACTCACCACTCACTACTCTGCACTAACTACTCACTACTCTGCACTCACTACTCTGCACTCACTACTCACTACTCACTACTCTGCACTCACTACTCACTACTCACTACTCTGCACTGCACTTGCTACTCACTACTCACTACTCTGCACTCACTACTCACTACTCTGCACTCACTACTCTGCACTCACTACTCTGCACTCACTACTCACTACTCACCACTCTGCACTCACCACTCTGCACTCACCACTCTGCACTCACCACTCTGCACTCACTACTCACTACTCTGCACTCACTACTCTGCACTCACTACTCACTACTCTGCACTCACTAATCACTACTCTGCACTCACTACTCACTACTCTGCACTCACTACTCTGCACTCACTACTCTGCACTCACTACTCTGCACTCACTACTCCGCACTCACTACTCAGTACTCTGCACTCACTACTCACTACTTGGCTCTCACTACTCGGCACTCACTACTCTGCACTCACTACTCCCTACTCTGTACTCACTACTCACTACTCTGCACTCACTACTCACTACTCTGCACTTACTACTCACTACTCTGCACTCACTACTCACTACTCTGCACTCACTACTCTGCACTCACTACTCACTACTCACTATTCTGCACTCACCACTCTGCACTCACCACTCTGCACTCACCACTCACTACTCACCACTCTGCACTCACCACTCTGCATTTACCACTCTGCACTCACCACTCTGCACTCACTACTCACTACTCTGTACTTACTACTCACTACTCTGCACTCACTAATCACTACTCTGCACTCACTACTCACTACTCTGCACTCACTACTCTGCACTCACTACTCTGCACTCACTACTCTGCACTCACTACTCACTACTCACTACTCTGCACTCACTACTCACTACTCTGCACTGACTACTCACTACTCTGCACTCACTACTCACTATTCTGCACTCATTACTCTGCACTCACTACTCCTTACTCACTACTCTGCACTCACCACTCACTACTCTGCACTAACTACTCACTACTCTGCACTCACTACTCTGCACTCACTACTCACTACTCTGCACTCACTACTCACTACTCTGCACTCACTACTCACTACTCACTACTCTGTACTCACTACTCACTACTGTGCACTCACTACTCTGCACTCACTACTCTGCACTCACTACTCACTACTCACCACTCTGCACTCACCACTCTGCATTTACCACTCTGCACTCACCACTCTGCACTCACTACTCACTACTCTGTACTTACTACTCACCACTCTGCACTCACTACTCACTACTTTGCCCTCACTACTCACTACTCTGCACTCACTACTCACTACTCTGCACTCACTACTCACTACTAACTACTCTGCACTCACTGCTCTGCACTCACTACTATGCACTCACTACTCACTACTCTGCACTCACTACTCTGCACTCACTACTCACTACTCTGCACTCACTACTCTGGACTCACTACTCACTACTCACTACTCTGCACTCACTACTCTGCACTCACTACTCACTACTCTGCACTCACCACTCTGCACTCACTACTCACTACTCACTACTCACTACTCACTACTCTGCACTCACTACTCTGCACTCACCACTCTGCACTCACCACTCTGCACTCACCACTCTGCACTCATCACTCTGCACTCACCACTCTGCACTCACTACTCTGCACTCACCACTCACTACTCTGCACTCACTACTCACTACTCTGCACTCACTACTCTGCACTCACTACTCACTACTCTGTATTCACTACTCACTACTCACTACTCTGCACTCACTACTCACTACTCTGCACTCACTACTCTGCACTCACTACTCTGCACTCATTACTCTGCATTCACTACTCACTAATCACCAATCTGCACTCACTACTCTGCACTCACTACTCACTACTCACTACTCTGCACTCACTACTCACTACTCTCCACTCACCACTCTGCACTCACCACTCTGCACTCAACACTTTGCACTCACCACTCTGCACTCACCACTCTACACTCACCACTATATACTCACTACTCTGCACTCACTACTCTGCACTCACTACTCACTACTCTGCACTCACTACTCTGCACTCACTACTCTGCACTCACTACTCACTACTCACTACTCTGCCCTCACTACTCACTACTCTGCACTCACTACTCTGCACTCACTACTCACTACTCTGCACTCACTACTCACCACTCTGCACTCACCACTCTGTACTCACTACTCACTACTCTGCACTCACTACTTACTACTCTGCACTCACTACTCACTACTCTGCAATCACTACTCACTACTCTGCACTCACTACTCACTACTCACTACTCTGCACTCACTACTCTGCACTCACTACTCACTACTCTGCCCTCACTATTCTGCCCTCACTACTCACTACTCTGCACTCACTACTCCGTACTCACTACTCTGCACTCACTACTCACTATTCTGCACTCAGTACTCGGCACTCACTACTCGGCACTCACTATTCTGCACTCACTACTCCCTACTCTGCACTCACTACTCACTACTCACTACTCTGCACTCACTGCTCGGCACTCACTACTATGCACTCACTACTCACTACTCTGCACTCACTACTCTGCACTCACTACTCACTACTCTGCACTCACTACTCTGCACTCACTACTCACTACTCTGCTCCACCACTCTGCACTCACCACTCTGCACTGACCACTCTGCACTCACCACTCACTACTCACTATTCTGCACTCACTACTCTACACTCACTACTCTATACTCACTACTCTGCACTCACTACTCACTACTCACTACTCACTACTCTGCACTGACTACTCGCTACTCTGCACTGACTACTCACTACTCTGCACTCACTACTCACTACTCTGCACTCACTACTCTGCACTCACTACTCTGCATTCACGACTCACCACTCTGCACTCACCACTCTGCACTCACCACTCTGCACTCTCCACTCACTACTCTGCACTCACTACTCACTACTCTGCACTCACTACTCTGCACTCACTACTCACTACACACTACTCTCTATTCTGCACTCACTACTCACTACTCACTATTCTGCACTCACTACTCACTACTCTGCACTCACTACTCACTACTCTGCACTCACTACTCTGCACTCACTACTCACTACTCACCACTCTGCACTCACCACTCTGCACTCACCACTCTGCACTCACTACTCACTACTCTGCACTCACTACTCACTACTCACTACTCTGCACTCACTAATCACTACTCACTACTCTGCACTCACTACTCACTACTCACTACTCTGCACTCGCTACTCACTACTCTGCCCTCACTATTCTGCCCTCACTACTCACTACTTTGCACTCACTACTCCGCACTCACTACTCTGCATCACCACTCACTACTCTGCACTCACTACTCACTACTCTGCACTCACTACTCTGCACTCACTACTCACTACTCTGTACTCACTACTCACTACTCACTACTCTGCACTCACTACTCACTACTCTGCACTCACTACTCTGCACTCACTACTCTGCACTCACTACTCTGCATTCACTACTCACTACTCACCACTCTGCACTCACTACTCTGCACTCACTACTCACTACTCACTACTCTGCACTCACTACTCACTACTCTCCACTCACCATTCTGCACTCACCACTCTGCACTCAACACTTTGCACTCACCACTCTGCACTCACCACTCTACACTCACCACTCTATACTCACTACTCTGCACTCACTACTCTGCACTCACTACTCACTACTCTGCACTCACTACTCTGCACTCACTACTCTGCACTCACTACTCACTACTCTGCACTCACTACTCTGCCCTCACTACTCACTACTCTGCACTCACTACTCCGCACTCACTACTCACTACTCTGCACTCACTACTCACTACTCTGCACTCACTACTCACTATTCTGAACTCACTACTCGGCACTCACTACTCAGCACTCACTACTCGGCACTCACTACTTGGCACTCACTACTCTGCACTCACTACTCCCTACTCTGCACTCACTACTCTGCACTCACTATCCTGCACTCACTACTCTGCACTCACTACTCTGCACTCACTACTCACTACTCTGCACTCACTACTCTGCACTCACTACTCTGCACTCACCACTCACTACTCTGCACTCACTACTCACTACTCACTACTCTACACTCACTGCTCTGCACTCACTACTCTGCACTCACTACTCTGCACTCACTACTCTGCACTCACTACTCACTACTCTGCACTCACTACTCTGTACTCACTACTCACTACTCTGCACTCACCACTCTGCACTCACCACTCTGCACTCACCACTCTGCACTCACCACTCACTACTCACTACTCTGCACTCACTACTCTCTCACTACTCTGCACTCACTACTCACTACTCTGCACTCACTACTCACTACTCACTACTCTGCACTCACTGCTCTGCACTCACTACTCTGCACTCACTACTCACTACTCTGCACTCACTACTCTGCACTCACTACTCACTACTCTGCACTCACTACTCTGCACTCACTACTCACTACTCACGACTCTGCACTCACCACTCTGCACTCACCACTCTGCACTCACCACTCTGCACTCACCACTCACTACTCACTACTCTGCACTCACTACTCTGCACTCACTACTCACTACTCTGCACTCACTACTCTGCACTCACTACTCACCACTCTGCACTCACCACTCTGCACTCACTACTCTGCACTCACCACTCACTACTCTGCACTCACTACTCACTACTCTGCACTCACTACTCTGCACTCACTACTCACTACTCTGTACTCACTACTCACTACTCACTACTCTGCACTCACTACTCACTACTCACTACTCTGCACTCACTACTCTGCACTCACTACTCTGCACTCACTACTCTGCATTCACTACTCACTACTCACCACTCTGCACTCACTACTCTGCACTCACTACTCACTACTCACTACTCTGCACTCACTACTCACTACTCTGCACTCACCACTCTGCACTCACCACTCTGCACTCAACACTTTGCACTCACCACTCTGCACTCACCACTCTACACTCACCACTCTACACTCACTACTCTGCACTCACTACTCTG
Source organism: Lissotriton helveticus (assembly GCF_964261635.1). NCBI lineage: Eukaryota > Metazoa > Chordata > Amphibia > Caudata > Salamandridae > Lissotriton > Lissotriton helveticus. Next base: position 376,983,751 of record NC_136062.1, read on the forward strand.
CACTCACTACTCACTACCCTGCACTCACTACTCTGCACTCACTACTCTGCACTCACTACTCACTACTCTGCACTCACTACTCTGCCCTCACTACTCACTACTCTGCACTCACTACTCACTACTCTGCACTCACTACTCTGCACTCACTACTCTGCATTCACGACTCACCACTCTGCACTCACCACTCTGCACTCACCACTCTGCACTCTCCACTCACTACTCTGCACTCACTACTCACTACTCTGCACTCACTACTCTGCACTCACTACTCACTACACACTACTCTCTATTCTGCACTCACTACTCACTACTCACTATTCTGCACTCACTACTCACTACTCTGCACTCACTACTCACTACTCTGCACTCACTACTCTGCACTCACTACTCACTACTCACCACTCTGCACTCACCACTCTGCACTCACCACTCTGCACTCACTACTCACTACTCTGCACTCACTACTCACTACTCACTACTCTGCACTCACTAATCACTACTCACTACTCTGCACTCACTACTCACTACTCTGCACTCGCTACTCACTACTCTGCCCTCACTATTCTGCCCTCACTACTCACTACTTTGCACTCACTACTCCGCACTCACTACTCTGCATCACCACTCACTACTCTGCACTCACTACTCACTACTCTGCACTCACTACTCTGCACTCACTACTCACTACTCTGTACTCACTACTCACTACTCACTACTCTGCACTCACTACTCACTACTCTGCACTCACTACTCTGCACTCACTACTCTGCACTCACTACTCTGCATTCACTACTCACTACTCACCACTCTGCACTCACTACTCTGCACTCACTACTCACTACTCACTACTCTGCACTCACTACTCACTACTCTCCACTCACCATTCTGCACTCACCACTCTGCACTCAACACTTTGCACTCACCACTCTGCACTCACCACTCTACACTCACCACTCTATACTCACTACTCTGCACTCACTACTCTGCACTCACTACTCACTACTCTGCACTCACTACTCTGCACTCACTACTCACTACTCTGCACTCACTACTCTGCCCTCACTACTCACTACTCTGCACTCACTACTCCGCACTCACTACTCACTACTCTGCACTCACTACTCACTACTCTGCACTCACTACTCACTATTCTGAACTCACTACTCGGCACTCACTACTCAGCACTCACTACTCGGCACTCACTACTTGGCACTCACTACTCTGCACTCACTACTCCCTACTCTGCACTCACTACTCTGCACTCACTATCCTGCACTCACTACTCTGCACTCACTACTCTGCACTCACTACTCACTACTCTGCACTCACTACTCTGCACTCACTACTCTGCACTCACCACTCACTACTCTGCACTCACTACTCACTACTCACTACTCTACACTCACTGCTCTGCACTCACTACTCTGCACTCACTACTCTGCACTCACTACTCTGCACTCACTACTCTGCACTCACTACTCACTACTCTGCACTCACTACTCTGTACTCACTACTCACTACTCTGCACTCACCACTCTGCACTCACCACTCTGCACTCACCACTCTGCACTCACCACTCACTACTCACTACTCTGCACTCACTACTCACTACTCTGCACTCACTACTCACTACTCACTACTCTGCACTCACTGCTCTGCACTCACTACTCTGCACTCACTACTCACTACTCTGCACTCACTACTCTGCACTCACTACTCACTACTCTGCACTCACTACTCTGCACTCACTACTCACTACTCACGACTCTGCACTCACCACTCTGCACTCACCACTCTGCACTCACCACTCTGCACTCACCACTCACTACTCACTACTCTGCACTCACTACTCTGCACTCACTACTCACTACTCTGCACTCACTACTCTGCACTCACTACTCACCACTCTGCACTCACCACTCTGCACTCACTACTCTGCACTCACCACTCACTACTCTGCACTCACTACTCACTACTCTGCACTCACTACTCTGCACTCACTACTCACTACTCTGTACTCACTACTCACTACTCACTACTCTGCACTCACTACTCACTACTCACTACTCTGCACTCACTACTCTGCACTCACTACTCTGCACTCACTACTCTGCATTCACTACTCACTACTCACCACTCTGCACTCACTACTCTGCACTCACTACTCACTACTCACTACTCTGCACTCACTACTCACTACTCTGCACTCACCACTCTGCACTCACCACTCTGCACTCAACACTTTGCACTCACCACTCTGCACTCACCACTCTACACTCACCACTCTACACTCACTACTCTGCACTCACTACTCTGCACTCACTACTCACTACCCTGCACTCACTACTCTGCACTCACTACTCTGCACTCACTACTCACTACTCTGCACTCACTACTCTGCCCTCACTACTCACTACTCTGCACTCACTACTCCGCACTCACTACTCACTACTCTGCACTCACTACTCACTACTCTGCACTCACTACTCACTACTCGGCACTCACTACTCGGCACTCACTACTCAGCACTCACTACTCGGCACTCACTACTTGGCACTCACTACTCTGCACTCACTACTCTGCACTCACTATTCTGCACTCACTACTCTGCACTCACTACTCTGTACTCACTACTCACTACTCTGCACTCACTACTCTGCACTCACTACTCTGCACTCACCACTCACTACTCTGCACTCACTACTCACTACTCAACACTCACTGCTCTGCACTCACTACTCTGCACTCACTACTCACTACTCTGCACTCACTACTCTGCACTCACTACTCACTACTCTGCACTCACTACTCTGTACTCACTACTCACTACTCTGCACTCACCACTCTGCACTCACCACTCTGCACTCACCACTCTGCACTCACCACTCACTACTCACTACTCTGCACTCACTACTCTGCACTCACTACTCACTACTCTGCACTCACTACTCACTACTCTGCACTGACTACTCACTACTCTGCACCAACTACTCACTACTCTGCACTCATTACTCTGCACTCACTATTCTGCACTCACTACTCTGCACTCACGACTCAACACTCTGCATTCACCACACTGCATTCACCACTCTGCACTCACCACTCACTACTCAGCACTCACTACTCACTACTCTGCACTCACTACTCTGCACTCACTACTCACTACTCACTACTCTGCACTCACTACTCACTACTCACTACTCTGCTCTCACTACTCACTACTCACTACTCTGCACTCACTACTCACTACTCTGCACTCACTACTCTGCACTCACTACTCTGCACTCACTACTCTGCACTCACTACTCACTACTCACTACTCTGCACTCACTAATCAGTACTCACTACTCTGCACTCACTTCTCACTACTCTGCACTCACTACTCTGCACTCACTACTCACTACTCTGCACTCACTACCCTGCCCTCACTACTCACTACTCTGCACTCACTACTCTGCACTCACTACTCAGTACTCTGCACTCACTACTCACTACTCGGCACTCACTACTCGGCACTCACTACTCCCTACTCTGTACTCACTACTCACTACTCTGCACTCACTACTCACTACTCTGCACTTACTACTCACTACTCTGCACTCACTACTCACTACTTTGCCCTCACTACTCACTACTCTGCACTCACTTCTCACTACTCTGCACTCACTACTCACTACTCTGCACTCACTACTCACTACTCACTACTCTGCACTCACTACTCTGCACTCACTACTCACTGCTCTGTACTCACTACTCTGCACTCACTACTCATTACTCTGCACTCACTACTCTGCACTCACTACTCACTACTCACTACTCTGCACTCACCACTCTGCACTCACCACTCTGCACTCACCACTCTGCACTCACCACTCACTACTCACTACTCTGCACTCACTACTCTGCACTCACTACTCTGCACTCACTACTCACTACTCACTACTCACTACTCTGCACTCACTACTCACTACTCTGCACTCACTACTCACGACCCTGCACTCACTACTCTGCACTCACTACTCTGCACTCACTACTCTGCACTCACTACTCAGCACTCACTACTCACTACTCTGCACTCACTACTCTGCCCTCACTACTCACTACTCTGCACTCACTACTCTGCACTCACTACTCACTACTCTGCACTCACTACTCAAAACTCTGCACTCACTACTCACTATTCTGCACTCACTACTCGGCACTCACTACTCAGCACTCACTACTCAGCACTCACTACTCGCCACTCACTACTCTGCACTCACTACTCCCTACTCAGCACTCACTACTCTGCACTCACTATTCTGCACTCACTACTCTGCACTCACTACTCTGCACTCACTACTCTGCACTCACTACTCACTACTCACTACTCTGCACTCACTACTCACTGCTCTGCACTCACTACTCTGCACTCACTACTCTGCACTCACTACTCTGCACTCACCACTCACCACTCACTACTCACTACTCTGCACTCACTACTCACTACTCTGCACTCACTGCTCTGCACTCACTACTATGCACTCACTACTCACTACTCTGCACTAACTACTCTGCACTCACTACTCACTACTCTGCACTCACTACTCACTACTCTGCACTGACTACTCACTACTCTGCACTCACTACTCACTACTCTGCACTCACTACTCTGCACTCATGACTCACCACTCTGCACTCACCACTCTGTACTCACCACTCTGCACTCTCCACTCACTACTCTGCACTCACTACTCACTACTCTGCACTCACTACTCTGCACTCACTACTCACTACACACTACTCACTATTCTGCACTCTCTACTCACTACTCACTACTCTGCACTCACTACTCACTACTCTGCACTCACTACTCACTACTCTGCACTCACTACTCACTACTCTGCACTGACTACTCACTACTCTGCACTCACTACTCACTACTCTGCACTCACTACTCTGCACTCACGACTCACCACTCTGCACTCACCACTCTGTACTCACCACTCTGCACTCTCCACTCACTACTCTGCACTCACGACTCACCACTCTGCACTCACCACTCTGTACTCACCACTCTGCACTCTTCACTCACTACTCGGCACTTACTACTCTGCACTCACTACTCTGCACTCACTACTCACTACTCACCACTCTGCACTCACCACTCTGCACTCACCACTCACTACTCACTACTCTGCACTCACTAATCACTACTCACTATTCTGCACTCACTACTCACTACTCACTACTCTGCACTCACTACTCTGCACTCACTACTCACTACTCTGCCCTCACTACTCACTACTCTGCACTCACTACTCCGCACTCACTACTCACTACTCTGCACTCACTACTCACTATTCTGCACTCACTACTCGGCACTCACTACTCGGCACTCACTACTCTGCACTCACTACTCCCTACTCTGCACTCACTACTCACTACTCTGCACTCACTACTCACTACTCTGCACTTACTACTCACTACTCTGCACTCACTACTCACTACTCACTACTCACTACTCACTACTCACTACTCTGCACTCACTACTCTGCACTCACCACTCTGCACTCACCACTCTGCACTCACCACTCACTACTCACTACTCTGCACTCACTACTCTGCACTCACTACTCTGCACTCACTACTCACTACTCACTACTCACTACTCTGCACTCACTACTCACTACTCTGCACTCACTACTCTGCACTCACTACTCTGCACTCACTACTCTGCACTCACTACTCACCACTCTGCACTCACCACTCTGCACTCACCACTCTGCACTCACTACTCTGCACTCACCACTCACTACTCTGCACCAACTACTCACTACTCTGCACTCACTACTCTGCACTCACTACTCTGCACTCACTACTCCTCACTCACTACTCTGCACTCACTACTCTACACTCACTACTCACTACTCACCACTCTGCACTCACCACTCTGCACTCACTACTCACTACTCTGCACTCACTACTCTGCACTCACTACTCACTACTTTGCCCTCACTACTCACTACTCTGCACTCACTACTCACTACTCTGCACTCACTACTCACTACTCTGCACTCACTACTCTGCACTCACTACTCACTACTCTGTACTCACTACTCTGCACTCACTACTCACTACTCTGCACTCACTACTCTGCACTCACTACTCACTGCTCACTACTATGCACTCACCACTCTGCACTCACCACTCTGTACTCACCACTCTGCACTCACCACTCACTACTCACTACTCTGCACTCACTACTCTGCACTCACTACTCTGCACTCACTACTCACTACTCACTACTCTGCACTCACTACTCTGCACTCACTACTCACTACTCTATACTCACTACTCTGCACTCACTACTCTGCATTCACTACTCTGCACTCACTACTCACCACTCTGCACTCACCACTCTGCACTCACTAATCTGCACTCACCACTCACTACTCTGCACTAACTACTCACTACTCTGCACTCACTACTCTGCACTCACTACTCACTACTCACTACTCTGCACTCACTACTCACTACTCACTACTCTGCACTGCACTTGCTACTCACTACTCACTACTCTGCACTCACTACTCACTACTCTGCACTCACTACTCTGCACTCACTACTCTGCACTCACTACTCACTACTCACCACTCTGCACTCACCACTCTGCACTCACCACTCTGCACTCACCACTCTGCACTCACTACTCACTACTCTGCACTCACTACTCTGCACTCACTACTCACTACTCTGCACTCACTAATCACTACTCTGCACTCACTAATCACTACTCTGCACTCACTACTCACTACTCTGCACTCACTACTCTGCACTCACTACTCTGCACTCACTACTCTGCACTCACTACTCCGCACTCACTACTCAGTACTCTGCACTCACTACTCACTACTTGGCTCTCACTACTCGGCACTCACTACTCTGCACTCACTACTCCCTACTCTGTACTCACTACTCACTACTCTGCACTCACTACTCACTACTCTGCACTTACTACTCACTACTCTGCACTCACTACTCACTACTCTGCACTCACTACTCTGCACTCACTACTCACTACTCACTATTCTGCACTCACCACTCTGCACTCACCACTCTGCACTCACCACTCACTACTCACCACTCTGCACTCACCACTCTGCATTTACCACTCTGCACTCACCACTCTGCACTCACTACTCACTACTCTGTACTTACTACTCACTACTCTGCACTCACTAATCACTACTCTGCACTCACTACTCACTACTCTGCACTCACTACTCTGCACTCACTACTCTGCACTCACTACTCTGCACTCACTACTCACTACTCACTACTCTGCACTCACTACTCACTACTCTGCACTGACTACTCACTACTCTGCACTCACTACTCACTATTCTGCACTCATTACTCTGCACTCACTACTCCTCACTCACTACTCTGCACTCACCACTCACTACTCTGCACTAACTACTCACTACTCTGCACTCACTACTCTGCACTCACTACTCATTACTCTGCACTCACTACTCACTACTCTGCACTCACTACTCACTACTCACTACTCTGTACTCACTACTCACTACTGTGCACTCACTACTCTGCACTCACTACTCTGCACTCACTACTCACTACTCACCACTCTGCACTCACCACTCTGCATTTACCACTCTGCACTCACCACTCTGCACTCACTACTCACTACTCTGTACTTACTACTCACCACTCTGCACTCACTACTCACTACTTTGCCCTCACTACTCACTACTCTGCACTCACTACTCACTACTCTGCACTCACTACTCACTACTAACTACTCTGCACTCACTGCTCTGCACTCACTACTATGCACTCACTACTCACTACTCTGCACTCACTACTCTGCACTCACTACTCACTACTCTGCACTCACTACTCTGGACTCACTACTCACTACTCACTACTCTGCACTCACTACTCTGCACTCACTACTCACTACTCTGCACTCACCACTCTGCACTCACTACTCACTACTCACTACTCACTACTCACTACTCTGCACTCACTACTCTGCACTCACTACTCACTATTCTGCACTCAGTACTCGGCACTCACTACTCGGCACTCACTATTCTGCACTCACTACTCCCTACTCTGCACTCACTACTCACTACTCACTACTCTGCACTCACTGCTCGGCACTCACTACTATGCACTCACTACTCACTACTCTGCACTCACTACTCTGCACTCACTACTCACTACTCTGCACTCACTACTCTGCACTCACTACTCACTACTCTGCTCCACCACTCTGCACTCACCACTCTGCACTGACCACTCTGCACTCACCACTCACTACTCACTATTCTGCACTCACTACTCTACACTCACTACTCTATACTCACTACTCTGCACTCACTACTCACTACTCACTACTCACTACTCTGCACTGACTACTCGCTACTCTGCACTGACTACTCACTACTCTGCACTCACTACTCACTACTCTGCACTCACTACTCTGCACTCACTACTCTGCATTCACGACTCACCACTCTGCACTCACCACTCTGCACTCACCACTCTGCACTCTCCACTCACTACTCTGCACTCACTACTCACTACTCTGCACTCACTACTCTGCACTCACTACTCACTACACACTACTCTCTATTCTGCACTCACTACTCACTACTCACTATTCTGCACTCACTACTCACTACTCTGCACTCACTACTCACTACTCTGCACTCACTACTCTGCACTCACTACTCACTACTCACCACTCTGCACTCACCACTCTGCACTCACCACTCTGCACTCACTACTCACTACTCTGCACTCACTACTCACTACTCACTACTCTGCACTCACTAATCACTACTCACTACTCTGCACTCACTACTCACTACTCACTACTCTGCACTCGCTACTCACTACTCTGCCCTCACTATTCTGCCCTCACTACTCACTACTTTGCACTCACTACTCCGCACTCACTACTCTGCATCACCACTCACTACTCTGCACTCACTACTCACTACTCTGCACTCACTACTCTGCACTCACTACTCACTACTCTGTACTCACTACTCACTACTCACTACTCTGCACTCACTACTCACTACTCTGCACTCACTACTCTGCACTCACTACTCTGCACTCACTACTCTGCATTCACTACTCACTACTCACCACTCTGCACTCACTACTCTGCACTCACTACTCACTACTCACTACTCTGCACTCACTACTCACTACTCTCCACTCACCATTCTGCACTCACCACTCTGCACTCAACACTTTGCACTCACCACTCTGCACTCACCACTCTACACTCACCACTCTATACTCACTACTCTGCACTCACTACTCTGCACTCACTACTCACTACTCTGCACTCACTACTCTGCACTCACTACTCTGCACTCACTACTCACTACTCTGCACTCACTACTCTGCCCTCACTACTCACTACTCTGCACTCACTACTCCGCACTCACTACTCACTACTCTGCACTCACTACTCACTACTCTGCACTCACTACTCACTATTCTGAACTCACTACTCGGCACTCACTACTCAGCACTCACTACTCGGCACTCACTACTTGGCACTCACTACTCTGCACTCACTACTCCCTACTCTGCACTCACTACTCTGCACTCACTATCCTGCACTCACTACTCTGCACTCACTACTCTGCACTCACTACTCACTACTCTGCACTCACTACTCTGCACTCACTACTCTGCACTCACCACTCACTACTCTGCACTCACTACTCACTACTCACTACTCTACACTCACTGCTCTGCACTCACTACTCTGCACTCACTACTCTGCACTCACTACTCTGCACTCACTACTCACTACTCTGCACTCACTACTCTGTACTCACTACTCACTACTCTGCACTCACCACTCTGCACTCACCACTCTGCACTCACCACTCTGCACTCACCACTCACTACTCACTACTCTGCACTCACTACTCTCTCACTACTCTGCACTCACTACTCACTACTCTGCACTCACTACTCACTACTCACTACTCTGCACTCACTGCTCTGCACTCACTACTCTGCACTCACTACTCACTACTCTGCACTCACTACTCTGCACTCACTACTCACTACTCTGCACTCACTACTCTGCACTCACTACTCACTACTCACGACTCTGCACTCACCACTCTGCACTCACCACTCTGCACTCACCACTCTGCACTCACCACTCACTACTCACTACTCTGCACTCACTACTCTGCACTCACTACTCACTACTCTGCACTCACTACTCTGCACTCACTACTCACCACTCTGCACTCACCACTCTGCACTCACTACTCTGCACTCACCACTCACTACTCTGCACTCACTACTCACTACTCTGCACTCACTACTCTGCACTCACTACTCACTACTCTGTACTCACTACTCACTACTCACTACTCTGCACTCACTACTCACTACTCACTACTCTGCACTCACTACTCTGCACTCACTACTCTGCACTCACTACTCTGCATTCACTACTCACTACTCACCACTCTGCACTCACTACTCTGCACTCACTACTCACTACTCACTACTCTGCACTCACTACTCACTACTCTGCACTCACCACTCTGCACTCACCACTCTGCACTCAACACTTTGCACTCACCACTCTGCACTCACCACTCTACACTCACCACTCTACACTCACTACTCTGCACTCACTACTCTGCACTCACTACTCACTACCCTGCACTCACTACTCTGCACTCACTACTCTGCACTCACTACTCACTACTCTGCACTCACTACTCTGCCCTCACTACTCACTACTCTGCACTCACTACTCACTACTCTGCACTCACTACTCTGCACTCACTACTCTGCATTCACGACTCACCACTCTGCACTCACCACTCTGCACTCACCACTCTGCACTCTCCACTCACTACTCTGCACTCACTACTCACTACTCTGCACTCACTACTCTGCACTCACTACTCACTACACACTACTCTCTATTCTGCACTCACTACTCACTACTCACTATTCTGCACTCACTACTCACTACTCTGCACTCACTACTCACTACTCTGCACTCACTACTCTGCACTCACTACTCACTACTCACCACTCTGCACTCACCACTCTGCACTCACCACTCTGCACTCACTACTCACTACTCTGCACTCACTACTCACTACTCACTACTCTGCACTCACTAATCACTACTCACTACTCTGCACTCACTACTCACTACTCTGCACTCGCTACTCACTACTCTGCCCTCACTATTCTGCCCTCACTACTCACTACTTTGCACTCACTACTCCGCACTCACTACTCTGCATCACCACTCACTACTCTGCACTCACTACTCACTACTCTGCACTCACTACTCTGCACTCACTACTCACTACTCTGTACTCACTACTCACTACTCACTACTCTGCACTCACTACTCACTACTCTGCACTCACTACTCTGCACTCACTACTCTGCACTCACTACTCTGCATTCACTACTCACTACTCACCACTCTGCACTCACTACTCTGCACTCACTACTCACTACTCACTACTCTGCACTCACTACTCACTACTCTCCACTCACCATTCTGCACTCACCACTCTGCACTCAACACTTTGCACTCACCACTCTGCACTCACCACTCTACACTCACCACTCTATACTCACTACTCTGCACTCACTACTCTGCACTCACTACTCACTACTCTGCACTCACTACTCTGCACTCACTACTCACTACTCTGCACTCACTACTCTGCCCTCACTACTCACTACTCTGCACTCACTACTCCGCACTCACTACTCACTACTCTGCACTCACTACTCACTACTCTGCACTCACTACTCACTATTCTGAACTCACTACTCGGCACTCACTACTCAGCACTCACTACTCGGCACTCACTACTTGGCACTCACTACTCTGCACTCACTACTCCCTACTCTGCACTCACTACTCTGCACTCACTATCCTGCACTCACTACTCTGCACTCACTACTCTGCACTCACTACTCACTACTCTGCACTCACTACTCTGCACTCACTACTCTGCACTCACCACTCACTACTCTGCACTCACTACTCACTACTCACTACTCTACACTCACTGCTCTGCACTCACTACTCTGCACTCACTACTCTGCACTCACTACTCTGCACTCACTACTCACTACTCTGCACTCACTACTCTGTACTCACTACTCACTACTCTGCACTCACCACTCTGCACTCACCACTCTGCACTCACCACTCTGCACTCACCACTCACTACTCACTACCTGCACTCACTACTCACTACTCTGCACTCACTACTCACTACTCACTACTCTGCACTCACTGCTCTGCACTCACTACTCTGCACTCACTACTCACTACTCTGCACTCACTACTCTGCACTCACCTACTCCTGGCACTCACTACTCTGCACTCACTACTCACTACTCACTACTCACTCTGCACTCACCACTCTGCACTCACCACTCTGCACTCACCACTCTGCACTCACCACTCACTACTCACTACTCTGCACTCACTACTCTGCACTCACTACTCACTACTCTGCACTCACTACTCTGCACTCACTACTCACCACTCTGCACTCACCACTCTGCACTCACTACTCTGCACTCACCACTCACTACTCTGCACTCACTACTCACTACTCTGCACTCACTACTCTGCACTCACTACTCACTACTCTGTACTCACTACTCACTACTCACTACTCTGCACTCACTACTCACTACTCACTACTCTGCACTCACTACTCTGCACTCACTACTCTGCACTCACTACTCTGCATTCACTACTCACTACTCACCACTCTGCACTCACTACTCTGCACTCACTACTCACTACTCACTACTCTGCACTCACTACTCACTACTCTGCACTCACCACTCTGCACTCACCACTCTGCACTCAACACTTTGCACTCACCACTCTGCACTCACCACTCTACACTCACCACTCTACACTCACTACTCTGCACTCACTACTCTGCACTCACTACTCACTACCCTGCACTCACTACTCTGCACTCACTACTCTGCACTCACTACTCACTACTCTGCACTCACTACTCTGCCCTCACTACTCACTACTCTGCACTCACTACTCCGCACTCACTACTCACTACTCTGCACTCACTACTCACTACTCTGCACTCACTACTCACTACTCGGCACTCACTACTCGGCACTCACTACTCAGCACTCACTACTCGGCACTCACTACTTGGCACTCACTACTCTGCACTCACTACTCTGCACTCACTATTCTGCACTCACTACTCTGCACTCACTACTCTGTACTCACTACTCACTACTCTGCACTCACTACTCTGCACTCACTACTCTGCACTCACCACTCACTACTCTGCACTCACTACTCACTACTCAACACTCACTGCTCTGCACTCACTACTCTGCACTCACTACTCACTACTCTGCACTCACTACTCTGCACTCACTACTCACTACTCTGCACTCACTACTCTGTACTCACTACTCACTACTCTGCACTCACCACTCTGCACTCACCACTCTGCACTCACCACTCTGCACTCACCACTCACTACTCACTACTCTGCACTCACTACTCTGCACTCACTACTCACTACTCTGCACTCACTACTCACTACTCTGCACTGACTACTCACTACTCTGCACCAACTACTCACTACTCTGCACTCATTACTCTGCACTCACTATTCTGCACTCACTACTCTGCACTCACGACTCAACACTCTGCATTCACCACACTGCATTCACCACTCTGCACTCACCACTCACTACTCAGCACTCACTACTCACTACTCTGCACTCACTACTCTGCACTCACTACTCACTACTCACTACTCTGCACTCACTACTCACTACTCACTACTCTGCTCTCACTACTCACTACTCACTACTCTGCACTCACTACTCACTACTCTGCACTCACTACTCTGCACTCACTACTCTGCACTCACTACTCTGCACTCACTACTCACTACTCACTACTCTGCACTCACTAATCAGTACTCACTACTCTGCACTCACTTCTCACTACTCTGCACTCACTACTCTGCACTCACTACTCACTACTCTGCACTCACTACCCTGCCCTCACTACTCACTACTCTGCACTCACTACTCTGCACTCACTACTCAGTACTCTGCACTCACTACTCACTACTCGGCACTCACTACTCGGCACTCACTACTCCCTACTCTGTACTCACTACTCACTACTCTGCACTCACTACTCACTACTCTGCACTTACTACTCACTACTCTGCACTCACTACTCACTACTTTGCCCTCACTACTCACTACTCTGCACTCACTACTCACTACTCTGCACTCACTACTCACTACTCTGCACTCACTACTCACTACTCACTACTCTGCACTCACTACTCTGCACTCACTACTCACTGCTCTGTACTCACTACTCTGCACTCACTACTCATTACTCTGCACTCACTACTCTGCACTCACTACTCACTACTCACTACTCTGCACTCACCACTCTGCACTCACCACTCTGCACTCACCACTCACTACTCACTACTCTGCACTCACTACTCTGCACTCACTACTCTGCACTCACTACTCACTACTCACTACTCACTACTCTGCACTCACTACTCACTACTCTGCACTCACTACTCACGACCCTGCACTCACTACTCTGCACTCACTACTCTGCACTCACTACTCTGCACTCACTACTCAGCACTCACTACTCACTACTCTGCACTCACTACTCTGCCCTCACTACTCACTACTCTGCACTCACTACTCTGCACTCACTACTCACTACTCTGCACTCACTACTCAAAACTCTGCACTCACTACTCACTATTCTGCACTCACTACTCGGCACTCACTACTCAGCACTCACTACTCAGCACTCACTACTCGCCACTCACTACTCTGCACTCACTACTCCCTACTCAGCACTCACTACTCTGCACTCACTATTCTGCACTCACTACTCTGCACTCACTACTCTGCACTCACTACTCTGCACTCACTACTCACTACTCACTACTCTGCACTCACTACTCACTGCTCTGCACTCACTACTCTGCACTCACTACTCTGCACTCACTACTCTGCACTCACCACTCACCACTCACTACTCACTACTCTGCACTCACTACTCACTACTCTGCACTCACTGCTCTGCACTCACTACTATGCACTCACTACTCACTACTCTGCACTAACTACTCTGCACTCACTACTCACTACTCTGCACTCACTACTCACTACTCTGCACTGACTACTCACTACTCTGCACTCACTACTCACTACTCTGCACTCACTACTCTGCACTCATGACTCACCACTCTGCACTCACCACTCTGTACTCACCACTCTGCACTCTCCACTCACTACTCTGCACTCACTACTCACTACTCTGCACTCACTACTCTGCACTCACTACTCACTACACACTACTCACTATTCTGCACTCTCTACTCACTACTCACTACTCTGCACTCACTACTCACTACTCTGCACTCACTACTCACTACTCTGCACTCACTACTCACTACTCTGCACTGACTACTCACTACTCTGCACTCACTACTCACTACTCTGCACTCACTACTCTGCACTCACGACTCACCACTCTGCACTCACCACTCTGTACTCACCACTCTGCACTCTCCACTCACTACTCTGCACTCACGACTCACCACTCTGCACTCACCACTCTGTACTCACCACTCTGCACTCTTCACTCACTACTCGGCACTTACTACTCTGCACTCACTACTCTGCACTCACTACTCACTACTCACCACTCTGCACTCACCACTCTGCACTCACCACTCACTACTCACTACTCTGCACTCACTAATCACTACTCACTATTCTGCACTCACTACTCACTACTCACTACTCTGCACTCACTACTCTGCACTCACTACTCACTACTCTGCCCTCACTACTCACTACTCTGCACTCACTACTCCGCACTCACTACTCACTACTCTGCACTCACTACTCACTATTCTGCACTCACTACTCGGCACTCACTACTCGGCACTCACTACTCTGCACTCACTACTCCCTACTCTGCACTCACTACTCACTACTCTGCACTCACTACTCACTACTCTGCACTTACTACTCACTACTCTGCACTCACTACTCACTACTCACTACTCACTACTCACTACTCACTACTCTGCACTCACTACTCTGCACTCACCACTCTGCACTCACCACTCTGCACTCACCACTCACTACTCACTACTCTGCACTCACTACTCTGCACTCACTACTCTGCACTCACTACTCACTACTCACTACTCACTACTCTGCACTCACTACTCACTACTCTGCACTCACTACTCTGCACTCACTACTCTGCACTCACTACTCTGCACTCACTACTCACCACTCTGCACTCACCACTCTGCACTCACCACTCTGCACTCACTACTCTGCACTCACCACTCACTACTCTGCACCAACTACTCACTACTCTGCACTCACTACTCTGCACTCACTACTCTGCACTCACTACTCCTCACTCACTACTCTGCACTCACTACTCTACACTCACTACTCACTACTCACCACTCTGCACTCACCACTCTGCACTCACTACTCACTACTCTGCACTCACTACTCTGCACTCACTACTCACTACTTTGCCCTCACTACTCACTACTCTGCACTCACTACTCACTACTCTGCACTCACTACTCACTACTCTGCACTCACTACTCTGCACTCACTACTCACTACTCTGTACTCACTACTCTGCACTCACTACTCACTACTCTGCACTCACTACTCTGCACTCACTACTCACTGCTCACTACTATGCACTCACCACTCTGCACTCACCACTCTGTACTCACCACTCTGCACTCACCACTCACTACTCACTACTCTGCACTCACTACTCTGCACTCACTACTCTGCACTCACTACTCACTACTCACTACTCTGCACTCACTACTCTGCACTCACTACTCACTACTCTATACTCACTACTCTGCACTCACTACTCTGCATTCACTACTCTGCACTCACTACTCACCACTCTGCACTCACCACTCTGCACTCACTAATCTGCACTCACCACTCACTACTCTGCACTAACTACTCACTACTCTGCACTCACTACTCTGCACTCACTACTCACTACTCACTACTCTGCACTCACTACTCACTACTCACTACTCTGCACTGCACTTGCTACTCACTACTCACTACTCTGCACTCACTACTCACTACTCTGCACTCACTACTCTGCACTCACTACTCTGCACTCACTACTCACTACTCACCACTCTGCACTCACCACTCTGCACTCACCACTCTGCACTCACCACTCTGCACTCACTACTCACTACTCTGCACTCACTACTCTGCACTCACTACTCACTACTCTGCACTCACTAATCACTACTCTGCACTCACTAATCACTACTCTGCACTCACTACTCACTACTCTGCACTCACTACTCTGCACTCACTACTCTGCACTCACTACTCTGCACTCACTACTCCGCACTCACTACTCAGTACTCTGCACTCACTACTCACTACTTGGCTCTCACTACTCGGCACTCACTACTCTGCACTCACTACTCCCTACTCTGTACTCACTACTCACTACTCTGCACTCACTACTCACTACTCTGCACTTACTACTCACTACTCTGCACTCACTACTCACTACTCTGCACTCACTACTCTGCACTCACTACTCACTACTCACTATTCTGCACTCACCACTCTGCACTCACCACTCTGCACTCACCACTCACTACTCACCACTCTGCACTCACCACTCTGCATTTACCACTCTGCACTCACCACTCTGCACTCACTACTCACTACTCTGTACTTACTACTCACTACTCTGCACTCACTAATCACTACTCTGCACTCACTACTCACTACTCTGCACTCACTACTCTGCACTCACTACTCTGCACTCACTACTCTGCACTCACTACTCACTACTCACTACTCTGCACTCACTACTCACTACTCTGCACTGACTACTCACTACTCTGCACTCACTACTCACTATTCTGCACTCATTACTCTGCACTCACTACTCCTCACTCACTACTCTGCACTCACCACTCACTACTCTGCACTAACTACTCACTACTCTGCACTCACTACTCTGCACTCACTACTCACTACTCTGCACTCACTACTCACTACTCTGCACTCACTACTCACTACTCACTACTCTGTACTCACTACTCACTACTGTGCACTCACTACTCTGCACTCACTACTCTGCACTCACTACTCACTACTCACCACTCTGCACTCACCACTCTGCATTTACCACTCTGCACTCACCACTCTGCACTCACTACTCACTACTCTGTACTTACTACTCACCACTCTGCACTCACTACTCACTACTTTGCCCTCACTACTCACTACTCTGCACTCACTACTCACTACTCTGCACTCACTACTCACTACTAACTACTCTGCACTCACTGCTCTGCACTCACTACTATGCACTCACTACTCACTACTCTGCACTCACTACTCTGCACTCACTACTCACTACTCTGCACTCACTACTCTGGACTCACTACTCACTACTCACTACTCTGCACTCACTACTCTGCACTCACTACTCACTACTCTGCACTCACCACTCTGCACTCACTACTCACTACTCACTACTCACTACTCACTACTCTGCACTCACTACTCTGCACTCACCACTCTGCACTCACCACTCTGCACTCACCACTCTGCACTCATCACTCTGCACTCACCACTCTGCACTCACTACTCTGCACTCACCACTCACTACTCTGCACTCACTACTCACTACTCTGCACTCACTACTCTGCACTCACTACTCACTACTCTGTATTCACTACTCACTACTCACTACTCTGCACTCACTACTCACTACTCTGCACTCACTACTCTGCACTCACTACTCTGCATTCACTACTCACTAATCACCAATCTGCACTCACTACTCTGCACTCACTACTCACTACTCACTACTCTGCACTCACTACTCACTACTCTCCACTCACCACTCTGCACTCACCACTCTGCACTCAACACTTTGCACTCACCACTCTGCACTCACCACTCTACACTCACCACTATATACTCACTACTCTGCACTCACTACTCTGCACTCACTACTCACTACTCTGCACTCACTACTCTGCACTCACTACTCTGCACTCACTACTCACTACTCACTACTCTGCCCTCACTACTCACTACTCTGCACTCACTACTCTGCACTCACTACTCACTACTCTGCACTCACTACTCACTACTCTGCACTCACTACTCACTATTCTGAACTCACTACTCGGCACTCACTACTCAGCACTCACTACTCGGCACTCACTACTTGGCACTCACTACTCTGCACTCACTACTCCCTACTCTGCACTCACTACTCTGCACTCACTATTCTGCACTCACTACTCTGCACTCACTACTCTGCACTCACTACTCACTACTCTGCACTCACTACTCTGCACTCACTACTCTGCACTCACCACTCACTACTCTGCACTCACTACTCACTACTCACTACTCTACACTCACTGCTCTGCACTCACTACTCTGCACTCACTACTCACTACTCTGCACTCACTACTCTGCACTCACTACTCACTACTCTGCACTTACTACTCTGTACTCACTACTCACTATTCTGCACTCACCACTCTGCACTCACCACTCTGCACTCACCACTCTGCACTCACCACTCACTACTCACTACTCTGCACTCACTACTCTCTCACTACTCTGCACTCACTACTCACTACTCACTACTCTGCACTCACTACTCACTACTCACTACTCTGCACTCACTGCTCTGCACTCACTACTCTGCACTCACTACTCACTACTCTGCACTCACTACTCTGCACTCACTACTCACTACTCTGCACTCACTACTCTGCACTCACTACTCACTACTCACTACTCTGCACTCACCACTCTGCACTCACCACTCACTACTCACTACTCTGCACTCACTACTCTGCACTCACTACTCACTACTCCGCACTCACTACTCTGCACTCACTACTCACCACTCTGCACTCACCACTCTGCACTCACCACTCTGCACTCACTACTCTGCACTCACCACTCACTACTCTGCACTCACTACTCACTACTCTGCACTCACTACTCTGCACTCACTACTCACTACTCACTACTCTGCACTCACTACTCACTACTCACTACTCTGCACTCACTACTCTGCACTCACTACTCTGCACTCACTACTCTGCATTCACTACTCACTACTCACCACTCTGCACTCACTATTCTGCACTCACTACTCACTACTCTACACTCACTACTCACTACTCTGCACTCACAACTCTGCACTCACTACTCACTACTCACTACTCTGCACTCACTACTCACTACTCACTACTCACTATTCTGCACTCACTACTCTGCACTCACTACTCACTACTCACTACTCTGCACTCACTACTCACTACTTTGCACTCACTACTCTGCACTCACTACTCTGCACTCAGTACTCACTACTCTGCACTCACTACTCACTACTCGGCACTCACCACTCACTACTCTGCACTGACTACTCACTACTCTGCACTCACTACTCTGCACTCACTACTCACTACTCTGCACTCACCAATCTGCACTCACCACTCTGCACTCACTACTCTGCACTCACTTCTCTGCACTTACTACTCTGCACTCACTACTCACTACTCACTACTCTGCACTCACTACTCACTACTCTGCACTGACTACTCACTACTCTGCACTCACTACTCACTACTCTGCACTCATTACTCTGCACTCACTACTCTGCACTCACTACTCTGCACTCACGACTCACCACTCTGCACTCACCACTCTGCACTCACCACTCTGCACTCACCACTCACTACTCTGCACTCACTACTCTGCACTCACTACTCTGCACTCACTACTCACTACTCACTACTCTGCACCCACTACTCACTACTCACTACTCTGCACTCACTACTCACTACTCTGCACTCACTACTCACTACTCTGCACTCACTACTCTGCACTCACTACTCTGCACTCACTACTCACTACTCACCACTCTGCACTCACCACTCTGCACTCACCACTCTGCACTCACCACTCTGCACTCACTACTCACTAATCTGCACTCACTACTTACTACTCTGCACTCACTACTCACTACTCTGCACTCACTAATCACTACTCACTACTCTGCACTCACTACTCACTACTCACTACTCTGCACTCACTACTCTGCACTCACTACTCACTACTCTGCACTCACTACTCTGCCCTCACTACTCACTACTCTGCACTCACTACTCCGCACTCACTACTCAGTACTCTGCACTCACTACTCACTACTTGGCTCTCACTACTCGGCACTCACTACTCTGCACTCACTACTCCCTACTCTGTACTCACTACTCACTACTCTGCACTCACTACTCACTACTCTGCACTTACTACTCACTACTCTGCACTCAATACTCACTACTCTGCACTCACTACTCTGCACTCACTACTCACTACTCACTATTCTGCACTCACCACTCTGCACTCACCACTCTGCACTCACCACTCTGCACTCACCACTCTGCACTCACCACTCACTACTCACTACTCTGCACTCACTACTCTGCACTCACTACTCTGCACTCACTACTCACTACTCACTACTCTGCACTCACTACTCACTACTCTGCACTGACTACTCACTACTCTGCACTCACTACTCACTATTCTGCACTCATTACTCTGCACTCACTACTCCTCACTCACTACTCTGCACTTACCACTCACTACTCTGCACTAACTACTCACTACTCTGCACTCACTACTCTGCACTCACTACTCACTACTCTGCACTCACTACTCACTACTCTGCACTCACTACTCACTACTCACTACTCTGTACTCACTACTCACTACTGTGCACTCACTACTCTGCACTCACTACTCTGCACTCACTACTCACTACTCACCACTCTGCACTCACCACTCTGCATTTACCACTCTGCACTCACCACTCTGCACTCACTACTCACTACTCTGTACTTACTACTCACTACTCTGCACTCACTACTCACTACTTTGCCCTCACTACTCACTACTCTGCACTCACTACTCACTACTCTGCACTCACTACTCACTACTAACTACTCTGCACTCACTGCTCTGCACTCACTACTATGCACTCACTACTCACTACTCTGCACTCACTACTCTGCACTCACTACTCACTACTCTGCACTCACTACTCTGGACTCACTACTCACTACACACTACTCTGCACTCACCACTCTGCACTCACCACTCTGCACTCACCACTCTGCACTCACCACTCACTACTCACTATTCTGCACTCACTACTCTGCACTCACTACTCTACACTCACTACTCTGCACTCACTACTCACTATTCACTACTCACTACTCTGCACTCACTACTCACTACTCTGCACTGACTACTCACTACTCTGCACTGACTACTCACTACTCTGCACTCACTACTATGTACTCACTACTCTGCACTCACGACTCACCACTCTGCACTCACCACTCTGCACTCACCACTCTGCACTCTCCACTCACTACTCTGCACTCACTACTCACTACTCTGCACTCACTACTCTGCACTCACTACTCACTACACACTACTCACTATTCTGCACTCACTACTCACTACTCACTACTCTGCACTCACTACTCACTACTCACTACTCTGCACTCACTACTCACTACTCTGCACTCACTACTCTGCACTCACTACTCTGCACTCACTACTCACTACTCACCACTCTGCACTCACCACTCTGCACTCACCACTCTGCACTCACTACTCACTACTCTACACTCACTACTTACTACTCTGCACTCACTACTCACTACTCTGCACTCACTAATCACTACTCACTACTCTGCACTCACTACTCACTACTCACTACTCTGCACTCACTACTCTGCACTCACTACTCTGCACTCACGACTCACCACTCTGCACTCACCACTCTGCACTCACCACTCTGCACTCACCACTCACTACTCTGCACTCACTACTCTGCACTCACTACTCTGCACTCACTACTCACTACTCTGCACCCACTACTCACTACTCACTACTCTACACTCACTACTCACTACTCACTACTCTGCACTCACTACTCTGCACTCACTACTCTGCACTCACTACTCTGCACTCACTACTCACTACTCACCACTCTGCACTCACCACTCTGCACTCACCACTCTGCACTCACCACTCTGCACTCACTAATCTGCACTCACTACTTACTACTCTGCACTCACTACTCACTACTCACTACTCTGCACTCACTAATCACTACTCACTACTCTGCACTCACTACTCACTACTCACTACTCTGCACTCACTACTCTGCACTCACTACTCACTACTCTGCACTCACTACTCTGCCCTCACTACTCACTACTCTGCACTCACTACTCCGCACTCACTACTCAGTACTCTGCACTCACTACTCACTACTTGGCTCTCACTACTCGGCACTCACTACTCTGCACTCACTACTCCCTACTCTGTACTCACTACTCACTACTCTGCACTCACTACTCACTACTCTGCACTTACTACTCACTACTCTGCACTCACTACTCACTACTCTGCACTCACTACTCTGCACTCACTACTCACTACTCACTATTCTGCACTCACCACTCTGCACTCACCACTCTGCACTCACCACTCTGCACTCACCACTCACTACTCACTACTCTGCACTCACTACTCACTACTCTGCACTCACTACTCACTATTCTGAACTCACTACTCGGCACTCACTACTCAGCACTCACTACTCGGCACTCACTACTTGGCACTCACTACTCTGCACTCACTACTCCCTACTCTGCACTCACTACTCTGCACTCACTATTCTGCACTCACTACTCTGCACTCACTACTCTGCACTCACTACTCACTACTCTGCACTCACTACTCTGCACTCACCACTCACTACTCTGCACTCACTACTCACTACTCACTACTCTACACTCACTGCTCTGCACTCACTACTCTGCACTCACTACTCACTACTCTGCACTCACTACTCTGCACTCACTACTCACTACTCTGCACTCACTACTCTGTACTCACTACTCACTACTCTGCACTCACCACTCTGCACTCACCACTCTGCACTCACCACTCTGCACTCACCACTCACTACTCACTACTCTGCACTCACTACTCTCTCACTACTCTGCACTCACTACTCACTACTCACTACTCTGCACTCACTACTCACTACTCTGCACTCACTGCTCTGCACTCACTACTCTGCACTCACTACTCACTACTCTGCACTCACTACTCTGCACTCACTACTCACTACTCTGCACTCACTACTCTGCACTCACTACTCACTACTCACTACTCTGCACTCACCACTCTGCACTCACCACTCACTACTCACTACTCTGCACTCACTACTCTGCACTCACTACTCACTACTCTGCACTCACTACTCTGCACTCACTACTCACCACTCTGCACTCACCACTCACTACTCTGCACTCACTACTCACTACTCTGCACTCACTACTCTGCACTCACTACTCACTACTCTGTACTCACTACTCACTACTCACTACTCTGCACTCACTACTCACTACTCACTACTCTGCACTCACTACTCTGCACTCACTACTCTGCACTCACTACTCTGCATTCACTACTCACTACTCACCACTCTGCACTCACTATTCTGCACTCACTACTCACTACTCACTACTCTACACTCACTACTCACTACTCTGCACTCACAACTCTGCACTCACTACTCTGCACTCACTACTCTGCACTCACTACTCACTACTCACTACTCTGCACTCACTACTCACTATTCTGCACTCACTACTCTGCACTCACTACTCACTACTCACTACTCTGCACTCACTACTCACTACTTTGCACTCACTACTCTGCACTCACTACTCTGCACTCACTACTCACTACTCTGCACTCACCAATCTGCACTCACCACTCTGCACTCCCTACTCACTACTCTGCACTCACTTTTCTGCACTTACTACTCTGCACTCACTACTCACTACTCACTACTCTGCACTCACTACTCACTACTCTGCACTGACTACTCACTACTCTGCACTCACTACTCACTACTCTGCACTCATTACTCTGCACTCACTACTCTGCACTCACTACTCTGCACTCACGACTCACCACTCTGCACTCACCACTCTGCACTCACCACTCTGCACTCACCACTCACTACTCTGCACTCAGTACTCTGCACTCACTACTCTGCACTCACTACTCACTACTCACTACTCTGCACCCACTACTCACTACTCACTACTCTGCACTCACTACTCACTACTCACTACTCTGCACTCACTACTCACTACTCTGCACTCACTACTCTGCACTCACTACTCTGCACTCACTACTCACTACTCACCACTCTGCACTCACCACTCTGCACTCACCACTCTGCACTCACCACTCTGCACTCACTACTCACTAATCTGCACTCACTACTTACTACTCTGCACTCACTACTCACTACTCTGCACTCACTAATCACTACTCACTACTCTGCACTCACTACTCACTACTCACTACTCTGCACTCACTACTCTGCACTCACTACTCACTACTCTGCACTCACTACTCTGCCCTCACTACTCACTACTCTGCACTCACTACTCCGCACTCACTACTCAGTACTCTGCACTCACTACTCACTACTTGGCTCTCACTACTCGGCACTCACTACTCTGCACTCACTACTCCCTACTCTGTACTCACTACTCACTACTCTGCACTCACTACTCACTACTCTGCACTTACTACTCACTACTCTGCACTCACTACTCACTACTCTGCACTCACTACTCTGCACTCACTACTCACTACTCACTATTCTGCACTCACCACTCTGCACTCACCACTCTGCACTCACCACTCTGCACTCACCACTCACTACTCACTACTCTGCACTCACTACTCTGCACTCACTACTCTGCACTCACTACTCACTACTCACTACTCTGCACTCACTACTCACTACTCTGCACTGACTACTCACTACTCTGCACTCACTACTCACTATTCTGCACTCATTACTCTGCACTCACTACTCCTCACTCACTACTCTGCACTCACCACTCACTACTCTGCACTAACTACTCACTACTCTGCACTCACTACTCTGCACTCACTACTCACTACTCTGCACTCACTACTCACTACTCTGCACTCACTACTCTGTACTCACTACTCACTACTGTGCACTCACTACTCTGCACTCACTACTCTGCACTCACTACTCACTACTCACCACTCTGCACTCACCACTCTGCATTTACCACTCTGCACTCACCACGCTGCACTCACTACTCTGTACTTACTACTCACTACTCTGCACTCACTACTCACTACTTTGCCCTCACTACTCACTACTCTGCACTCACTACTCACTACTCTGCACTCACTACTCACTACTAACTACTCTGCACTCACTGCTCTGCACTCACTACTATGCACTCACTACTCACTACTCTGCACTCACTACTCTGCACTCACTACTCACTACTCTGCACTCACTACTCTGGACTCACTACACACTACTCTGCACTCACCACTCTGCACTCACCACTCTGCACTCACCACTCTGCACTCACCACTCACTACTCACTATTCTGCACTCACTACTCTGCACTCACTACTCTACACTCACTACTCTGCACTCACTACTCACTACTCACTACTCTGCACTCACTACTCACTACTCTGCACTGACTACTCACTACTCTGCACTGACTACTCACTACTCTGCACTCACTACTATGTACTCACTACTCTGCACTCACGACTCACCACTCTGCACTCACCACTCTGCACTCACCACTCTGCACTCTCCACTCACTACTCTGCACTCACTACTCACTACTCTGCACTCACTACTCTGCACTCACTACTCACTACACACTACTCACTATTCTGCACTCACTACTCACTACTCACTACTCTGCACTCACTACTCACTACTCACTACTCTGCACTCACTACTCACTACTCTGCACTCACTACTCTGCACTCACTACTCTGCACTCACTACTCACTACTCACCACTCTGCAATCACCACTCTGCACTCACCACTCTGCACTCACTACTCACTACTCTACACTCACTACTTACTACTCTACACTCACTACTCACTACTCTGCACTCACTAATCACTACTCACTACTCTGCACTCACTACTCACTACTCACTACTCTGCACTCACTACTCTGCACTCACTACTCACTACTCTGCCCTCACTATTCTGCCCTCACTACTCACTACTCTGCACTCACTACTCCACACTCACTACTCACTACTCTGCACTCACTACTCACTACTCTGCACTCATTACTCTGCACTCACTACTCTGCACTCACTACTCTGCACTCACGACTCACCACTCTGCACTCACCACTCTGCACTCACCACTCTGCACTCACCACTCACTACTCTGCACTCACTACTCTGCACTCACTACTCTGCACTCACTACTCTGCACTCACTACTCACTACTCACTACTCTGCACCCACTACTCACTACTCACTACTCTGCACTCACTACTCACTACTCACTACTCTGCACTCACTACTCACTACTCTGCACTCACTACTCTGCACTCACTACTCTGCACTCACTACTCACCACTCTGCACTCACCACTCTGCACTCACCACTCTGCACTCACCACTCTGCACTCACTACTCACTAATCTGCACTCACTACTTACTACTCTGCACTCACTACTCACTACTCTGCACTCACTAATCACTACTCACTACTCTGCACTCACTACTCACTACTCACTACTCTGCACTCACTACTCTGCACTCACTACTCACTACTCTGCACTCACTACTCTGCCCTCACTACTCACTACTCTGCACTCACTACTCCGCACTCACTACTCAGTACTCTGCACTCACTACTCACTACTTGGCTCTCACTACTCGGCACTCACTACTCTGCACTCACTACTCCCTACTCTGTACTCACTACTCACTACTCTGCACTCACTACTCACTACTCTGCACTTACTACTCACTACTCTGCACTCACTACTCACTACTCTGCACTCACTACTCTGCACTCACTACTCACTACTCACTATTCTGCACTCACCACTCTGCACTCACCACTCTGCACTCACCACTCTGCACTCACCACTCACTACTCACTACTCTGCACTCACTACTCTGCACTCACTACTCTGCACTCACTACTCACTACTCACTACTCTGCACTCACTACTCACTACTCTGCACTGACTACTCACTACTCTGCACTCACTACT
Source organism: Lissotriton helveticus (assembly GCF_964261635.1). NCBI lineage: Eukaryota > Metazoa > Chordata > Amphibia > Caudata > Salamandridae > Lissotriton > Lissotriton helveticus. The sequence goes on from NC_136062.1 coordinate 377,012,136, forward strand.
CACTATTCTGCACTCATTACTCTGCACTCACTACTCCTCACTCACTACTCTGCACTCACCACTCACTACTCTGCACTAACTACTCACTACTCTGCACTCACTACTCTGCACTCACTACTCACTACTCTGCACTCACTACTCACTACTCTGCACTCACTACTCACTACTCACTACTCTGTACTCACTACTCACTACTGTGCACTCACTACTCTGCACTCACTACTCTGCACTCACTACTCACTACTCACCACTCTGCACTCACCACTCTGCATTTACCACTCTGCACTCACCACTCTGCACTCACTACTCACTACTCTGTACTTACTACTCACTACTCTGCACTCACTACTCACTACTTTGCCCTCACTACTCACTACTCTGCACTCACTACTCACTACTCTGCACTCACTACTCACTACTAACTACTCTGCACTCACTGCTCTGCACTCACTACTATGCACTCACTACTCACTACTCTGCACTCACTACTCTGCACTCACTACTCACTACTCTGCACTCACTACTCTGGACTCACTACTCACTACACACTACTCTTCACTCAACACTCTGCACTCACCACTCTGCACTCACCACTCTGCATTCACCACTCACTACTCACTATTCTGCACTCACTACTCTGCACTCACTACTCTACACTCACTACTCTGCACTCACTACTCACTATTCACTACTCACTACTCTGCACTCACTACTCACTACTCTGCACTGACTACTCACTACTCTGCACTGACTACTCACTTCTCTGCACTCACTACTATGCACTCACTACTCTGCACTCACGACTCACCACTCTGCACTCACCACTCTGCACTCACCACTCTGCACTCTCCACTCACTACTCTGCACTCACTACTCCCTACTCTGCACTCACTACTCTGCACTCACTACTCACTACACACTACTCACTATTCTGCACTCACTACTCACTACTCACTACTCTGCACTCACTACTCACTACTCTGCACTCACTACTCACTACTCTGCACTCACTACTCTGCACTCACTACTCTGCACTCACTACTCACTACTCACCACTCTGCACTCACCACTCTGCACTCACCACTCTGCACTCACTACTCACTACTCTACACTCACTACTTACTACTCTGCACTCACTACTCACTACTCTGCACTCACTAATCACTACTCACTACTCTGCACTCACTACTCACTACTCACTACTCTGCACTCACTACTCTGCACTCACTACTCACTACTCTGCCCTCACTATTCTGCCCTCACTACTCACTACTCTGCACTCACTACTCCACACTCACTACTCACTACTCTGCCCTCACTACTCACTACTCTGCACTCACTACTCCACACTCACTACTCACTACTCTGCACTCACTACTCACTATTCTGCACTCACTACTCGGCACTCACTACTTGGCACTCACTACTCTGCACTCACTACTCCCTACTCTGCACTCACTACTCACTACTCTGCACTCACTACTCACTACTCTGCACTTACTACTCACTACTCTGCACTCACTACTCTGTACTCACTACTCCGTACTCACTACTCTGCACTCACTACTCTGCACTCACGACTCACCACTCTGCACTCACCACTCTGTACTCACCACTCTGCACTCTCCACTCACTACTCTGCACTCACTACTCACTACTCTGCACTCACTACTCTGCACTCACTACTCACTACACACTACTCACTATTCTGCACTCTCTACTCACTACTCACCACTCACTACTCACTACTCTGCACTCACTACTCACTACTCTGCACTCACTACTCACTACTCTGCACTGACTACTCACTACTCTGCACTCACTACTCACTACTCTGCACTCACTACTCTGCACTCACGACTCACCACTCTGCACTCACCACTCTGTACTCACCACTCTGCACTCTCCACTCACTACTCTGCACTCACGACTCACCACTCTGCACTCACCACTCTGTACTCACCACTCTGCACTCTTCACTCACTACTCGGCACTTACTACTCTGCACTCACTACTCTGCACTCACTACTCACTACTCACCACTCTGCACTCACCACTCTGCACTCACCACTCACTACTCACTACTCTGCACTCACTAATCACTACTCACTATTCTGCACTCACTACTCACTACTCACTACTCTGCACTCACTACTCTGCACTCACTACTCACTACTCTGCCCTCACTATTCTGCCCTCACTACTCACTACTCTGCACTCACTACTCCGCACTCACTACTCACTACTCTGCACTCACTACTCACTATTCTGCACTCACTACTCGGCACTCACTACTCGGCACTCACTACTCTGCACTCACTACTCCCTACTCTGCACTCACTACTCACTACTCTGCACTCACTACTCACTACTCTGCACTCACTACTCACTACTCTGCACTCACTACTCACTACTCACTACTCACTACTCTGCACTCACTACTCACTACTCTGCACTCACCACTCTGCACTCACCACTCTGCACTCACCACTCACTACTCACTACTCTGCACTCACTACTCTGCACTCACTACTCTGCACTCACTACTCACTACTCACTACTCACTACTCTGCACTCACTACTCACTACTCTGCACTCACTACTCTGCACTCACTACTCTGCACTCACTACTCTGCACTCACTACTCACCACTCTGCACTCACTACTCACCACTCTGCACTCACCACTCTGCACTCACCACTCTGCACTCACTACTCTGCACTCACCACTCACTACTCTGCACCAACTACTCACTACTCTGCACTCACTACTCTGCACTCACTACTCTGCACTCACTACTCCTCACTCACTACTCTGCACTCACTACTCTACACTCACTACTCACTACTCACCACTCTGCACTCACCACTCTGCACTCACTACTCACTACTCTGCACTCACTACTCTGCACTCACTACTCACTACTTTGCCCTCACTACTCACTACTCTGCACTCACTACTCACTACTCACTACTCTGCACTCACTACTCACTACTCTGCACTCACTACTCTGCACTCACTACTCACTACTCTGTACTCACTACTCTGCACTCACTACTCACTACTCTGCACTCACTACTCTGCACTCACTACTCACTGCTCACTACTATGCACTCACCACTCTGCACTCACCACTCTGTACTCACCACTCTGCACTCACCACTCACTACTCACCACTCACTACTCACCACTCACTACTCACTACTCTGCACTCACTACTCTGCACTCACTACTCTGCACTCACTACTCACTACTCACTACTCTGCACTCACTACTCTGCACTCACTACTCACTACTCTATACTCACTACTCTGCACTCACTACTCTGCATTCACTACTCTGCACTCACTACTCACCACTCTGCACTCACCACTCTGCACTCACTAATCTGCACTCACCACTCACTACTCTGCACTAACTACTCACTACTCTGCACTCACTACTCTGCACTCACTACTCACTACTCACTACTCTGCACTCACTACTCACTACTCACTACTCTGCACTGCACTTGCTACTCACTACTCACTACTCTGCACTCACTACTCACTACTCTGCACTCACTACTCTGCACTCACTACTCTGCACTCACTACTCACTACTCACCACTCTGCACTCACCACTCTGCACTCACCACTCTGCACTCACCACTCTGCACTCACTACTCACTACTCTGCACTCACTACTCTGCACTCACTACTCACTACTCTGCACTCACTAATCACTACTCTGCAATCACTACTCACTACTCTGCACTCACTACTCTGCACTCACTACTCTGCACTCACTACTCCGCACTCACTACTCAGTACTCTGCACTCACTACTCACTACTTGGCTCTCACTACTCGGCACTCACTACTCTGCACTCACTACTCCCTACTCTGTACTCACTACTCACTACTCTGCACTCACTACTCACTACTCTGCACTTACTACTCACTACTCTGCACTCACTACTCACTACTCTGCACTCACTACTCTGCACTCACTACTCACTACTCACTATTCTGCACTCACCACTCTGCACTCACCACTCTGCACTCACCACTCACTACTCACCACTCTGCACTCACCACTCTGCATTTACCACTCTGCACTCACCACTCTGCACTCACTACTCACTACTCTGTACTTACTACTCACTACTCTGCACTCACTAATCACTACTCTGCACTCACTACTCACTACTCTGCACTCACTACTCTGCACTCACTACTCTGCACTCACTACTCTGCACTCACTACTCACTACTCTGCACTCACTACTCACTACTCTGCACTGACTACTCACTACTCTGCACTCACTACTCACTATTCTGCACTCATTACTCTGCACTCACTACTCCTCACTCACTACTCTGCACTCACCACTCACTACTCTGCACTAACTACTCACTACTCTGCACTCACTACTCTGCACTCACTACTCACTACTCTGCACTCACTACTCACTACTCTGCACTCACTACTCACTACTCACTACTCTGTACTCACTACTCACTACTGTGCACTCACTACTCTGCACTCACTACTCTGCACTCACTACTCACTACTCACCACTCTGCACTCACCACTCTGCATTTACCACTCTGCACTCACCACTCTGCACTCACTACTCACTACTCTGTACTTACTACTCACCACTCTGCACTCACTACTCACTACTTTGCCCTCACTACTCACTACTCTGCACTCACTACTCACTACTCTGCACTCACTACTCACTACTAACTACTCTGCACTCACTGCTCTGCACTCACTACTATGCACTCACTACTCACTACTCTGCACTCACTACTCTGCACTCACTACTCACTACTCTGCACTCACTACTCTGGACTCACTACTCACTACTCACTACTCTGCACTCACTACTCTGCACTCACTACTCACTACTCTGCACTCACCACTCTGCACTCACTACTCACTACTCACTACTCACTACTCACTACTCTGCACTCACTACTCTGCACTCACCACTCTGCACTCACCACTCTGCACTCACCACTCTGCACTCATCACTCTGCACTCACCACTCTGCACTCACTACTCTGCACTCACCACTCACTACTCTGCACTCACTACTCACTACTCTGCACTCACTACTCTGCACTCACTACTCACTACTCTGTATTCACTACTCACTACTCACTACTCTGCACTCACTACTCACTACTCTGCACTCACTACTCTGCACTCACTACTCTGCACTCACTACTCTGCATTCACTACTCACTAATCACCAATCTGCACTCACTACTCTGCACTCACTACTCACTACTCTGCACTCACTACTCTCCACTCACCACTCTGCACTCACCACTCTGCACTCAACACTTTGCACTCACCACTCTGCACTCACCACTCTACACTCACCACTATATACTCACTACTCTGCACTCACTACTCTGCACTCACTACTCACTACTCTGCACTCACTACTCTGCACTCACTACTCTGCACTCACTACTCACTACTCACTACTCTGCCCTCACTACTCACTACTCTGCACTCACTACTCTGCACTCACTACTCACTACTCTGCACTCACTACTCACTACTCTGCACTCACTACTCACTATTCTGAACTCACTACTCGGCACTCACTACTCAGCACTCACTACTCGGCACTCACTACTTGGCACTCACTACTCTGCACTCACTACTCCCTACTCTGCACTCACTACTCTGCACTCACTATTCTGCACTCACTACTCTGCACTCACTACTCTGCACTCACTACTCACTACTCTGCACTCACTACTCTGCACTCACTACTCTGCACTCACCACTCACTACTCTGCACTCACTACTCACTACTCACTACTCTACACTCACTGCTCTGCACTCACTACTCTACACTCACTACTCACTACTCTGCACTCACTACTCTGCACTCACTACTCACTACTCTGCACTTACTACTCTGTACTCACTACTCACTACTCTGCACTCACCACTCTGCACTCACCACTCTGCACTCACCACTCTGCACTCACCACTCACTACTCACTACTCTGCACTCACTACTCTCTCACTACTCTGCACTCACTACTCACTACTCACTACTCTGCACTCACTACTCACTACTCACTACTCTGCACTCACTGCTCTGCACTCACTACTCTGCACTCACTACTCACTACTCTGCACTCACTACTCTGCACTCACTACTCACTACTCTGCACTCACTACTCTGCACTCTCTACTCACTACTCACTACTCTGCACTCACCACTCTGCACTCACCACTCACTACTCACTACTCTGCACTCACTACTCTGCACTCACTACTCACTACTCCGCACTCACTACTCTGCACTCACTACTCACCACTCTGCACTCACCACTCTGCACTCACTACTCTGCACTCACCACTCACTACTCTGCACTCACTACTCACTACTCTGCACTCACTACTCTGCACTCACTACTCACTACTCTGTACTCACTGTGTCATGTGTCATCATGTTTCATGTGTTGTCATGTGGTGCCTTGTGTCATGTGCTGTCATATGTCATGTGTTGCCATGTGTTGTCAAGAGTCATGTGGTGTCATGTGTCATGTGGTGTCATGTGTCGTCATGTGTTGTCATGTGTCATGTGTTGTCATGTGTTGTCATGTGTTGCCATGTGTTGCCATGTATCATGTGGTGTCATGTGTCATCATGTATCATGTGGTTTCATGTGTCCTGTGATATGTGTCATGTGTTGTCATCATGTGTCATGTGGTGTCATGTTGTGTCATGTGTCACATGGTGTCATGTGGTGTCACGTGCCATCATGTTTTATGTGTTGTCATGTGGTGTCCTGTGTCATGTGGTGTCATTTGTTGTCATGTGGTGTCAAGTGTCATATGGTGTCATGTGTCATGTGGTGTCATGTTGTGTCCTGTGGTGTCTTGTGTCATTATGTGGTGTCATGTGCCATCATGTTTCATGTGTTGTCATGTGGTGTCCTGTGTTGTCATGTGTTGTCATGTGGTGTCAAGTGCCATGTGATGTCATGTGTCATCATGTATCCTGTGGTTTCATGTGCCCTGTGGCATGTTTCATGTGTTGTCATCATGTGTCATGTGGTGTTATGTTGTGTCATGTGTCATGTGTCACATGGTGTCATGGGGTGCCATGTGCCATCATGTTTCATGTGTTGTCATGTGGTGTCATGTGTTGTCATGTGTTGTTATGTGTTGTCATGTGGTGTCAAGTGTCATATGGTGTCATGTGTCATGTGGTGTTGTTGTGTCCTGTGGTGTCATGTGGTGTCTTGTGTCATCATGTGGTGTCATTAGGTGTCATGTGTTGTCATGTGTTTTCATGTGTCATGTGGTGTCATGTGGCACGTGTCATCATGTATCATCATGTGTAAAGTGTTGTCAGTCATGTGGTATCATGTTTCATCAGCTGTCATGTGTCACCAGTCATGTGGTGTCATGTTGTGTCATGTGGTGTCATGTGTCATGTGGTGTCATGTTGTGTCACGTTTCAATTGGTGTCATGTGGTGTCATGTGTTGTCATGTGTCATCATGTGTCATGTTTTGTCATGTGATGTCATGTATCATCATGTGTCATGTGTCATATGGTATATTGTGTCATAATGTGGTGTCATGAGTCCTGTGGTCATCATGTGTCAATTGGTGACATGTGGTGCCATGTGTCATGTGATGTCATGTCATGTGGTGTCATGTGGTGTCATGTGTCATGTGGTATAATGTGTCTTCATGTATCATGTGGTGCCAGTGGTATCATTTGTCATCATGTTTCATGTGTTCTCATGTGGTGTCATGTGCTGTCATGTGTCATGTGTTGTCATGTGGTATCAAGTTTCATGTGTCATGTGGTGTCATGTGTCTTGTGTCATGCGGTGTCATGTATCATCAAGTGTCATGTGTCATCATGTGTTGTCATGTATTATGTGTCATGTGTTGTCATGTGTCAATTGGTGTCATGTGGTGTCATGTGTTTTCATGTGTTGTCATGTGATGTGATGTGTCTTCATGTTTCATGTGGTGTCTTGTGTCTTCATGTATCATGTGGTGTCATGTGTTGTCATGTGTTGTCATGTGGTGTTATGTGGTGTCATGTGTCATGTGGTGTCATGTGTCATGTGGTGTCATGTTGTGTCACGTGGTGTTATGTGTCATGTGGTGTCATTTGTCATGTGGTGTCATGTTGTGTCACGTGGTGTTATGTGTCATGTGGTGTCATTTGTCATGTGGTGTCATGTTGTGTCACGTGGTGTTATGTGTCATGTGGTGTCATGTATTGTCATGTGTTGTCATGTGTCATGTATTGGCATGTGGTGTCATATGTCATCATGTGTCATGTGTCATGTGGTGTCATGTGTCACTCGGTGTTTTGTGTCATGTGGTGTCATGTTGTGTCATTTGTCATGTGGTGTCATTTGTCATGTGGTGTCATGTTGTGTCACGTGGTGTTATGTGTCATGTGGTGTCATGTGTCATGTATTGGCATGTGGTGTCATGTGTCATCATGTTTCATGTGTCATGTGTCATCATGTGGTATCATGTGTCATGATGTCTCATCATGTGTCGTCATGTGTACTCATGTGTCATGTGGTATCATGTGTTATCATGTTTCGTGTGTTATGTGGTGTCATGTGTCATGTTGTGTCATGTGTTGTCATGTGGTGTCATGTGTCATGTGGTGTCATGTGGTGTCATGTGGTGTCATGTGTCATGTGGTATAATGTGTCGTCATGTATCATGTGGTATCATGTGATGTCATGTGGTATCATTTGTCATCATGTTTCATGTGTTGTCATGTGGTGTCTTGTGTCATGTGCTGTCAAGTGTCATGTGGTGTCATGTGGTGTCATGTGGTGTAATGTGTTATCATGTTTCATGTGTTATCATGTGGTGTCTTGTGTCTTGTGCTGTCATATGTCATGTGTTGCCTTGTGTTATCATGTGGTGTCATGTGTCATGTGGTATCATGTGTCGTCATGTGTTGTCATGTGTTGTCATGTAGTGTCATGTGTTGTCATGTATCATGTGGTGTCATGTGTCATCATGTATCATGTTGTTTCATGTGTCCTGTACCATGTGTTGTCATCATGTGTCATGTGGTGTCATGTGTCATCATGTTTCATGTGTTGTGATGTGGTGTCTTGTGTCATGTGCTGTCATATGTCATGTGTTGCCATGTGTTGTCAAGAATCATGTGGTGTCATGTGTCATGTGGTGTCATGTGTCGTCATGTGTTGTCATGTGTCATGTGTTGTCATGTGTTGTCATGTGTTCCCATGTGTTGCCATGTATCATGTGGTGTCATGTGTCATCATGTATCATGTGGTTTCATGTGTCCTGTGACATGTGTCATGTGTTGTCATCATGTGTCATGTGGTGTCATGTGGTGTCCTGTGTCATGTGGTGTCATGTGTTGTCATATGGTGTCATGTGTCATGTGTTGTCATGTTGTGTCCTGTGATGTCTTGTGTCATTATGTGGTGTCATGTGTCATGTGTGACATGGTGTCATGTGCCATCATGTTTCATGTGTTGTCATGTGGTGTCCTGTGTTGTCATGTGTTGTCATCTGGTGTCAAGTGCCATGTGATGTCATGTGTCATCATGTATCCCGTGGTTTCATGTGTCCTGTGTCATGTGTTGTCATCGTGTGTCATGTGGTGTTATGTTGTGTCATGTGTCATATGTCACATGGTGTCATGTGGTGCCATGTGCCATCATGTTTCATGTGTTGTCATGTGGTGTCATGTGTTGTCATGTGTTGTCATGTGGTGTCAAGTATCATATGGCGTTATGTGTCATGTGGTGTTGTTGTGTCCTGTGGTGTCATGTGGTGTCTTGTGTCATCATGTGGTGTCATTAGGTGTCATGTGTTGTCATGTGTTTTCATGTGTCATGTGGTGTCATGTGGCACGTGTCATCATGTATCATCATGTGTAAAGTGTTGTCAGTCATGTGGTATCATGTTTCATCAGCTGTCATGTGTCACCAGTCATGTGGTATCATGTTGTGTCATGTGGTGTCATGTGTCATCATGTGATGTCATGTGCCATGTGGTGTCATTTGGTGTCATGTGTTGTCATGTGTTTTCATGTGTCATGTGGTGTCATGTGATACATGTCATCATGTTTCATGTGGTGTCATGTGTCATCATGTATCATCATGTTTAATGTGTTGTCAGTCATGTGGTATCATGGTTCATCAGGTGTCATGTGTCATCAGTCATGAGGTGTCATGTGGTGTCATGTGTTATGTGTCATGTTGTTATGTGTTGTCATGTATTGTCATGTGGCTTCATGTGTCATGTGTCATCATGTGTTGTCATGTGTCATCATGTAATGTCATGTTTCATCATGTGTCGTCATATGTTGTCATGTGTCAATTGGTGTCTTGTGGTGTCATGTGGTGTCATATGTTGTCATGTTTCATGTGTTGTCATGTTGTGTCTTGTGTCATGTGTTTTCATGTGTTATGTGGTGTCATGTTGTGTCATGTGTCAATTGGTGTCATGTGGTGTCATGTGGTGTCATATGTTGTCATGTGTCATCATGTGTCATTTTTTGTCATATGGTGTAATGTGTCATGTGATATCATGTGTCATGTGGTATAATGTGTCGTCATGTATCATGTGGTGTCATGTGGTGTCATTTGTCATCATGTTTCATGTGTTATCATGTGTTGTCTTGTGACATGTACTGTCATGTGTCAACTGTTGTCATGTGGTGTCATGTGTCATGTGTTGTCATGTGTCATGTGGTGTCATATTTCATCATGTGTTGTCATGTGTTATGTGTCATGTGTTGTCATATGGTGTCATGTGTAATCATGTATCATGTGGTGTCATGTGGTGTCATGTGTCGTCATGTTTCATGTGGTGTCTTGTGTCATCAAGTGTCATCATGTGTCATCATGTGTTGTCAGTCATGTGGTATCATGTGTCATCATGTGTCATGTGACATGTGGTGTTATGTGTCGTCATGTTTCATGTGTTGTCATGTGGTGTCTTGTGTCATGTGATGTCTTATGTTGTCATGTGTTGTAATGTGTTGTCATGTATCATGTGGTATCATGTGTCATCATGTATCATGTGAGTTCATGTGTCCTGTGGCATATCATGTGTTGTCATCATGTGTCATGTGGTGTCATGTTGTGTCATGTGTCATGTGTCACATGATGTCATGTGGTGTCATGTGTCATGTGTTGTCATGTGGTGTAAAGTGTCATATGGTGCCATGTGTCATGTGGTGTCATGTTTTGTCCTGTGGTGTATTGTGTCATCATGTGGTGTCATGTAGTGTCATGTGTCATCATGTATCATGTGGTTTCATGTGTCCTGTGGCATGTGTCATGTGGAGTCATTTGGTGTCATGTGTCACATGGTGTCATGTGGTGTCATGTGCCATCATGTTTCATGTGTCATGTGGTGACCTGTGACATGTGTTGTCATGTGTTGTCATGTGGTGTCATGTGTCATGTGTCATGTGGTATGATTAGGTGTCATGTGATGTTGTTCTGTCCTGTGGTATCATGTGGTGTCTTGTGTCATCATGTGGTGTCATGTGATATCATTAGGTGTCATGTGTTGTCATGTGTTTTCATGTGTCATGTGGTGTCATGAGGCATGTGTCATCATGTTTCATCATGTGTAATGTGTTGTCAGTCATGTGGTATCATGTTTAATCAGCTGTCATGTGTCACCAGTCATGTGGTGTTATGTGGTGTCATGTGTCATCATGTGTTATGTGATGACACATGAGTTGTTATGTGCTGTCATGTGTCATGTATTGTCAGGTTGTGTCATGTGCCATCATGTTTCATGTATTGTCATGTGGTGACCTGTGACATGTGGTGTCATGTGGTGTCATGTGTCATCATGTAATGTCATGTGTCGTCATGTGTTGTCATGTGTCAATTGGTGTCATGTTGTGTCTTGTGTTTTCATGTGTTGTCATGTGGTGTCATGTTGTATCATGTTTCAATTGGTGTCATGTGGTGTCATGTGTCATCATGTGTCATGTTTTGTCATGTGGTGTCATGTATCATCATGTGTCATGTGTCATGTGTCATGTGGTATATTGTGTTGTAATGTGATATCATGAGTCCTGTGGTCGTCATAAGTCAATTGGTGACATGTGATGTCATGTGTCATGTCATGTCATGTCATGTGGCGTCATGTGGTGGCATTTGTCATCATGTTTCATGTGTTCTCATGTGGTGTCATGTGCTGTCATGTGTCATGTGTTGTCATGTGGTGTCAATTGTCATGTGGTGTCATGTGTCTTGTGTCATGCGGTGTCATGTATCATCAAGTGTCAAATGTCATCATGTGTTGTCATGTATTATGTGTCATGTGTTGTCATGTGTCAATTGGTGTCATGTGGTGTCATGTGTGTGTTCTCATGTGGTGTCATGTGCTGTCATGTGTTGTCATGTGGTGTCAAGTGTCATGTGGTGTCATGTGTCTTGTGTCATGCGGTGTCATATATCATCAAGTGTCATGTGTCATCATGTATTGTCATGTATTATGTGTCATGTGTTGTCATGTGTCAATTGGTGTCATGTGGTGTCATGTTTTTTCATGTGTTGTCATGTGGTGTGATGTGTCGTCATGTTTCATGTGGTGTCTTGTGTCATCATGTGTTGTCATGTGGTGTCATGTGTTATGTGGTGTCATGTGTCATGTGGTGTCATGTGTCATGTGGTGTCATGTTGTGTCACGTGGTGTTATGTGTCATGTGGTGTCATGTGGTGTCATTTGTCATGTGGTGTCATGTTGTGTCACGTGGTGTTATGTGTCATGTGGTGTCATTTGTCATGTGGTGTCATGTTGTGTCACGTGGTGTTGTGTCATGTGGTGTCATTGTTGTCATGTGGTGTCATGTGTCATGTATTGGAATGTGGTGTCATGTGTCATGTTGTGTCACATGGTGTTATGTGTCATGTGGTGTCAAGTATCATGTGATGTCATTTGTCATGTGGTGTCATGTGTCATGTGGTGTCATGTTTCATGTATTGTCATATGGTGACCTGTGACATGTGGTGTCATGTGGTGTCATGTGTCATCATGTAATATCATGTGTCGTCATGTGTTGTCATGTGTCAATTGGTGTCATGTTGTGTCTTGTGTTTTCATGTGTTGTCATGTTGTGTCATGTTTCAATTGGTGTCATGTGGTGTCATGTGTTGTCAAGTGGAGAAGTGTGGCTCACTGGTTAGAGGAGGCAGACCCTGAAGCAGAGGTCAGACCCGGGACCAGGGTTCAATTCCCGACGCGGCAGGGTCTTGAGCCCAAATATCCACGGACTCGATAATTCTCGTTTCGGTGCCTACTTGAATCACGGGTTCACACTCTGCAGCTCTGGGCATTAGCCTGCTTAATCTCCACTACGGCCCCCCCGTGGCGGGATGCCTGGCTTTCACCTTGGGGAAGCCAGGACGGGTTCCCAAGGCAAGCGCCGAGATGCCTACGGGTAATCGAGCGCTATATAAGAACGCATAATAATAATAATAATGTGGTGTCATGTGTCATCATGTGTCATGTTTTGTCATATGGTGTCATGTATCATCATGTGTCATGTGTCATGTGGTATATTGTGTCGTAATGTGGTCATGAGTCCTGTGGTCGTCATGTGTCAATTGGTGATATGTGGTGTCATGTGTCATGTGATGTCATATTATGTGGTGTCATGTGGTGTCATGTGTCATGTGGTATAATGTGTCTTCATGTATCATGTGATGCCAGTGGTGTCATTTGTCATCATGTTTCATGTGTTCTCATGTGGTGTCATGTGCTGTCATGTGTCATGTGTTGTCATGTGGTGTCAAGTTTCATGTGTCATGTGGTGTCATGTATCTTGTGTCATGCAGTGTCATGTATCATCAAGTGTCATGTGTCATCATGTGTTGTCATGTATTATGTGTCATGTGTTGTCATGTGTCAATTGGTGTCATGTGGTGTCATGTGTTTTCATGTGTTGTCATGTGGTGTGATGTGTTGTCATGTTTCATGCGGTGTCTTGTGTCTTCATGTATCATGTGGTGTCATGTGTTGTCATGTGTTGTCATGTGGTGTTATGTGGTGTCATGTGTCATGTGTCATGTGGTGTCATGTGTCATGTTGTGTCACGTGGTGTTATGTGTCATGTGGTGTCATTTGTCATGTGGTGTCATGTTGTGTCACGTGGTATTATGTGTCATGTGGTGTCATTTGTCATGTGGTGTCATGTTGTGTCACGTGGTGTTATGTGTCATGTGGTGTCATGTGTTGTCATGTGCCATGTATTGGCATGTGGTGTCATATGTCATCATGTGTCATGTGTCATGTGGTGTCATGTGTCACGTGGTGTTTTGTGTCATGTGGTGTCAAGTGTCATGTGATGTCATTTGTCATGTGGTGTCATGTGTCATGTGGTGTCATGTTGTGTCATTTGTTATGTGGTGTCATTTGTCATGTGGTGTCATGTTGTGTCACGTGGTGTTATGTGTCATGTGGTGTCATGTGTCATGTATTGGCATGTGGTGTCATGTGTCATCATGTTTCATGTGTCATGTGTCATCATGTGGTGTCATGTGTCATGATGTGTCATCATGTGTCATCATGTGTACTCATGTGTCATGTGGTATCATGTGTTATCATGTTTTGTGTGTTATGTGGTGTCATGTGTCATGTTGTGTCTTGTGTTGTCATGTGGTGTCATGTGTCATGTGGTGTCATGTGGTGTCATGTGGTGTCATGTGTCATGTGGTATAATGTGTCGTCATGTATCATGTGGTATCATGTGGTGTCATGTGGTATCATTTGTCATCATGTTTCATGTGTTGTCATGTGGTGTCTTGTGTCATGTGCTGTCAAGTGTCATGTGATGTCATGTGGTGTCATGTGGTGTCATGTGTCATCATGTTTCATGTGTTATCATGTGGTGTCTTGTTTCATGTGCTGTCATATGTCATGTGTTGCCTTGTGTTATCATGTGGTGTCATGTGTCATGTGGTGTCATGTGTCGTCATGTGTTGTCATGTAGTGTCATGTGTCGTCATGTATCATGTGGTGTCATGTGTCATCATGTATCATGTTGTTTCATGTGTCCTGTACCATGTGTTGTCATCATGTGTCATGTGGTGTCATGTGGTGTCATGTGTCATCATGTTTCATGTGTTGTCATGTGGTGCCTTGTGTCATGTGCTGTCATATGTCATGTGTTGCCATGTGTTGTCAAGAGTCATGTGGTGTCATGTGTCATGTGGTGTCATGTGTCATCATGTGTTGTCATGTGTCATGTGTTGTCATGTGTTGTCATGTGTTGCCATGTGTTGCCATGTATCATGTGGTGTCATGTGTCATCATGTATCATGTGGTTTCATGTGTCCTGTGACATGTCATGTGTTGTCATCATGTGTCATGTAGTGTCATGTTGTGTCATGTGTCACATGATGTCATGTGGTGTCACGTGCCATCATGTTTTATGTGTTGTCATGTGGTGTCCTGTGTCATGTGTTGTCATGTGGTGTCAAGTGTCATATGATGTCATGTGTCATGTGGTGTCATGTTGTGTCCTGTGGTGTCTTGTGTCATAATGTGGTGTCATGTGTCATGTGTGACATGGTGTCATGTGCCATCATGTTTCATGTGTTGTCATGTGGTGTCCTGTGTTGTCATGTGTTGTCATGTGGTGTCAAGTGCCATGTGATGTCATGTGTCATCATGTATCCTGTGGTTTCATGTGCCCTGTGGCATGTGTCATGTGTTGTCATCGTGTGTCATGTGGTGTTATGTTGTGTCATGTGTCATGTGTCACATGGTGTCATGTGGTGCCATGTGCCATCATGTTTCATGTGTTGTCATGTGGTGTCATGTGTTGTCATGTATTGTTATGTGTTGTCATGTGGTGTCAAGTATCATATGGTGTCATGTGTCATGTGGTGTTGTTGTGTCCTGTGGTGTCATGTGGTGTCTTGTGTCATCATGTGGTGTCATTAGGTGTCATGTGTTGTCATGTGTTTTCATGTGTCATGTGGTGTCATGTGGCACGTATCATCATGTGTAAAGTGTTGTCAGTCATGTGGTATCATGTTTCATCAGCTGTCATGTGTCACCAGTCATGTGGTGTCATGTTGTGTCATGTTGTGTCATGTTTCAATTGGTGTCATGTGGTGTCATGTGTTGTCATGTGATGTCATGTGTCATCATGTGTCATGTTTTGTCATGTGGTGTCATGTATCATCATGTGTCATGTGGTATATTGTATCGTAATGTGGTGTCATGAGTCCTGTGGTCGTCATGTGTCAATTGGTGACATGTGGTGTCATGTGTCATGTGATGTCATGTCATGTGGTGTCATGTGGTGTCATGTGTCATGTGGTATAATGTGTCTTCATGTATCATGTGGTGCCAGTGGTGTCATTTGTCATCATGTTTCATGTGTTGTCATGTGGTGTCATGTGATGTCATGTGTCATGTGTTGTCATGTGGTGTCAAGTTTCATGTGTCATGTGGTGTCATGTGTCTTGTGTCATGCGGTGTCATGTATCATCAAGTGTCATGTGTCATCATGTGTTGTCATGTATTATGTGTCATGTGTTGTCATGTGTCAATTGGTGTCATGTGGTGTCATGTGTTTTCATGTGTTGTCATGTGGTGTGATGTGTCGTCATGTTTCATGTGGTGTCTTGTGTCTTCATGTATCATGTGGTGTCATGTGTTTTCATGTGTTGTCATGTGGTGTTATGTGGTGTCATGTGTCATGTGGTGTCATGTGTCATGTGGTGTCATGTTGTGTCACGTGGTGTTATGTATCATGTGGTGTCATTTGTCATGTGGTGTCATGTTGTGTCACGTGGTGTTATGTGTCATGTGGTGTCATTTGTCATGTGGTGTCATGTTGTGTCACGTGGTGTTATGTGTCATGTGGTGTCATGTGTTGTCATGTGTTGTCATGTGTCATGTATTGGCATGTGGTATCATATGTCATCATGTGTCATGTGTCATGTGGTGTCATGTGTCACGTGGTGTTTTGTGTCATGTGGTGTCAAGTGTCATGTGATGTCATTTGTCATGTGGTGTCATGTGTCATGTGGTGTCATGTTGTGTCATTTGTCATGTGGTGTCATTTGTCATGTGGTGTCATGTTGTGTCACGTGATGTTATGTGTCATGTGGTGTCATGTGTCATGTATTGGCATGTGGTGTCATGTGTCATCATGTTTCATGTGTCATCATGTGGTGTCATGTGTCATGATGTGTCATCATGTGTCGTCATGTGTACTCATGTGTCATGTGGTATCATGTGTTATCATGTTTCGTGTGTTATGTGGTGTCATGTGTCATGTTGTGTCATGTGTTGTCATGTGGTGTCATGTGTCATGTGGTGTCATGTGTCATGTTGTGTCATGTGTTGTCATGTGGTGTCATGTGTCATGTGGTGTCATGTGGTTTCATGTGGTGTCATGTGTCATGTGGTATAATGTGTCGTCATGTATCATGTGGTATCATGTGGTGTCATGTGGTATCATTTGTCATCATGTTTCATGTGTTGTCATGTAGTGTCTTGTGTCATGTGCTGTCAAGTGTCATGTGGTGTCATGTGGTGTCATGTGGTGTCATGTGTCATCATGTTTCATGTGTTATCATGTGGTGTCTTGTGTCATATGCTGTCATATGTCATGTTTTGCCTTGTGTTATCATGTGGTGTCATGTGTCATGTGGTGTCATTTGTCGTCATGTGTTGTCATGTGTTGTCATGTAGTGTCATGTGTCGTCATGTATCATGTGGTATCATGTGTCACCATGTATCATGTTGTTTCATGTGTCCTGTACCATGTGTTGTCATCATGTGTCATGTGGTGTCATGTGTCATCATGTTTCATGTGTTGTCATGTGGTGTCTTGTGTCATGTGCTGTCATATGTCATGTGTTGCCATGTGTTGTCAAGAGTCATGTGGTGTCATGTGTCGTCATGTGTTGTCATGTGTTGTCATGTGTTGCCATGTGTTGTCATGTGTTGCCATGTGTTGCCATGTATCATGTGGTGTCATGTGTCATCATGTATCATGTGGTTTCATGTGTCCTGTGACATGTGTCATGTGTTGTCATCATGTGTCATGTGGTGTCATGTGGTGTCCTGTGTCATGTGGTGTCATGTGTTGTCATGTGGTGTCAAGTGTCATATGGTGTCATGTGTCATGTGGTGTCATGTTGTGTCCTGTGGTGTCTTGTGTCATTATGTGGTGTCATGTGTCATGTGTGACATGGTGCCATGTGCCATCATGTTTCATGTGTTGTCATGTGGTGTCCTGTGTTGTCATGTGTTGTCATGTGGTGTCAAGTGCCATGTGATGTCATGTGTCATCATGTATCCTGTGGTTTCATGTGTCCTGTGGCATGTGTCATGTGTTGTCATCATGTGTCATGTGGTGTTATGTTGTGTCATGCGTCATGTGTCATGTGGTGCCATGTGCCATCATGTTTCATGTGTTGTCATGTGGTGTCATGTGTTGTCATGTGTTGTTATGTGTTGTCATGTGGTGTCAAGTATCATATGGTGTCATGTGTCATGTGGTGTTGTTGTGTCCTGTGGTGTCATGTGGTGTCTTGTGTCATCATGTGGTGTCATTAGGTGTCATGTGTTGTCATGTGTTTTCATGTGTCATGTGGTGTCATGTGGCATGTGTCATCATGTATCATCATGTGTAAAGTGTTGTCAGTCATGTGGTATCATGTTTCATCAGCTGTCATGTGTCACCAGTCATGTGGTGTCATGTTGTGTCATGTGGTGTCATGTGTCATCATGTGATGTCATGTGCCATGTGGTGTCATTTGGTGTCATGTGTTGTCATGTGTTTTCATGTGTCATGTGGTGTCATGTGACACATGTCATCATGTTTCATGTGGTGTCATGTGTCATCATGTATCATCATGTTTAATGTGTTGTCAGTCATGTGATATCATGGTTCATCAGGTGTCATGTGTCATCAGTCATGAGGTGTCATGTAGTGTCATGTGTTATGTGTCGTGTTGTTATGTGTTGTCATGTATTGTCATGTGTTGTCATGTGTCATCATGTAATGTCATGTTTCATCATGACGTCATATGTTGTCATGTGTCAATTGGTGTCTTGTGGTGTCATGTGGTGTCATATGATGTCATGTTTCATGTGTTGTCATGTTGTGTCTTGTGTCATGTGTTTTCATGTGTTATGTGGTGTCATGTTGTGTCATGTGTCAATTGGTGTCATGTGGTGTCATGTGGTGTCATATGTTGTCATGTGTCATCATGTGTCATTTTTTGTCATATGGTGTCATGTGTCATGTGATATCATGTGTCATGTGGTATAATGTGTCGTCATGTATCATGTGATGTCATGTGGTGTCATTTGTCATCATGTTTCATGTGTTATCATGTGTTGTCTTGTGACATGTGCTGTCATGTGTCAACTGTTGTCATGTGGTGTCATGTGTCATTTGTTGTCATGTGTCATGTGGTGTCATATTTCATCATGTGTTGTCATGTGTTATGTGTCATGTGTTGTCATATGGTGTCATGTGTAATCATGTATCATGTGGTGTCATGTGGTGTCATGTGTCGTCATGTTTCATGTGGTGTCTTGTGTCATCAAGTGTCATCATGTGTCATCATGTGTTGTCAGTCATGTGGTATCATGTGTCATCATGTGTCATGTGACATGTGGTGTTATGTGTCGTCATGTTTCATGTGTTGTCATGTGGTGCCTTGTGTCATGTGATGTCTTATGTTGTCATGTGTTGTAATGTGTTGTCATGTATCATGTGGTATCATGTGTCATGATGTATCATGTGAGTTCATGTGTCCTGTGGCATGTCATGTGTTGTCATCATGTGTCATGTGGTGTCATGTTGTGTCATGTGTCACATGATGTCATGTGGTGTCATGTGTCATGTGTTGTCATGTGGTGTAAAGTGTCATATGGTGTCATGTGTCATGTGGTGTCATGTTGTGTACTGTGGTGTATTGTGTCATCATGTGGTATCATGTGTCACATGGTGTCATGTGGTGTCATGTGTCATCATGTATCATGTGGTTTCATGTGTCCTGTGGTGTGTGTCATGTGGAGTCATGTGGTGTCATGTGTCACATGGTGTCATGTGGTGTCATGTGCCATCATGTTTCATGTGTCATGTGGTGACCTGTGACATGTGTTGTCATGTGGTGTCATGTGTCATGTGTCATGTGGTGTCATTAGGTGTCATGTGATGTTGTTCTGTCCTGTGGTATCATGTGGTGTCTTGTGTCATCATGTGGTGTCATGTGATGTCATTAGGTGTCATGTGTTGTCATGTGTTTTCATGTGTCATGTGGTGTCATGAGGCATGTGTCATCATGTTTCATCATGTGTAATG
Organism: Lissotriton helveticus; assembly: GCF_964261635.1. Classification (NCBI taxonomy): domain Eukaryota; kingdom Metazoa; phylum Chordata; class Amphibia; order Caudata; family Salamandridae; genus Lissotriton; species Lissotriton helveticus. The sequence continues at coordinate 377,032,493 of NC_136062.1, forward strand.
TGTTGTCAGTCATGTGGTATCATGTTTAATCAGCTGTCATGTGTCACCAGTCATGTGGTGTTATGTGGTGTCATGTGTCATCATGTGTTATGTGATGACACATGAGTTGTTATGTGTTGTCATGTGTCATGTATTGTCATGTTGTGTCATGTGCCATCATGTTTCATGTATTGTCATGTGGTGACCTGTGACATGTGGTGTCATGTGGTGTCATGTGTCATCATGTAATGTCATGTGTCGTCATGTGTTGTCATGTGTCAATTGGTGTCATGTTGTGTCTTGTGTTTTCATGTGTTGTCATGTGGTGTCATGTTGTGTCATGTTTCAATTGGTGTCATGTGGTGTCATGTGTCATCATGTGTCATGTTTTGTCATGTGGTGTCATGTATCATCATGTGTCATGTGGTATATTGTGTCGTAATGTGGTGTCATGAGTCCTGTGGTCGTCATGTGTCAATTGGTGACATGTGATGTCATGTGTCATGTGATGTCATGTCATGTGGTGTCATGTGGTGTCATGTGTCATGTGATATAATGTGTCTTCATGTATCATGTGGTGTCATGTGGTGGCATTTGTCATCATGTTTCATGTGTTCTCATGTGGTGTCATGTGCTGTCATGTGTCATGTGTTGTCATGTGGTGTCAAGTGTCATGTGGTGTCATGTGTCTTTTGTCATGCGGTGTCATGTATCATCAAGTGTCATGTGTCATCATGTGTTGTCATGTATTATGTGTCATGTGTTGTCATGTGTCAATTGGTGTCATGTGGTGTCATGTGTGTGTTCTCATGTGGTGTCATGTGCTGTCATGTGTCATGTGTTGTCATGTGGTGTCAAGTGTCATGTGGTGTCATGTGTCTTGTGTCATGCAGTGTCATGTATCATCAAGTGTCATGTGTCATCATGTATTGTCATGTATTATGTGTCATGTGTTATCATGTGTCAATTGGTGTCATGTGTTGTCATGTTTCATGTGGTGTCTTGTGTCATCATGTGTTGTCATGTGGTGTCATGTGTTATGTGGTGTCATGTGTCATGTGTCATGTGGTGTCATGTGTCATGTGGTGTCATGTTGTGTCACGTGGTGTTATGTGTCATGTGGTGTCATGTGGTGTCATTTGTCATGTGGTGTCATGTTGTGTCACGTGGTGTTATGTGTCATGTGGTGTCATTTGTCATGTGGTGTCATGTTGTGTCACGTGGTGTTATATGTCATGTGGTGTCATTGTTGTCATGTGGTGTCATGTTGTGTCATGTGCCATCATGTTTCATGTATTGTCATATGGTGACCTGTGACATGTGGTGTCATGTGGTGTCATGTGTCATCATGTAATGTCATGTGTCATCATGTGTTGTCATGTGTCAATTGGTGTCATGTTGTGTCTTGTGTTTTCATGTGTTGTCATGTTGTGTCATGTTTCAATTGGTGTCATGTGGTGTCATGTGTTGTCATGTGGTGTCATGTATCATCATGTGTCATGTGTCATGTGGTATATTGTGTCGTAATGTGGTGTCATGAGTCCTGTGGTTGTCATGTGTCAATTGGTGATATGTGGTGTAATGTGTCATGTGATGTCATGTCATGTGGTGTCATGTGGTGTCATGTGTCATGTGGTATAATGTGTCCTCATGTATCATGTGGTGTCATGTGGTGGCATTTGTCATCATGTTTCATGTGTTCTCATGTGGTGTCATGTGCTGTCATGTGTCATGTGTTGTCATGTGGTGTCAAGTGTCATGTGGTGTCATGTGTCTTGTGTCATGCGGTGTCATGTATCATCAAGTGTCATGTGTCATCATGTGTTGTCATGTATTATGTGTCATGTGTTGTCATAAGTCAATTGGTGTCATGTGGTGTCATGTGTTTTCATGTGTTGTCATGTGGTGTGATATGTCGTCATGTTTCATGTGGTGTCTTGTGTCATCATGTATCATGTGGTGTCATGTGTTGTCATGTGGTGTCATGTGTCATGTGTCATGTGGTGTCATGTGTCATGTGGTGTCATGTTGTGTCACGTGGTGTTATGTGTCATGTGGTGTCATGTGTCATGTGGTGTCATGTGTCTTGTGTCATGCGGTGTCATGTATCATCAAGTGTCATGTGTCATCATGTATTGTCATGTATTATGTGTCATGTGTTGTCATGTGTCAATGGCGGATCAACTTCTACGCTCCCAAACGCCATCTCCGATCAGCCAACCACGCCCTCGCCGCCGTCCCCCGCATCCGAAGAGCGACTACAGGAGGAAGGTCCTTCTCCTACCTGGCCGCCAAGACCTGGAACTCCCTCCCGACCTGCGCCTGACCCAAGACCACCTCTCCTTCAGGAAGAAGCTGAAGACCTGGCTGTTCGAGCAGTAGCGGCACCCCCCCCCACCCCCCAGCGCCTTGAGACCCTACGGGTATGTAGCGCGCTCTATAAGTGTCACTGATTGATTGATTGATTGATTGATGTGGTGTCATTTGTCATGTGGTGTCATGTTGTGTCACATGGTGTTATGTGTCATGTGGTGTCATTTGTCATGTGGTGTCATGTTGTGTCACGTGGTGTTATGTGTCATGTGGTGTCATGTGTTGTCATGTGGTGTCATGTGTCATGTATTGGAATGTGGTGTCATGTTGTGTCATGTTGTGTCACGTGGTGTTATGTGTCATGTGGTGTCAAGTGTCATGTGATGTCATTTGTCATGTGGTGTCATGTGTCATGTGGTGTCATGTGGTGTCATTTGTCATGTGGTGTCATTTGTCATGTGGTGTCATGTTGTGTCACGTGGTGTTATGTGTCATGTGGTGTCATGTGTCATGTATTGGCATGTGGTGTCATGTGTCATCATGTTTCATGTGTCATGTGTCATAATGTGGTGTCATGTGTCATGATGTGTCATCATGTGTCGTCATGTGTACTCATGTGTCATGTGGTATCATGAGTTATCATGTTTCGTGTGTTGTTATGTGGTGTCATGTTGTGTCATGTGTTGTCATGTGGTGTCATGTGTCAACATGTTTCATGTGTTGTCATGTGGTGTCATGTTTCATGTGTTGTCATGTGTTGTCATGTGTCAATTGGTGTCATGTGGTATCATGTGGTGTCATGTGTCACCATGTGTCGCCATGTGTCATCATGTGTCATCATGTGTTGTCATGTGTCAATTGGTGTCTTGTGGTGTCATGTTGTGTCATGTGTTGTCATGTTTCATGTGTTGTCATGTGTTATCATGTGTCATGTGTCATGTTGTGTCATTTGGTGTCATGTGGTATCATGTGTCATCATGTGGTATCATGTGTCATCATGTGTCATGATTCATGTTTTGTCATGTGGTATCATGTATTGTCATGTGTCATGTGGTGTAATGTGTCATGTGGTGTCATGTGTTATGTGGTGTCATATGATGTCATGTGTCATTGGAGTCATGTGGTGTCATGTGGTGTCATGTGTTGTCATGTTTATTGTGTTGTCATGTGGTGTCATGTGTCATGTGCTGTCATGTGTCATGTGTTGCCATGTGTTGTCATTTGGTGTCAAGTATCATGTGGTTTCATGGGTTTCATGTGGTTCGATGAAGCCACAATTAGTAAGTGGAAAGACTGCTGCACCATCGTGGACCACATCAAGGGTGCCACCAATTACTTGTTCTCAACAACATGTGTTGTCATCAAGTGTCATGTTGTGTCATGTGTCATGTATCACATGGTATCATGTGGTGTCATGTGCCATCATGTTTCATGTGTTGTCATGTGGTGTCCTGTGTTGTCATGTGTTGTCATGTGTCATATGTTGTCATATGATGTCAAGTGTCATGTGGTGTCATGTTGTGTCATGTGGTGTCATGTGTCATCATGTGGTGTTGTGTGCCATGTGTTGTCATGTGTTGTCATGTGTTTTCATGTGGTGTCATGTGTCATCATGTGTTATGTGTCATGTATTGTTATGTGTTGTCATGTGTCATGTATTGTCATGTGGTGTCATGTGGTGTCATGTGCCATCATGTTTCATGTGTTGTCATGTGGTGACCTGTGACATGTGTTGTCATGTGGTGTCATGTGTCATGTGTCATCCTGTGTTGTCATGTGTTATGTGTCATGTGTTGTTATGTGTTGTCATTTGTCATGTATTGTCATGTGGCTTCATATGGTGTCATGTGTCATCATGTGTTGTCATGTGTCATCATGTAATGTCATGTTTCATCATGTGTTGTCATGTGTCAATTGGTGTCATGTGGTGTCATATGTTGTCATGTTTCATGTGTTGTCATGTTGTGTTTTGGTGTCATGTGTTTTCATGTGTTGTCATGTGGTGTCATGTTCTCATGTCTCAATTGGTGTCATATGGTGTCATGTGTTTTCATGTGGTGTCATGTGTCATCATGTCATGTTTTGTCATGTGGTGTCATGTATCATCATGTGTCATGTGTCATGTGGTATATTGTGTCAATTTATGACATGTGGTGTCATGTGTCATGTGGTATAATGTGTCTTCATGTATCATGTGGTATCATATGGTTGTGTTGTCATATGTCATGTGGTGTCATGTGTCATGTGTTGTCATGTGTCATCATGTGTTGTCATGTGTCATCATGTAATGTCATGTGTCATCATGTGTCATCATGTGTTGTCATGTGTCAATTGGTGTCTTGTGGTATCATATGTTGTCATGTGTTGTCATGTTGTGTCTTGTGTCATGTGTTTTCATGTTGTCATCATGTGTCATATGGTGTCATGTTGTGTCATGTGTCAATTGGTGTCATGTGGTGCCATGTGTTGTCATGTGGTGTCATGTGTCGTCATGTGTCATGTTTTGTCATGTGGTGTCATGTATCATCATGTGTCATGTGTCATGTGGTATATTGTGTCTTAATGTTGTGTCATGAGTCCTGTGGTCGTCATGTGTCAATTGGTGACTTGTGGTGTCATGTGTCATGTGGTGTTATGTGGTGTCATGTGGTGTCATGTGGTATAATGTGTCGTCATGTGTCATGTGGTGCCATGTGGTGTCATGTGGTATCATTTGTCATCATGTTTCATGCATTGTCATGTGGTGTCTTGTGTGGTCATGTGTTGTCATGTGTCATGTGGTGTCATGTGTCATGTGTCGTCATGTGTTGTCATGTGGTGTGATGTGTCATCATGTTTCATGTGGTGTCTTGTGTTGTCATGTGCCATGTGGTGTCATTTGGTGTCATGTGTCATCATGTGTTATGTGTCATGTGGTGTCATGTGCTGTCATGTGTTGTCATGTGTCATGTGGTGTCATGAAACATGTGTCCGATCAACCTACCTGCAATCAAAGGGCACCATCCATGTGGGACCTGCTCGATGTGCGCCCTGACCTATAGTGTCACCAGTCTAGACATTGGAACCACTAGACCATGGGAATTACGTCAATTTTCCAATTGCAATAGTGACAATTTAATCTATCTGATTACATGCCTTTGCAATGATAAGTACATAGGGATAACGACCAGGAAGGTCAAGACACGCATGCTAGAGCATAAAAGCACCTTCCGGTGTAAAAAGAACATATCCAAGCTGACACGACACTTTTTGGGGAAGAACCATGGAGAAACAAATTTCACATGGACTGTACTTGAAAAACCCTTTATACCATCACATATTACAGACGTGACAGGTTTTCTGTTTCGGAAGGAGCAAAAATGGGTGTTCAAGTTGCGTACAGATGTACAGGGGTTGAACGATGACATCCCCTGGCTGAGTCTGAAGTGAACCTGAGTATTCTTGGCACTGTATTCAATCAATAACTGCACTCCTACTTTAGTGTGAATGCTTGGGTATCTGAGGTGAGGAATGCACTATTCGCAGCTTTCGCGGTTCTTTGTGCAATATAATTGACGCCACGGAGGGGGGACATACCGACCTCCACTTTTGCTATTATTTGGAGAAGTGATGACATAATTGTATCCATCCAAGTGTCTTCGTTCTAATAGGCTCTGTGCCCCTTGCATTCTATTTGCCTACTCACTTGCCAGCCCTGATTAGGCCACATTACATGGAGATTAGAACCATAAGAAATACAACGAGAACACCATCAGATAGTTCTATCTCTTTTCAATAACACACGCAAACGGACTACAAAAATGGACGCTATGACGTCATTTTGTAGTTCCGCTAGCATCGCGAGATTACGCGACAGCGGTGCTCGGCAGAGAGGTTCTGCAAACGGTCTGATCACCAATTTCAGACACATCCAGGGTACGATAACAAACGCCTCCTAAATAAGATAAGCCGGGCATTATGAATCCAGTCTCAAACTTGAAGTACAGCGTTGTGGACTCGCTGTCTATCCTGATTGGTGGAGAGACCACCCAGTTAGTTTGAATAGGATAGCTTGAGCCCGGCTCTGTGCCTCCCCCTGTCTCAGCCATTATCCGAGACAACGCCGGACAGGTAAGGAGTTCCACAGCGGGCTCCCCCCTTTTCCTTTCTTTTTCTTCCTTTTCTATGTTTTCTCTGTAGCAGACAGGTCGGTGCTATACTTACAAGAGACACTGAACATTGGGGTAGTTTATAGATCCCTTCAATACTTTTCTAATTGTTTCACGTGAGGAGCAATTGCTAGGGGTTTTTAGTGGGGTGATGTCCCGGTCAGCAAGGTTATAGTAACACAAGTTCTTTTTCATGAGGGAAAGTATTTACATTGGTATATATGTGAATGAGATCTGCAGTGGATAAAGTTATCCCGCACCCTTATTGTGTTCCGGTGTACTTTCCTCTTACAGAGCGGGGTCTCACTACACCTGAGCCAGGTCCAGGACGAGGTGAGGTCTCTTCCCCGGGCACCCTGGGTGAGTGATTATATGTACTGAAGTTAGACATACATTCTAGGCACGCTTTGTCCTTTGCTTATAGATGGTTTTTCCTGTGTTTTGTTTGGTTTCTTCCTCTATAGATTCAACACAAATACCAGGTGTCATGGAGGAGTGAAGCCACAGTATTTGGAGACTCATATCCTTTACTGTTCTAGTATACTATACATTTATTATTTTGAGTTTTGTCACCAACACATTTTTCGCAGTCGCATTATTGAGAGAACAGAGGCCCTGATGAAAGCCTAGGGTCGAATTCCCGCATAGGCTGAAACATGTTGGCCCCGATGCAGATATTTGTTGAACTGCATGAGTATTGTTTTTGCGCTGTTCTTTGGTTTTAATTAGGAAGAGATCTTGGTAGAATAAAGTTGGAATGAGATTCTCTATCCTATTTTAACTTATCACACACTCATTCTTTTGCACTGCACCTACCCGTCTTATCAGATTCTTATGGCTGTCCTTGTGTTGGCATGTGAAGACCATGTGTCCGCAGATGGTACCACTTTGTCTCAATGATCTAGAGACACTGGACCGAGGACGGAGGACCACATGAGAATATTGATCATACATGATATTGATGGGAATCCTACATAGGTATTCACTTTGTTAACACAGGGTTAACCATCTTCTGGATGACGCCTTGAGCTTGTACTCTTATTAATCTGAGACAACAGCTCTTTTCCTGATACATGATTCAGATGTCAGACCCGTGGGTTTCTTAGGTGATCGGATTCTAGTACAAGGGGGATACAACCCATGCAGGTCTTTAAATATCCCTTAGGCCCTCCCCAACGATGTGTTTATATATGAAACATGTGTCATCAAGTGTTGTCAGTCATGTGGTATCATATGTCAAGTGTCGTCATGTGTCATGTGTTGTCAGTCATGTTGTGTCATGTGTCATCGTGTCTCCTCATGTGGTGTCATGTGTCAGGTGGTGTCACGTGTCAATTGGTGTCTTGAGGTGTCATGTATCATGTGTTGTCATGTGGTGTCATGTGTCATCATGTTTCATGTGTTGCCATGTGTTGCCATGTGGTGTCAAGTGTCATGTGTCATGTGGTGCCATGTGGTATCTTGTGTCATGTGTCATGTGTTATCGTGTGTCGTTATGTGGTGTCATGCATCATCATGTGGTGTCATGTGTTATCATGTGTTGTCATGTGTTGTCATGTGGTGTAATGTGTTGTCATGTGTCATGTGGTGGCATGTGGTGGCATGTTTCGTCATGAGTCATCATGTGTCATCATGTGTCAGGTCGTGTCATGTGTTATCATGTGTCATGTGTTGAGATGTTTCATTATGTGTCATGTACTATCAAGTGGTATCATGTGTCATGTGGTGTCATGTGGTGCCATGTGTTGTCATGTGTCATCATGTAATGTCATGTTGCATCATGTGTCGTCATGTGTTGTCATGTGCCATGTGGTGTCATTTGGTGTCATGTGTCATCATGTGTTATGTGTCATGTGGTGTCATGTGCTGTCATGTGTCGTCATGTGTCATGTGGTGTCATGAAACATGTGTCATCAAGTGTTGTCAGTCATGTGGTATCATATGTCATCATGTGACATGTGGTGTCATGTGTTGTCATGGTTCATCAGTTGGTGTCATGTGTCATCATGTGTCATCATGTGGTGTTATATGTCAATTGGTGTCATGTGATGTCATGTATCATATGTTGTCATGTGGTGTCATGTTTCATGTGATTTCATGTGGTGTCTTGTGTCATATGTTGTCATGTGTTGTAATGTGGTGTCATGTGTTGTCTTGTGGTGTCATGTATCCTCATGTGTCGTGTGTCATGTGGTGTATTGTGGTGTCATGTGTCATGTGATGTCATGTGTCATGTGGTGTCATGTGTTATGTGGTGTCATATGATGTCATGTGTCATGTGGTGTCATGTGGTGTCATGTGTCGTCATGTATCATGTGGTGTCATGTGTTGTCTTGTGATGTCATGTTGTGTCATGTGTCAATTGGTGTCATGTGGTGTCATGTGTTGTCATGTGGTGTCATGTGTCGTCATGTGTCATGTTTTGTCATGTGGTATCATGTATCATCATGTGTCATGTGTCATGTGGTATATTGTGTCATAATGTGGTGTCATGAGTCCTGTGATCGTCATGTGTCAATTGGTGACTTGTGGTGTCATGTGTCATGTGGTGTTATGTGGTGTCATGTGGTGTCATGTGGTATAATGTGTCGTCATGTATCATGTGGTGCCATGTGGTGTCATGTGGTGTCATTTGTCATCATGTTTCATGCATTGTCATGTGGTGTCTTGTGTCGTCATGTGTTGTCATGTGTCATGTGCTGTCATGTGTTGTCATGTGGTGTGATGTATCATCATGTTTCATGTGGTGTCTTGTGTCATCAAGTGTCGTCATGTGTCATGTGTTGTCAGTCATGTTGTGTCATGTGTCATCATGTCTCCTCATGTGGTGTCATGTGTCATGTGGTGTCACGTGTCAATTTGTGTCTTGAGGTGTCATGTGGTGTCATGTGTCATCATGTTTCATGTGTTGCCATGTGGTGTCAAGTGTCATGTGGTGTAATGTGTTGTCATGTTTCATGTGGTGGCATGTGGTGGCATGTTTCGTCATGTGTCATCATGTGTCAGGTCGTGTCATGTGTTGAGATGTTTCATTATGTGTCATGTACTATCAAGTGGTATCATGTGTCATGTGGTTTCATGTGGTGTCAAGCGTTGCCATGTGTCATGTGTTGTCATGTGTCATCATGTAATGTCATGTTGCATCATGTGTCGTCATGTGTTGTCATGTGCCATGTGGTGTCATTTGGTGTCATGACACATGTGTTATGTGTCATGTGGTGTCATGTGCTGTCATGTGTTGTCATGTGTCATGTGGTATCATGAAACATGTGTCATCAAGTGTTGTCAGTCATGTGGTATCATATGTCATCATGTGACATGTGGTGTCATGTGTTGTCATGGGTCATCAGTTGGTGTCATGTGTCATCATGTGTCGTCATGTGGTGTTATATGTCAATTGATGTCATGTGGTGTCATGTATCATGTGTTGTCATGTGGTGTCATGTTTCATGTGATTTCATGTGTTGCCATGTGGTGTCAAGTGTCATGTGGTGTAATGTGTTGTCATGTTTCATGTGATGGCATGTGGTGGCATGTTTCGTCATGTGTCATCATGTGTCAGGTCGTGTCATGTGTTGAGATGTTTCATTATGTGTCATGTACTATCAAGTGGTATCATGTGTCATGTGGTTTCATGTGGTGTCATGTGGTGCCATGTGTCATGTGTTGTCATGTGTCATCATGTAATGTCATGTTGCATCATGTGTCGTCATGTGTTGTCATGTGCCATGTGGTGTCATTTGGTGTCATGTGTCATCATGTGTTATGTGTCATGTGGTGTCATGTGCTGTCATGTGTTGTCATGTGTCATGTGGTGTCATGAAACATGTGTCAACAAGTGTTGTCAGTCATGTGGTATCATATGTCATCATGTGACATGTGGTGTCATGTGTTGTCATGGGTCATCAGTTGGTGTCATGTGTCATCATGTGTCGTCATGTGGTGTTATATGTCAATTGATGTCATGTGGTGTCATGTATCATGTGTTGTCATGTGGTGTCATGTTTCATGTGATTTCATGTGGTGTCTTGTGTCATATGTTGTCATGTGTTGTAATGTGGTGTCATGTGTTGTCTTGTGGTGTCATGTATCATTATGTGTCGTGTGTCATGTGGTGTATTGTGGTGTCATGTGTCATGTGTCATGTGGTGTCATGTGTTATGTGGTGTCATATGATGTCATGTGTCATGTGGTGTCATGTGTCATCATGTATCATGTGGTGTCATGTGTTGTCGTGTCGTCATGTTTCATGTGTTGTCATGTGGTATCTTGTGTCATGTGCAGTCATGTGTCATGTGTTGCCATGTGTTGTCATGTGGTATCAAGTGTCATGTGGTGTCATGTCATGTGGTGTCATGTGTCGTCATGTGTTGTCATGTGTCATGTGTTGTCATGTGGTGTCATGTGTCATCATGTATCATGTGGTGTCATGTTGTGTCATGTGCCATCATGTTTCATGTGTTGTCATGTGGTGTCCTGTGTCATGTGGTATCATGTGCCATGTGTTGCCATGTGTTGTCATTTGTTGTCATGTGGTGTGAAGTGTCATGTGGTGTCATGTGTCATGTGGTGTCATTTGGTGTCATGTGTTGTCATGTGTTTTCATGTGTCATGTGGTGTCATGTGGCATATGTCATCATGTTTCATGTGGTGACGTGTCATGTGTCATCATGTATCATCATGTGTAATGTGTTGTCAGTCATGTGGTATCATGTTTCAGCAGGTATCATGTGTCATCAGTCATGTGATGTCATGTGGTGTCATGTGGTGTCATGTGTCATGTCAAACTGTGCAACTTCCGATGTGTGAAAGCATCCCTGTCGTGGGCACACCATAGAAAAAAGACTCCATCAAAATTTCTTTAAAGTTTCAAAACTGATATTTCAATTCATATCAAGCTTAATGTATGTTTCATCATGATACATCATTCAGAGGCGTTGTTTATAGTATGCATTATTAAATACTCCAATGCATTTCGGGCGTCTTGGCCCTTTATCAAGGAGACCTAAAATATAAGGATATAGCAATCAGCAAGCTTATAACCATCAGGTTGACACATAACACATATAGCATCTTACATTGGTGTGTAATCATGGCTCTAAGTGAATATATACAAACATATATAAAGGTAGCATGATATTAACTACACAAAACTAATTGTGCTTGGTAAAGAAATATATGGTGAGGTGAGCAACAGCAAGCTTAGCTCACTAAACAAGTGTGGGACTGTGAGTTAAATTTGGTAGCCTAGCATAAATCTAAGTGAAAAGGTATGCTTAAAAGAATGTCGGTAGAACTCGACTTAGACAATAGCGAGTGACATCGCCTTTACGAATCATATGGGCAAATATTAACAGTGACAGTCACCCGTATATGTTAGCAAAAAGGGGCCAAAACTTACTTTAGGTTCCAGGAAAGTGGTCTCAAATATGTACGAGTGTTTGGGGAGTGTCATTACCAGTTAAGAAATAGCGCGAATCGGCTACTTCAATCACGTGGGACAGGGCGTAACATGTAAAAACATGTAAAAATAAACAAAAGACAATGTGTACTGCCGGTGAATATGGCGGTCATGATTAAGAGTGTCAATATATCAACATAAATAGAAATATTAGAAATAGTAGATGCAATTTGCACTGTAAACCACACAGTAAGGAAATATAACATCAGAAAACCAAAAGAATAGGTGGCTAAATGAAACAACTGAATTCCAGCCGATCATTTAGTCCAAACGGCATCATTGATTGTAATTTGTAAATCCATGCAATCTCACATTGTAACAAATGTTTATTATAGTAGTAGTAGTAGTAGTATAAATCTTTATTCGGTAAAAAATTCTCACCATAAAAGAACACATTTTATACAATTATTGTTGGAACTGGCCCTTCTTGCAGGGTCATCCCCAAACTTTTTGCTTCTTCCTCCCTTATTTTTCCTGACCCGTGGCTGTTGGCAATAGGACTCTGCGCACTTTACCACTGTTGATCAGTGCTAAAGTGCATATGCTCTCTATGTAAAGTGTTATTCTGATTGGATATACATGTTTGGCATATTTGTATCACCATGAAGTCCCCTACCTCTGCCAACTAGAGACCCCCAGATCTAACAATTATACATTACTTTTTGTAAAAAAAATAAAAAAAAATAAAGAACATTGGGTAAAACCTAACAAGGATAAAATTCCCTTATTAAAAAGTGAAGCCTGCACATTATACAGTACATTGGAAGATTATTATGAGGCCCCAGCCAAAACATCCTCATCAGTACACTATTGCATAATGATTAGAATGACTTCAAAAGCCATACCAATCATCAACATAACGTCCTGCCAATAGGGGCCTGCTAGCTATTTGGCGGGGAGCAGTGTTGCTTCATCCTCCTAATACGAACCAACCATGCACTACTCAGATATTTAGCCACCCCGCATACCATGGCAGAGGAAGACGGGTCAGTGGAGAGAACTCGTAGGGCCATTCTATGGCACCTCAAACCCAACCCCATGCATACTGGTTTCAACCAAACTGTAGGAAGGTTGATCCCTGACTATGGTTGCCCCCAACTTTTTGCCTGGTGTTTTGCTGGTTTTCTGACTTAGTTGACCTGGGCCCCTGCTATTCAGGGCCCCAGGCCTACTGCTCTCTCTGTAAAATGGATTCCATGTACCTTAGGTACATATCTAAATTGGATACTGAGTCACCTTATCAGTCCCTGTACAGTGTACCTTAGGTACCCAGGGCATAGGTGTACCCAGGGCCTACCAGGGGCTGCAGCATGTATTATGCCACCCCTGGCTGGCCATCCAAATCTGACACAACTGGCTGCTTGACAGCTGGGGCAAGGTGGTGTAATCACCCTTTGCTTTAGATATAGTATACCTATATCTAACCCTAAAATGGACACACAGATCTCCTATCAGTCACTCCTATGGCAGGCCTTAACAATCCTGAAGGCAGAGTGCTTGGAATCGTGTGAGATGGTGCTCTGGCATGAGCTGAGCCTGTCTGCGGCTTTCGGGATCTATCCCTTAGCCGTTTCCATGATATCGCATACCATATACTCTTAAGTGCATTATAATCCTCGCGGTTATGTGCCAACTCTGGTATCGCTTTATCAAAACATGTCGAGTAAGGTGTCATACGAATTGGAATACTAACCCCTCGCCAATTCTGGCGACGGGGTTAGCATTCCACCCTTCTAGAGGGACACGACATGCCTGTAACCTATAACCCGGTTAAAAGTCAGACAGAGCCTTAGCATCCACAAAATGGATGCTGCCACCGAGACACAAGTCTGCCCTCCTGCTGCTGGGAGTCCTCCCAGAGCAGGAGATAAGGACAAAGGGTTTCCTGCCAGGGGCGGTGCCAGCACCGTCCCAGACAGGGTTTTGTGTATTGTAGGTAGGCAGGGCTTTAGAGGAAGGTGACTGCACGTGGCACCCCGGTGCTCACTGTGCATAGGCTGGCTGGAACCAGTTCCAGGGTCACTCCAGACCCTGTGCTGGGGAAAAGCCCGCCAAGGAAGTGGGTGTAACCACCCCCCTCCTGGTCCCACCCATAGGGCAGGACCTAGTCGCGTGCCAGCCCCTTTTTCCCAGATAAAGGTAGAGACTGGCCCCCTTCCAAATTAGATCATCTTTGAATCCTGAAACTACTTTCTGCGAAAGGAACTCAAGACTTCTTCCTAAGATTTCTCCCTTGTGACTAAGGAGTAGTCACCCTGCATCCGCAGGCACCATCTAAGAACACTGCGGTCTGCTGCAAGTCCTTCCTCCGGAATCCGACTGCCCAGCTCGACGAGAACCGGCTTCCCTGGCACCTCTGACCTCTACCCACCTCTACAGCCCAGCTGAGAACCGTGGGTGCGACGAGACCTCAAGGGACCGGCCATCTGCAAGACTGCACGACTTCTTTCCAGCAAGCCCGCCGAGTAATCTACTGGTGAGTGCTTTGGGGTCCGAGAAGCCCCCACCCTGAGCAGCTCCAGCACCGAAGAGCAGCCCCCCAGCATCTCCACGATCTGCGTGGGGCCCTTCTGCTTTCCGCTGCTCACCGCGTTGTTTGGCTACTAGCCCGTTGGCTCGTGGCCTCCCTGACGACGCCCGACGACCTTTCTGCTGCTGGTCTGGTTGCTCCAGACTGGCCCGTGCTCCCTCCCAGAAGAGGAGCACCCCGGACCCTCCTGGTCCACTCAAGACGCCATTTTGAGTCTACCGCGTGGGCTTGAATTAGCCAAGGCTTGTTGCCCAATCCTGGGTAACTTCGACGCCAACGACTTCATCCTCCGTGGGACAGCTCGCACCTCCATCCTGGTCGCCGACAACGCCTCCTGGTCCGAGAGACTGCAGAGCCCAGCAGCGCCCACTCACCTGACTGCGGTGACTTCGCCCGGTGCCATCCTGGTGCCCACTTAATCACTGGCTAGTGATTCAAGAACTTGGTCCCCTCTGCTTTCAGGTTTCTTCTTCCTCGATCCAGGCTTGGATCCAACGAACTTTCCTTCACTGGTCGCCTGCCAGCAACTTCTTCCTTCCAGGCTCCCGGTCCGGCAACGAGATCCCCGACGTCTTTTCAGACCTATGCAGCTGCAGCCCCTGGGCTAGGTAACTTCGGCACTTCGGTGTCCCAGCATAGCCTCACTATCCAAGGGTCAGGATCCACTGTCATTTTCTTCCTACCAGGTCGGGTTCGCCCGTGAACACTAACTTTGCCTTTACTAGCCTCCATAGACTTTGTCCCGCATCCCGCGTGAGAGTGCACACTCTGCACCCGAGTCCCCTGGGCCTCCTAGTAGTAATCTAACGATTCCCTAGTCCAGTCCTAGCGATTCCAAAGCCTATTAGAACTGTTACTTACCTGCTAGTAATTCGCATTCCACTTTTAGTGTATATGGTTTTTCGTGCCCCTCGGGCATTCGTGTAACGTGCTAACTTAAAAGTATTTTCGTAAGAGTTTTGTTGTGTGCTTAGCACCCTGTCCTCATAAAGAGTACAGGGTTGTTGTGATTCTAATAAATACATTGTTTATTTTCATAACACTTGTGTGGTGTCCTTTCACTGGGTGTTCAAGGGGTACTGTGATGGTAAAACAGCTGGCTTAACACGCCCTCTAGAGTCTTAGCCTTAGACTGCTCGTATCCATGCTACTAGGATAGCTGGTCTATAAGGTTGACTTACAACCAATCATCAATAAGGGTTGTTTGGACTGATATATAGTGATCACTAGAATAGTGAGCACTGCACATCAGGCCAACTTCTCACATTGGTGAGCAGCGGTTGGGATTTGAGCTTGCTGTTGTTTTACCACACATGCCCTAAGAATATCTTGTGAAAGATCACATAAGTACTAAAGGTACATATAACTTAGCTTAGAATACTCTGAGTTCTACTGAACCAGCTGTTGTAGCTCCTAGGGCCTAGCACACCCTAAACTACAACTCTAGCAAGGGATCAGTAGGCAAACATATAGTGTAGGTAAGTGCACCACTTACACCTCACTAGAAAAGCATGTCGACTCAGGGGGACTCTACTGAGACTCCCCTGGTCAGTGTTGACCCTCCACAGGTCACTTCAAGATATGCAGCTCTCAATTTTCAGGAGATGAGGCAACTCTGTGTCTCCAGGAAACTGAAGCAGGGGTCTAACCCCACCCTTCCCTTTCTGATAGGTCTCTTAGAGACATATGATGCCAGAAAGCTCTCTCAGTTACATGAGAGCATGCCAGCCTTAGAGGGAACCTCTGGGGATCCAGACCTCCCCAACACTGATTCAGCAGTTGAGGAGGAGGATGAGGAGGTACTCTCTGGGGATGAGGTAGACAAGGGTCTTGAGGTAGTCAGAAGGCTAACTAGGACCAACTTAGACTTACTTGGGCTAGGATCTGGGGGCCCCCCAGTACTAACCCGAAGTGGGCCTAACCTTGGAGTTAGGAGAGATAGATCTCTTTCTAGGGACTCCAATAGATCTCTGCACTCTAATGTCTCTTCTCAGGGGAGAAGGAATCCTCCACAGAGGAGATTTACTTCCCCTCAGAGAAAGGAGCATGAGGCTAGGATGAGACAAGCTGAACTGAGGATTGAAAGGGAAGAAATTGCCCTGGCCAAAGAGAAGCTTGCCCTGGCAAGAGAGCAGCAGATGAGTGGGCTAGCTCCCACTGGTGGCAGCAATCTCCCAAGAGATAGAGAGAAGGGTTTAGATACTAAACACCTGACTAAAATAGTGCCCCCCTTTAAGCAAGGGGATGACATCCAGAAATGGATGGCTGCTCTGGAGAGGGCCTGCACTGTGCAGAACATTCCCCAGAGTCAGTGGGCAGCTATACTGTGGCTCTCCTTTGATGGTAAAGGTAGAGATAAGCTCCTCA
This sequence comes from Lissotriton helveticus, assembly GCF_964261635.1. Lineage (NCBI taxonomy): Eukaryota > Metazoa > Chordata > Amphibia > Caudata > Salamandridae > Lissotriton > Lissotriton helveticus. The sequence continues at coordinate 377,049,291 of NC_136062.1, forward strand.
CTACAAGGGTGGAGGATGCTAACAATTACCAGGTCCTGAAGAATACACTGGTTGATGGGTTTGGTTTAACCACTGAGCAGTACAGGTTGCTGTTCAGAGACACCCAGAAAACTCAGTCTCAGGACTGGTCTGATTTTGTGGATTGTGCCACTAAGGCTTTGGAAGGCTGGCTACTGGGTAGTAAGGTTACTGATTTCAAGGGATTGTATAATCTAATTATGAGAGAGCAAGTCCTAAATAATTGTCAGAACCAGTTATTACACCAGCACCTGGTAGACTCTGATCTGACCTCTCCAGAAGAATTGGGTAAGAGGGCAGACAAATGGGTCAGAACCAGGATTAGGCCCAAGAACCAAGGTGGTGACCAGAAAAAGGAATCAACCAAACCTCAAGAGAAGGGTGGGAATAAATCTACAGATCAAACCACATCAGGGCCCCAAAAATCCTCTGAGGGGGGTGGGTCCCAGAATCCTTCCAACAACCAGAAGAAACCTTATTGTTATCCCTGTAAACAGGTGGGTCACTTAAAAACTGACAGCAGTTGCCCAAAGAATAACAATAAGGAAAACATACCCCCAAGTAACATTCCCAAACCTCCTGTTACTACTAGTAGTAATCCCCCAGGTGGTGGGAGTGCCCCCAAGAATTTGGGTGCATTTACTTTGGGAGTTCCTGGGGACTCTGGCCTAACCAGGTCCCCAAACTTAGATACTCTTGTCTGTGAGACTGGCATGGGGTTTGCCAACTTCACAACTTGTCCCAACACTTTGGGCAAGTACAGACAGGAGCCCCTCATCAATGGTATAAAAGTTGAGGCCTATAGAGATACAGGGGCTAGCATCACTATGGTGACTGAGAGTCTAGTCCCCTCAAGGCAACTTTTACCTGGTGCCACATACCAGGTGACCAATATTGATGGAGTACAGAGAGATCATCCCATGGCAGTGGTCAATCTCAGCTGGGGAGGTGTCACTGGCCACAAGAGAGTGGCAGTGTCACCAAACTTGCCTGTAGATTGCCTACTGGGGAATGATTTAGAGCTCTCAGCCTGGGCTGAAGTAGAGCAAGAGACCCATTCTAGAATGGTGAACATCCATGGTAAGGTTAGTGGGGCAGTGGTAGCCACAGCCCCAGTCCAAGATATCCTCCCTGAACAGGTCAGGAGGGTTGTGCCAGTCACAACCCAATCTCAGACAACTTCCTTCCCAGAACAGGTTGTCAAGGCTGTGATGGTCACAGCCCACACCCAAACTGAGCCCCCTCCTGAAAAGGTTGGGAGAGTTGTGATGGCCACAGCTCAAACTCAGACAGATGACAGTGTTGTGAAGCCTGAAACTATGGATCACTCCACTCAGACAGAGAGTATTGAGGAGGAAGAGAAATCTCCCTCCCACCAGACTTTAGGAAAGGATCAGCCTCCTCAGGGAACTGATCTGACCCCTTGTGAAGAAACTGCCACAGAGGTAGTCAGGCCTAGCCTGGCAGAACCCCTGATGTCAGTGGACCCTTCCAAGATGGGACCCAGTCTGGAGCAGGTAACCTGCCCCTCTCTACCCTGCCTCAGTCAGCCCAGGGCTGTAGAGGTCAGGGAGGCCAGTGTTGGACCCCAAAGGGCCCCCTGTCCAAAAGAATTTCCCAATCAGCAGATTAAGGGCACTGAAGCTAGTAGTCCTAGCCAAGTGAAAATAAAACATACTCCTGAGGGATCCCCCTTAAAATTAGTTAGGGACCTCCCACAGATGGACACTGTTGGGCACAGCCAAACTTGGGACCTGAGGGCCCCAGACCTGACCTGTCCCTCCAGTAAGCCAAACAGAGGGACCCAACCTCCAGCTGTAGGTAGCCAGAGGTTGACCCTGAGAGCCCAAAACAACTCAGTCTTGGAAAGAAAGGCCTATATGGTGGAAAATGATTGGAGGAAGCTGAGCCCAAAATTAGTGGAGCCTCACTTCAGTACTCCATTTCAGCACCAGCCTTTTTCTCTGACAAAACACACCACAGGTAGAGATTCCCTATGGTGGAGACCCTCAGACACCCTTAGGGTGAGGGATTGCTTAGTGGACCATGACATAGGGGGTAACCATGCCAGTGCTGGTACTTCCTTAAATGGCCACTTAGGCAATATAGGCTTACCTGGACAAGGATAGCCTTATCTCCTTTCGTTTGGGGGGGGGTTATGTAGGAAGGTTGATCCCTGACTATGGTTGCCCCCAACTTTTTGCCTGGTGTTTTGCTGGTTTTCTGACTTAGTTGACCTGGGCCCCTGCTATTCAGGGCCCCAGGCCTACTGCTCTCTCTGTAAAATGGATTCCATGTACCTTAGGTACATATCTAAATTGGATACTGAGTCACCTTATCAGTCCCTGTACAGTGTACCTTAGGTACCCAGGGCATAGGTGTACCCAGGGCCTACCAGGGGCTGCAGCATGTATTATGCCACCCCTGGCTGGCCATCCAAATCTGACACAACTGGCTGCTTGACAGCTGGGGCAAGGTGGTGTAATCACCCTTTGCTTTAGATATAGTATACCTATATCTAACCCTAAAATGGACACACAGATCTCCTATCAGTCACTCCTATGGCAGGCCTTAACAATCCTGAAGGCAGAGTGCTTGGAATCGTGTGAGATGGTGCTCTGGCATGAGCTGAGCCTGTCTGCGGCTTTCGGGATCTATCCCTTAGCCGTTTCCATGATATCGCATACCATATACTCTTAAGTGCATTATAATCCTCGCGGTTATGTGCCAACTCTGGTATCGCTTTATCAAAACATGTCGAGTAAGGTGTCATACGAATTGGAATACTAACCCCTCGCCAATTCTGGCGACGGGGTTAGCATTCCACCCTTCTAGAGGGACACGACATGCCTGTAACCTATAACCCGGTTAAAAGTCAGACAGAGCCTTAGCATCCACAAAATGGATGCTGCCACCGAGACACAAGTCTGCCCTCCTGCTGCTGGGAGTCCTCCCAGAGCAGGAGATAAGGACAAAGGGTTTCCTGCCAGGGGCGGTGCCAGCACCGTCCCAGACAGGGTTTTGTGTATTGTAGGTAGGCAGGGCTTTAGAGGAAGGTGACTGCACGTGGCACCCCGGTGCTCACTGTGCATAGGCTGGCTGGAACCAGTTCCAGGGTCACTCCAGACCCTGTGCTGGGGAAAAGCCCGCCAAGGAAGTGGGTGTAACCACCCCCCTCCTGGTCCCACCCATAGGGCAGGACCTAGTCGCGTGCCAGCCCCTTTTTCCCAGATAAAGGTAGAGACTGGCCCCCTTCCAAATTAGATCATCTTTGAATCCTGAAACTACTTTCTGCGAAAGGAACTCAAGACTTCTTCCTAAGATTTCTCCCTTGTGACTAAGGAGTAGTCACCCTGCATCCGCAGGCACCATCTAAGAACACTGCGGTCTGCTGCAAGTCCTTCCTCCGGAATCCGACTGCCCAGCTCGACGAGAACCGGCTTCCCTGGCACCTCTGACCTCTACCCACCTCTACAGCCCAGCTGAGAACCGTGGGTGCGACGAGACCTCAAGGGACCGGCCATCTGCAAGACTGCACGACTTCTTTCCAGCAAGCCCGCCGAGTAATCTACTGGTGAGTGCTTTGGGGTCCGAGAAGCCCCCACCCTGAGCAGCTCCAGCACCGAAGAGCAGCCCCCCAGCATCTCCACGATCTGCGTGGGGCCCTTCTGCTTTCCGCTGCTCACCGCGTTGTTTGGCTACTAGCCCGTTGGCTCGTGGCCTCCTTGACGACGCCCGACGACCTTTCTGCTGCTGGTCTGGTTGCTCCAGACTGGCCCGTGCTCCCTCCCAGAAGAGGAGCACCCCGGACCCTCCTGGTCCACTCAAGACGCCATTTTGAGTCCACCGCGTGGGCTTGAATTAGCCAAGGCTTGTTGCCCAATCCTGGGTAACTTCGACGCCAACGACTTCATCCTCCGTGGGACAGCTCGCACCTCCATCCTGGTCGCCGACAACGCCTCCTGGTCCGAGAGACTGCAGAGCCCAGCAGCGCCCACTCACCTGACTGCGGTGACTTCGCCCGGTGCCATCCTGGTGCCCACTTAATCACTGGCTAGTGATTCAAGAACTTGGTCCCCTCTGCTTTCAGGTTTCTTCTTCCTCGATCCAGGCTTGGATCCAACGAACTTTCCTTCACTGGTCGCCTGCCAGCAACTTCTTCCTTCCAGGCTCCCGGTCCGGCAACGAGATCCCCGACGTCTTTTCAGACCTATGCAGCTGCAGCCCCTGGGCTAGGTAACTTCGGCACTTCGGTGTCCCAGCATAGCCTCACTATCCAAGGGTCAGGATCCACTGTCATTTTCTTCCTACCAGGTCGGGTTCGCCCGTGAACACTAACTTTGCCTTTACTAGCCTCCATAGACTTTGTCCCGCATCCCGCGTGAGAGTGCACACTCTGCACCCGAGTCCCCTGGGCCTCCTAGTAGTAATCTAACGATTCCCTAGTCCAGTCCTAGCGATTCCAAAGCCTATTAGAACTGTTACTTACCTGCTAGTAATTCGCATTCCACTTTTAGTGTATATGGTTTTTCGTGCCCCTCGGGCATTCGTGTAACGTGCTAACTTAAAAGTATTTTCGTAAGAGTTTTGTTGTGTGCTTAGCACCCTGTCCTCATAAAGAGTACAGGGTTGTTGTGATTCTAATAAATACATTGTTTATTTTCATAACACTTGTGTGGTGTCCTTTCACTGGGTGTTCAAGGGGTACTGTGATGGTAAAACAGCTGGCTTAACACGCCCTCTAGAGTCTTAGCCTTAGACTGCTCGTATCCATGCTACTAGGATAGCTGGTCTATAAGGTTGACTTACAACCAATCATCAATAAGGGTTGTTTGGACTGATATATAGTGATCACTAGAATAGTGAGCACTGCACATCAGGCCAACTTCTCACACAAACCTTACTGGCAACTTTATAAGCGGGGCAGGCAAAAAGTAAATGCGCCACAGACTCCTTTGGAGCCGCGCACCGGGGGCAGGGGCGCGGAGGATCACCAACGTTAGTCCACCCCGAGGTGAACTCGTGCAACGGAAGAGTCCCATACCTGAGTTTTAAATAAAGGGCTCTATCCAGAGGCTTGGCTATGAGGTCGAGGAAGAGTTCCAACTTCCTAGACCATTTAAACTCTAAGAACTGCTCTGTGAGTAAACCCCCAACCCCACTGCGTGTTACCTCTGCCTGAACCCAGTCCCAGTATAACTTCTTAATCCCCGGTTTGGGGGGTGGCATTTGACTCGTCCACACATCCCTCAGGCCCAATTGCACCACCAACTGCCTCACGTTGCTCAACCACCCGATCTTGTTACCGATGTCGAGCAAAATGAGTTCATCCAGCACAGCAGCATAGTTGGCGAGCTCCCTGGTCCTTCGCAACCAAACCCAAAACAATAGAGGGCACAGCCACACTAGATCTTTAAAGGATCGCCTGCCCAGATCTAGCCGCAAAGGAATAAGTGGGGTAGAAACAGGAAGAGCCACCAAGTCCCTCAGGAACTTGTTTTCCGCTGCAACTAGCTCTGAAACATTTTCAAACCCCCACAGCTCGGAGCCATATTGTGCGGCCGGGAGAATCTGGCCCTCATAGATTGCCATGACCGGTGCCACAGGTTTACTCATTGACTCCCGATGCTCTCTCAAGGTCACCCCTGACACTCTTTTATGGCCAAGTAACATTTTGGCCAGGTGGTCCTTTCAATTCATCCGACTATTTACCCGCACCCCCAAGTAGTCGAATGAATCTACCAACTCCAAGGGTGCCCCATTGAGCGTAAAATTGTTTCTAAATCTTTTGGAGGGTGAAAGAGCCATGAGCTTAGTTTTCGAGGTGTTAATGGTAAGTCCTCTATCTATACAAAAGGTGCTGAATCGGTGCAGAAGCTTTTGGAGTCCCACCGGGGATTTAGAGATCAGTATGGTGTCGTCCGCGAAGAGTAGAGTGGGGATTCTTTCACCCGCCAGGGATGGTGCATCCGCCTCTTCCTCTCTCAGATGATCCACCACTCCATTCACAAATAGAGAGAAGAGGGTCGGTGCCATAACACATCCCTGGCGTACTCCCCTCCTCACGGGCACCCTATCTGTCAGCTGGCCCTGGGTGTCCCATCTGATCCTCGCATAATTCCCCTCGTTGAGCCTTACAATAAAACTCAGAAGAGACCCGGGGAATCCCATCTTCTCCAACGTCTCCCACAGCCTTACTCGAGGGACCAGGTCAAAAGCCATTTTGAGATCTATGAAAGCCATGTAAAGGCTACCCCTTTTGATGGTAACTGACTTCCAATAGATGACAAAAAAGCGAAAGACCTGGTCCATCGTACCCACCTTCTGGCGGAATCCTGCTTGAAGGTGGGAGAGGATTTGTTCCTCTTCCATCCAAGCTCCAACCCTTGAGAAAATGACCCTGCCAACCACTTTCTGAATCACGTCTATCAGACTGATAGGTCTATAATTGGCAGGGTCCTCTCTAGCCTCCTTTTTAAACACAGTGACCACCTCAGCCCCCTTCCAAGAGTCTGGCATGGGGTGACCCATGGCAAACAGATTCATTATGATGGCAATTAGTTCGGCCCAAGCCCTAGGTTCCTCTATCAAAAGGTCCCCCGGGATCCCATCCGGGCCAGCCGCCTTCTTCGGGGTCAGATGTCTGATAGCCACTACTACTTCCGAGGGTGAAAATGGATCCTCGAGCTCCCTTATAAGTTCCCCTTCTCTACCCCTGACTACCGTTGGACAAGAGGGGACTTCAGTTCCACCATATACTGCTGAAAAATGGTCAAACCATTGCTGGCTTGTTATGTGGGCGGCTAATGGCTGTGCGCTCTGCTGCCTAGCTTTATTAATAAGGTCACAGAATAACCTTGAATTCCTCATACTGACAGCACAGTTTAGGTCCTGTCAATGTTGTTCCTCCCACTCTCGTTTGGCCAGTGCCATTACCCTTAAATAGTCCTTCCTAGCCGCTCTAACTAGTGAGGGATCTTTGTGAAAAAAAGTAAATGTCTTTTCAGTGCATTTTGGTGAAAACTTGAAAAATGAAGTGTATTATTGTGATCTGTGGCTTTACGATGGAGGTCAGTAGCAAAACCCATCGGGGTTATGGTGATTGATACATCCAAAAATGTAATGGATGTATGATTGATTTCCCAAGTGAGTTTGATTCTATCGTCAATAGTGTTCAATTTCATCAAAGATTCTTCAAGGTTTTGTTTGGTGTCTTTCCAGATAATGAATAAATCATCAATGTATTGGACATATAATTTCAGATTGTTAGTCCAATTCATTTCTCCATAGATATTATTGTCCTCATATTGTTTCATGTAAGCATTCCCATATGTAGGAGCAGCTCAATTACCCATGGACATCCCAAATAGTGGCAAATACCATTCCTGATCATGTTCAAAATAGCTATGGTAGAGGGTAAATATCATTAGTTCCATTAAGAATTGCTGCATAGAGGGTTCAATGTCACTGTTTAAAATGATATTTTCAATTGCCTTAATTCCCCCCCCCCCATGGGGGATAGAAGTGTACAATGAGTTACATCAGCAGTACACAGTAACCATCTGGGTTAATGGTAACTTCTGATAATTTTAGAAAAAACTCGGTAGTGTCCTTGATGTAGCTTTTCATACTTTTCACCATCGGTTGCAGGTATCGATCCAGAAATTTCCCCACCGGTTCTTGCAGGGAACCTCTGGTAGATACTATTGGCCTAAAAGGTGGGTCCTCGAGGTTCTTGTATATTTTTAGGCGTCATGTGAATGGATGGGCTTTTTGGGTGTTGTTGAAGTAGGTACCTTTTAGTTTTGTCATCAATAGTACCTATGTCCAATGCTTTATTTTAAATTTCATTGAATTTGTCTTTAAATAAGTTCATAGGATTCCCATCCAATTTAGAATATATTTGTTCATCTGAGATGTGTTCTTTAACCTTACTGTTGTACATATCTGTATTCAAAATGACCAGGGCTCCCCCTTTATCTGCTTTTATACATTTGATGTTGCAATTGTTGGCGATTTTTTTTAGGGTATCTTGGTCCTTCTGTGTAATGTTTTTTCGGATTTTCTTTTTGAAATTTAGTTTTGAAATGTCATTTTTCACTAAATTTTCAAAAAGATCGATACATTTATAGCTAAAAGGTGCTTGAAAAGTACTAGGTGGTCTTAAGCCCATCAGTTGATTAGGTTTTTGATGGGTAGATGGAGGTAACACAGTATCAAAAAAATGTCTTAATCTTAGTTTCTGAGTAAACTTAAAGGTACTGATGTCTAGTTCCAGTATATTTGTCTGGGTAGTGGGAATGAAAGATGTTCCTTTCTCCAATAGTCTCATTTCATGCGGTTTCAAAACAGTGTCAGAAATGTTTATAACTGTTTTTCTTCTTGACGACCTTTTTTTCGATGGTACTCCGTGTATTGGGGTGAGCTTTTTCTACGTTTTTTGGGTCTTCTCTTAAGTCCGGGCTTTGCTCTAAAAAAGGTGCCGAAGTGGCTGAATTATCGTTCTGATCTGATGGTGGGGGCTCGCTGGATCTCCCGGATGTTCCCGGAAAATTTGTATGATTTTGGGGACGGTTTGAGGTGTCACTTCCCGATGAGGATGTGTCAGTTTGGTGGCTATATGGTTTATTTCTCCTCCTTTGGGCATATACATCTGCCCATGTATAAACCTCCCCAAGTTTATAATCCAGGGTGTCCCTTCTGAATTTTCGGATCTTTCTATCATTAATTTCTTTTGCATATTTTTCTAATTGGACTTTGATGTCCTCTAATGTTTTAGACCATTCATCTGATGTAGTGGTGTCAGCTAGTTCTTTTTCAATTTCTTTAATTTCCTTATTTTGATCAGCAAGTATTTGAGATAGTTATTCCACAATTAGTAAGATTAAATCCAGGCTGCATTTGTTTAGAGTAGCTTTCCATTTCTCTTGAAACACTTTTGAGTTCTTGAATAAGGAGGGTTTTAGCGCTATCCTTAGTCCACGGGGAATGTGTGATGCTCTGTGATATTTTATTAAAGTACTTGCATGGAGTTTCTGATTTATTTCACGTTTGGATAAGTATATCAATTGTCTGATGCATTGTTCCTTCGTGCGGCTTGATGTTTCTTGTGCTATGTCCTCATTAATTAATTCATATATGCGATTGGTTTCATCTTCATTAAAAGCTAGTGTGCTAGCTTTAGAGTCTGTAAATCTTGTGATTTCCTCGAACTGCATTTTGAGTTTGAGCGTGCAACCCATCCCAGTAGAACGGTAAAGGAAGAACTGATAAAGCGAACAGCGAGGGGGTGCACTGCTGTTTTTCCACAGGTTTATTTCGATGTGTCATGTGTCATGTGGTGTCATGTGTCATCATGTGTTGTCATGTGTCGTCATGTGTTGTCATGCATCAATTGGTATCTTGTGGTGTCATGTGATGTTATATGCTGTCATGTTTCATGTGTTGTCAAGTGTGTTGTGTCATGTGTTTTCATGTGTTGTCATGTGGTGTCATGTGTCATGTGTCATGTGGTGTCATGGTGTGTCATGTGTCAATTGGTGTCATATGTTGTCATGTTTCATGTGCTGTCATGTTGTGTCTTGTGTCATGTGTTTTCATGTGTTGTCATATGGTGTCGTGTCATGTGGTGTCATGTTGTGTCATGTGGTATAATGTGTCGTCATGTATCATGTGGTGTCATGTGGTGTCATTTGTCATCATGTTTCATGTGTTGTTATGTGGTGTCTTGTGTCATTTGCTGTCATGTGTCATCATGTGGTGTCAAGTGTCATGTGTCATGTGGTGTCATGCGGTGTCATATGGTGTCATGTGTCATCATGTGTCATGTGGTGTCATGTGTCATCATGTGTTGTCATGTGTTATGTTTCATGTGGTGTCATGTGTCATATGGTGCCATGTGTAATCATGTATCATGTGGTGTGATGTGTCATGTGTTGTCATGTGGTGTGATGTGTCGTCATGTTTCATGTGATGTCTTGTGTCATCATGTATCATGTGTTGTCATGTGGTGTCATGTGATATGTGGTGTCATGTGTCATGTGGTGTCATGTGTCATGTGGTGTCATGTTGTGTCACGTGGTGTTATGTGTCATGTGGTGTCAAGTGTCATGTGATATCATTTGTCATGTGGTGACATGTTGTGTCATGTGATGTCATGTGTTGTCATGTGGTGCCATGTGTCATGTATTGGCATGTGGTGTCATGTGTCATCATGTGTCATGTGTCATGTGGTGTCATGTGTCATGTGGTGTCATATGTCGTCATGTGTTGTCATGTGTCAATTGTCCTATGGTGTCATGTGGTATCATGTGTTATCATGTTTTGTGTGTTATGCGGTGTCATGTGTCATGTGTTAAGTGGTGTCATGTTGTGTCATGTGGTGTCATGTGTCATCATGTTTCATGTGTTGTCATATGGTGTCTTCTGTCATGTGTTGTCATGTGTTGTCATGTGGTGTCATGTGTCATGTGTTGTCATGTGGTGTCAAGTGTCATGTGGTGTGGTGTCATGTGGTGTGATGTGGTGTCATGTTGTGTCATGTGGTGTTGTGTCATGTGGTGTCATGTGTCATCATGTGTCATCATGTGTCGCCATGTGTCATCATGTGTTGTCATGTGTCAATTGGTGTCTTTTGGTGTCATGTGGTGTCATGTGTCAATTTGTGTCATAATAATAATAATAATAATAATAAAAACATTTATTAAGCGCCTGAATACATTAGAACAGTGCGTCTCCGTGGTAGGATGCATTCCCACTTAGAATAAGTTTAAAGATCACCACCAACACCGGAAAAGAAGACAAGGGGAGGGGGACGCTAGAAAGATATTCGGCTACAGGGAACAGATGGGTCTTGAGTTTCAGTCGGAACCTCGTTTCTGACGGTTCCATACGGATCTCAACCGGAAGATCATTCCATTGCTTACTTGCCAACCACCTGAAAGAGCGCCCACCCATCCGTGATTTGTAAATACGGGGGACCGAGAACTGCATACTGCCCATAGATCTCAGAAGTCGTTTCGGGCTGTGTATGGTAAGTAGCTTATGAAGATGCATCGGACCCTTGCCATGTGTAATCCGATGGCTTATGCACATGGTCTCAAACCGAATGCGTTCTCTCACGGGGAGCCAGTGCAAGATTTGTAATGCATATTTCCCCGAGGACTTCCTAGGCAACTTTAAAACCAACCTCGCCGCCGCGTTTTGCACATATTTTAGCTGGTTCAGGCCCTTATTACCAAGGCCAAGGGAATTCCCGTAGTCAAGATGGGACGTGACCAAGGCATGCACTAATTTTTTCCGAGTTGTGATAGGTAGTAAATCCAAAATTTTGAGCAGAACCTTCAATATGCCATAACATTTCCCTGCTATCCTGGCAATATGTTGAGAGTATGAGAGATTGTTATCCAGCATAACACCCAAGTTCTTCACTGTGTTAGAGGGGGCAGGTGTCGGACCCAAATCCGTGGGCCACCATGTGGATGACCTAATGGAGGGAGAGGAGCCAATCACCAATAGTTCAGTCTTATTACCATTAAGGCGAAGGCAATTGCTTTTCATCCAAGCTGCCAAAGATACCAGACATGCCGAAAAATTGTCCACCGTCTCAACTGGGTTGTGAGATAGAGTAACTACCAGTTGCGTATCATCCGCATCGGATACAATGTCCACCCCGTAGGACTCCACCATCCTTGCCAGGGGTGCCATATAGAGATTGAACAGCATAGGGCTCAAAATAGAGCCCTGGGGGACCCCTTGTTTGAGGGAACGGGACAAGGACCTAAAGGGGGGACAGTGTATTTGGAATTTTCTGTCCGCCAAAAAAGAAACCATCCATTCAAAGGCATGCCCCTCAACCCCCAACTCGCTCAAACTGGTCAAAAGTTTAACGTGCGACATGGCATCAAATGCTGCACTTAAGTCCAGCAAAATTAGAGCGGCAGTCTGACCTTCATCTACTCTCTGATGAAGCATCTCTGTTGAGGAAAGGAGGGCAGTCTCAGTAGAATGTTTGGCCCTAAAACCAAACTGGGAAACATGCAGGAGATTATTATCCTCCACGAATTTAACCAGCTGATTATTCACCAATTGTTCCACCACCTTTGCACAGAAAGGAAGGAGGGAAATGGGCCGGAGGTTATCCAATTTGGAAATATTCAAGTTAGCCTTTTTTTAATGGGAACTACCTGTGCCAGTTTCCATTCCTCAAGCATATATCTTTCTTGAAACGAGAGGGTCGCTAAATTGGCTATATAGTTCCACAATAGATGAACCTGCTCATTAAGAATTTTAGGCTGAGCCACATCTAAAGGGGATCCTGAGTGGATACTCTTGATAAGATTTATCAGTTCCTCCCTTGGGGGCACCGTAAATTCCTTATGATGAACCTTCTTAATAGGTGCAAGGCAGATATTCCCCACCGAGTTTCCATCGCCTGGGTCATGCTGAAAGGACATATAGATCTATTCCACTTTATTCACAAAATGATCAGCGATAGATTCGCATATCTCTGTGGAATAAAGATCTTTAGTCTCTACCCTTGTAGGCAGCGCGAGCTCTTTATAAATTAAAAAGAGCTCTTTAGAGGAATTTTCCGAGGAGTCAATCATTCCTTGGATAAATTCTCTCTTGGCCTTGTTAATCCCTCCATGGTACACCTTCAGACTTGTCCGATAAGCCTCTTTCTGGGCTATGTCATAATCCTTGCACCACAGATGTTCCAATCTTTTACAACTGGCTTTAACCGCGCTCAATTCATCGGTAGGGGCTGACCTACTCTTACGTACTGGGGCTTTTACGGTCCATGGGGTCACCTTGTCTAGCGCCATTGATATCCATTGTTCATACTTACTCCATGCCTTTTTGAGGGTATTATTAAGCGGAGGCTTATCCTGCAATAACATATGTTCAAATGCCGTCTTGGAATTTTTTTTCCAATTCCTGCATTTGAAATGGGTGGGCATCTTACATGTTTCTCCTACCCATATATCTGTTATTATGAATGGAATAAGGTAATGATCAGACCACAAGATCTTAATGGGAGTTAGCACCCTTACCCTATTCCAATTCACAAATATAGGATCTAGAAGGTGACCCACCTGATGGGATGGCAGCTCACCTAAAAGAGTAAGCATCAGTGATTTTAGTGAAACAATCAAAGATTGTGCTTCAGCACAATTAACATCCTCAAAATGTAAGTTGAGGTCGCCTAATATAAGGAGTTTCTTGTAGCGTAGGGCTGGTTGAACAACTGATTCCAATAAGCTTTCCAAAAACTGCTTGATTCTCCCGGGGGGGCGGCATAAGAGATAACCCATGATTGTGCATTCTGGGGATACCTTGATGGAGAAGAAGCCGGCTTCAGAGTGACTGATTTTTACTTGCTCTAGTGAGCACACAAGCTTAGTATTGTACGCCATAGCAATACCCCCCCTTTTTGAGTCACCCTATCAATTCTCAGCAAGCTGTAAGCTAATGGGAGGGCTTCAAGAATCTCTGGCGCTGATGCCTCATCCAACCATGTTTCTATAAGAAACAACAGGTCAGGCTGAAGATCAGTAAGGACATCATCAATGAATAAACTGTGTTTCCTAAATGAGGTACAGTTCACTAAAACATAGTAAGTTGATCTGCCCCCTTAATGTTCATCAAAGCTAATGAGGGATCGAAATGACATATCCTACATTTCTGTGCCATACCCTCAGGTAGCAAGCAGTGAGAACATGCGATGTTAACTGTAGGACGGAGATGGATCAGTTGATCACTTGTATATACTCTACTTACTAATGTCTCATTAGGGGCAGGGACAGGGGGTATGGCCCCTGGCCGCGTTCGGTCGCGGACATGCGCAGACGGGCTTGCCTTGGGTGCGCCTTCGGCATGCACTCGGCGTGCCCGCTGCACGGATCCGCTGCACGGTCGCAGGCTTGCCTTCATGATATAGGAGGTGAGAAGGAAGTCTAGAGCGCTAACCCGAGCGCAAAGGAGACAGGAAGTGGTGGACTCCTCACCCTCCGCGCAAACGCCCACAATGGATGGTCATGTGGTGTCATGTCATCATGTGGTGTCATGTGTCATCATGTGTCATCATGATTCATGTTTTGTCATGTGGTGTCATGTATCGTCATGTGTCATGTGTTGTATTGTGATGTCATGTGATGTCATGTGCCATGTGGTATCATATGATGTCATGTGTCATCGGTGTCATGTGGTGTCATGCGGTGTCATGTGTCATCATGTATCATGTGGTGTCATGTGGTGTCATGTGTCATCATGTTTCATGTGTTGTAATGTGGTGTCTTGTGCTGTCATGTGTCATGTGTTGCCATGTGTTGTCATGTGGTGTCAAGAGTCATATGGTGTCATGTGTCATGTGGTGTCATGTGTCGTCATGTGTTGTCATGTGTCGTCATGTATCATGTGGTGTCATGTGTCATCATGTATCATCTGGTTTCATGTGTCCTGTGTCATGTTGTGTCATGTGTCATGTGTCACTTGGTATCATGTGGTGTCATGTGCCATCATGTTTCATGTTTTGTCATGTGGTGTCCTATGTTGTCATGAGTTGTCATGTGTTGTCATGTGTTGTCATGTGGTTTCAAGTGTCATGTGGTGTCATATGTCATGTGGTGTCATGTTGTGTCATCATGTGGTGTCATGTGTTATCATGTGGTGTCATGTGCCATGTGGTGTCATTTAGTGTCATGTGTTTTCATGTGCCATGTGGCATATGTCATAATGTTTCATATGGTGTCATGTGTCATCATGTATCATCATGTTTAATGTATTGTCAGTCATGTGGTATCATGTTTCATCAGGTGCCATCAGTCATGTGGTGTCATGTGGTGTCATGAGTCATCATGTATTGTCATGTGTTATGTGTTGTCATTTGTCATGTATTGTCATATGGTGTCATTTGTCATGTGGTGTCATGTGGGTCATGTGTCATCATGTAATGTCATGTTTCATTATGTGTCGTCATGTGTTGTCATGTGTCAATTGGAGTCTTGTGGTGTCATGTGGTGTCATATGTTGTCATGTTTCATGTGTTGTCATGTTGTGTCTTGTGTCATGTGTTTTCATGTGGTGTCATGTGTCATGTGGTGTCATGTTGTGTCATGTGTCAATTGGTGTCATGTGGTGTCATGTGTTTTCATATGGTGTCATGTGTCGTCATATGTCCTCATTTTTTGTCATGTGGTGTCATGTATCATCATGTGTCATGTGTCATGTGGTATATTGTGTCGTAATGTGGTGTCATGTGTCATGTGGTATAATGTGTCGTCATGTATCATGTGTTATCATGTGGTGTCATTTGTCATCATGTTTCATGTTTTGCCATGTGTTGTCATTCGGTGTCAAGTTTCATGTGTTGTCATTTGTCATGTGTTGTCATGTGGTGTCATGTGTCCTCATGTATCATGTGGTATCATGTGTCATCATGTATCATGTGCTTTCATGTGTCATGTGTTGCCATGTGTTGTCATTTGGTGTCAAGTGTCATGTGTTGTCATTTGTTGTCATGTGGTATCATGTGTCATCAAGCGTCATGTTGTGTCATGTGTCATGTGTCATGTATCATGTGGTGTCGTGTCATCATGTATCATCTGGCACGTGTCATGTGGTGTCACGTGCCATCATGTTTCATGTGATGTCCTGTGTTGTCATGTGTTGTCATTTGGTGTCATGTGTCATGTGTTGTCATGTGTTGTTATGTGGTGGCAAGTGTCATGTGGTTTCATGTGTCATGTTGTGTCATGTTGTGTCATGTGGTGTCATGTGTCATCATGTGGTGTCATGTGGTGTCATTTGGTGTCATGTGTTGTCATGTGGTGTCATGTGGCATATGTCATCATGTTTCATGTGGTGCCATGTGTCATCATGTATCATCATGTTTAATGTGTTGTCAGTCATGTGGTATCATGTTTCATCAGGTGTCATGTGTCATCAGTCATGAGGTGTCATGTGGTGTCATGTGTCATGTGTCATCATGTGTTGTCATGTGTCATGTATTGTCATGTAGCTTTATGTGTCATGTGGTGTCATGTGTCATCATGTGTTGTCAAGTGTCATGTAATGTCATGTTTCATCATTTGTCTTCATGTGTTGTCATGTGTCAATTGGTGTCTTGTGGTATCATGTGGTGTCATATGTTGTCATGTTTCATGTGTTGTCATGTTGTATCTTGTGTCATGTGTTTTCATGTGTTGTCATGTGGTGTCATGTGTCATGTGTTATGCGGTGTCATGTTGTGTCATGTGTCAATTGGTGTCATGTGGTGTCATGTGGTGTCATGTGTCATCATGTGTCATCATGGGTCATGTTTTGTCATATGGTGTCATGTGTCATGTGATGTCATGTGATGTCATGTGGTGTCATGTGTCATGTGGTATAATGTGTCGTCATGTATCATGTGGTATCATGTGGTATCATGTGGTGTCATTTGTCATCATGTTTCATGTGTTGTCATGTGGTGTCTTGTGTCATGTGCTGTCATGTGTCATGTTTTGTCATGTGGTGTCAAGTGTCATGTGTTATGTGTTGTCATGTGTCATGTGTCATGCAGTGTCATGTGGTGTCATATGGGGTCATATTTCATCATGTGTTGTCATGTGTTATGTGTCATGTGTTGTCATGTTTCATGTGGTGTCTTGTGTCATCAAGTGTCATCATGTGTCATCATGTGTTGTCAGTCATGTGGTATCATGTGTCATTACGTGTCATGTGACATGTGGTGTCATGTGAAGTCATGTGGTGTTATGTGTCGTCATGTTTCATGTGTTGTCATGTGGTGTCTTGTGTCATGTGTCATGTGTTCCCATGTGGTGTCAAGTGTCATGTGGTGTTATGTGTCGTCATGTGTTGTCATGTGTAATGTGTTGTCATGTGTTGTCATGTATCATGTGGTGTCATGTGTCATCATGTATCATGTGGAATGTGTTGTCATCATGTGTCTTGTGGTGTCATTTTGTGTCATGTGTCACATGGTGTCATGTGGTGTCACGTGCCATCATTTTTCATGTGTTGTCATGTGGTGTCCTGTGTCATGTGGTGTCATGTGGTGTCATGTGTCATGTGTTGTCATGTGATGTCAAGTGTCATATGGTGTCATGTGGTGTCATGTTGTGTCCTGTGTTGTCATGTGGTGTTTTGTGTCATCATGTGGTGTCATGTGTCATGTGTCACATGGTGTCATGTGGTGTCATGTGTTGTCATGTGGTGTCCTGTGTTGTCATGTGTTGTCATGTGGTGTCAAGTGCAATGTGGTGTCATGTGTCATGTGGTGTCATGTGTCATCATGTGTTGTCATGTGTCATGTGTTGTCATGTGTTGTCATGTATCATGTGGTATCATGTGTCATCATGTATCATGTGGTTTCATGTGTCCTGTGGCATGTGTCATGTGTTGTCATCGTGTGTCATGTGGTGTCATGTTGTGTCATGTGTCATGTGTCACGTGGTGTCATGTGCCATCATGTTTCATGTGTTGTCATGTGGTGACCTGTGTCATGTGTTGTCATATGGTGTCATGTGGTGTCATGTGTTGTTATGTGTTGTCATGTGGTGTCAAGTGCCATATGGTGTCATGTCATGTGGTGTTGTTGTGTTCTGTGGTGTCATGTGGTGTCTTGTGTCATCATGTGGTGTCATGTGTCATGTGGTGTCATTAGATGGCATGTGTTGTCATGTGTTTTCATGTGTCATGTGGTGTCATGTGGCATGTGTCATCATGTATCATCATGTGTAATATATTGTCAGTCATGTGGTATCATGTTTCATCGGCTGTCATGTGTCACCAGTCATGTGGGGTCATGTGGTGTCATGTGTCATCATGTGTTATGTGTCATGTATTGTTATGTGTTGTCATGTGTCATGTATTGTCATGTGGTGTCATGTGTCATGTGGTGTCATGTGTCATCATGTGTTGCCATGTGTCATCATGTAATGTCATGTGTCATCATGTGTTGTCATGTGTTGTCAAATCCAATCCAAAAATTCTTTATTTGGGTCATATAGACCATAAAAGATGCATTAAAAACATTCAACATTACAAAACATTCCATTCTAAAAAAGAGAAAGAAAGAATACATTGGGTAAAAATTGCATTCCATGGGAAATCTGTTCATGGGATTGAATACATTACAGTTCATATCGATGTTCAATCTTTTAGTAGTTTAATCCTTATCTGCAACATAGCCATTATGTATTTGGCAACTGCAAAAACTATGTAGGGCTGAGTGCTAGTTTTCAGTGTTCTGTATGAATACAGATGGCTCCTTATGCCCAAGTTCCTACATAATGGCACGAGCCAATATTTCCTTGGCCTGGTATAGGCTGGGCAGAAGAACAGAATATGAATTTCCTCCTCATCATGATTGCTGCACCCCGGACAGATTTTATCATCACTCTTTGTCCATTTACAAGTAAAAGTTTTAATAGGCAGGGTGCCCAACCTCCATTGGATGAAAAGTTTTCGTGCTAAAATGGGAAAAATAATATCCATAAAACCTTCAAATTGGTAAGAATTTTTGGAATCCAAAAATCGGTCTGTTAGGGTGCCATTATTGGGTGCAGATACCATGGTAGATAGACTTTTTTCCATGTATATTTCCACCAGTCTTTTGCGGGGGATCCTTTGGCAGCCTTGTTCGGGGGCATCCCATAACTCCTGAAGTCTCAGACGATACAGTTCTTTCTTAATGTAGACCAACCAAGGAATTCTGTCACACTTATTCAAATTTATTACATGAATAAGATATTGCCTGTAGAGGGTAAGCTCACTTGTGGTCCAAAGCCTGTGCCAGAATCTTAGAGGCTTCAGTTCCAGGTCTTCAGCAATAGAAGGGAGACCCACATCTAGTCTCAAGGGAAGCAGGGGTGTGCCACGGGGGAGGGCTAGGAGACGTCTAAGGAAATTATTTTCTACACTAAGGAGTTCTTTCCCTGCTTTATGCCCCCATAGCTCACTACCATAAGAGGTGGTTGCTTTTGCTTGAGTTTTATACATTTCTATTGCCGGGCTAATGGGTTTGAAAGTAGAAGAGTTTGCAACCTTCAGAATCGCACCGGACATTTGACAAAGCTTGAGCCGTGATTTAACTATTTGGGGGTCCCAAGATAAATTCACATGTAGTGTTACACCCAAATATTGGAAGGTTTTTACCCTTTCTAGTCTTGCCGAGACCAAAGATGGGTTAGGTCTGTTTTTAGGGGGCGGGTTAAATATCATAAATTTGGTCTTCTCTGTATTGATCTCAAGACCATATTGTCTGCAGAAGAGACCAAATCCATCTAGGATCCGCTGGATCCCCATCGGTGATTTGGAGAGCAGGAGGGTATCATCGGTGAACATAATGGCCAGCATCCTCCTGCCTGCCAAAAATGGAGCGTCGTTGTCCCTAACATTGTCAAGATGGCATATGACACTGTTGATGTAAAGGCAAAACAGGGTTGGCGCTAAGACACAACCCTGTCTTACCCCTCTAAGACTGGAAACCTAGATGACAACGCTCCATCCCTCCCACATCTAACCTGTGCAAAATTGCCGGTATGGAGCAGATGAGTTGGAATACCCAGCTCCTTTAGGACCTCCCACAATTTCTTGCGGGGGACCAGGTCAAAGGCTGACCTCAGGTCCACAAAGACCATGTACAGCCATCCCCCCTCGATCCTCACAGTTTTCCAATAGAGGAGAACGAGCCGGAAAATCTGGTCCATGGTGGACGTGTTTTTCCTGAAGCCAGCCTGGAGGGGGCTCAGAATTTCACTGTCCTCCATCCAATCTAGAAGGTGGTCCAAGAGAAGGCGAGAAAATAGTTTTTGGGGGACATCTATGAGGCTGATCGGCCTGTAGTTGGCTGGGAACAAAGGAGAACCCTTTTTGAAAATAGGCACTATCTCTGCCCCCAGCCAGGTACAGGGGATCTCCATACCTCCCGCGATGGAATTAAATAAAATGAGGAGGTACGGGCCCCATATATCTGGGTGGTGTCTAAAAAGGTCACCAGGCAATCTGTCTAAACCTGGGGCCTTCCCCAACGCCAACCTCTCTATTGCACTGACCACCTCGCCAAGAGTAAATTCTAGTCCGACTACAGGATTGGATATAGCATCCGGGACCGCCTCATTGGCACATTCAGAGATATCGTGAAACAATTTGCCAAAGTGGTCTTCCCAGACGGAGGATGCAATTGTTGGCTCTACTGCAGCTTTTGGCTCTCCTGTGCCTGTGTTTACCAAGGACCAGAATTTTCTAGAGTCCCTCGCTTCTAGCGCAAGGGAGAGATCCTGCCATCTATTCCAATCCCATTCTGCCCTTGCCACTGCCATGGCTTCCCTATATTTCCGCCTGAGCTCAGCAATCTTACCCTTATCACAACCTGCTTTTATTATAGCTATTAACTCTGTCTTGATCTTTTTGCAGGTGGAATTATACCAGGTTGAGGTTCGGGTCTTCTTCTTCCATGGGACTGCCACTGGATAGAAAACCTCACCAAGATCTCTCACTAGATCTAAATGGATTTTGGCTACTTTCTCATAGTAATTTGGCGGTCTGGGCTGATTAATTAGTGCGTCCAATTCATTTAGCTTAGGGAGTGCTAACTCATAGATTTTAGCTATGCTCTCTTCCGAATTAACCAATTTCCCCCATTTTACCCTAGGTCTGTTGGAGCTAAGGACCAGATGCCCTGGAGTTTCACTGGGGTTGTCGGGTAGTGACCCAACCACGGGTACAGGATGCACCATATCCAATAGAAGTGCGTTGTGGTCACTATCCGTTCTTACGATTACCCTAAAATCTTGAACCTTGGACCACAGACCAATATCCACGAAAATATAGTCCAACCTCGATTCATGGTCCTTCCTGTTGAAGGTACACAGTGAAGGGATGTCAGGCGGGGTACGTCCATTACAGGCCCTTAGCACAAAATGTAATGTTAGTGACATAATTTGCACTGCAAGAGGGGACCAGGATTTAGGGTGGGGCGAATGGCATAGCGGTACCCCCCAAAAGTCATCCTCAGCAGTAAGGGCACCCTCCCTTAGACCTTCCAGTGGTTCAAAGTGGCAGTTAAAATCTCTGCCCATCACTATCTTACAGTCAGTGGGGAGTTGGCCCAAAAATGACGAAAGATCTTCTAGTGTGGGTGACTCCATAGCCACACTGACTGGGCGAGAATAGACATTAATGATTGCCAGATTTAACATGTTGGGCCATTTGAGTAGGACACACTGTATGTCTTGCGAGAACGTCGGTACATTCTCCGCATTACACCCAATGTGACTAGCTACCCAAACCGCCAAACCACCTGAGGGCCTCCCTTTGCCACTCCACCTGGCTTTAATTTCAAAAACTGCATACCCCACTCTAGTCAGAGGTTCCCTGGCCCAAGTCTCTTGGAAATGACAGATATCACTACTTCCTACTAGGGAATCCAAGTCGTTTGTGTGTAGTTTATTAGCAATACCCGCCACATTCCATGAGAGGACCTTTAGGGTTTCAGCTCGTGATTTTGATCCCAGCCCCCCAGTTTTCTCTGGTTAAGTTACCGATGGTAGGACTGCGGGCCCTTGCAATAACATTTCCAAGGGGGATAGGGCAGTTGGTGTCTGGTTAAGACCAGGCGAAACTATGGGTGTTGGGCTATAGCCAGGTAGGTTACATTGTAGGTTACTTACTCCACCCAAGGAGCAAGGAGGAGTTAAGACTTGCTGAGTAGATGAGACAGTTCCTGAGGTGATGACATCAGTATCGTCTACAAGTTTGCTAATGATACTTTGTGTGCATCGTGAAGATGCACCCTTTTGAAGTCAATCAATCTGATCAAGGCAATTGAATCTGTTGGGGTGTACATAAGTGCCATATGCAGGGATAGCATTACGGGTGGGCCTATATCTTGACCCATCAACAGCAAAGCCAACCCTTGTCCAGTCTTCGTCCCTCCTCGCAGTCAGGTTACGTACATTGGGGTAAAAGTATGACAAGGGGACCAATTCTATGGAAGTGTTTCCTGGACCCCCTAACCAATTACAAATATAGGTAGCAACCTGGGGAGTCTTAAAGCTTACAATTATACAGTCCCCCACTCTATTCTTAGCAGTATACCCCACCCACGGGACCCTTCTAACCATGAGAACCTCTCCTCTAAGATTAGGTGGTAGGGGCCTTTGAATATTTAACCAGCTAATGACTTCATTGCGTAGGGAGTCATAAGATTCTACCGCATGGCTAGAAAGCTCTGGTACCCCCATCAAAATCACAGTATATGCTGCCGCCTCAGGGGGCAGATTAACTGCCTTTCGCCGGCCATTAGATCTAGATAACCGGTTTGGGCTATTAACTATTCCATTTGACGGTCTCTCCTGGCCATGTAAAATGGCCGAAGCAGGTTGCTTCGACCTCCTTACAGTTGGTACCGGAGGCAGTTGCCTAGGGAAGGGTACAGGGGTTACGGGGACAGACTGTGGCACCGGGGCTATGCTCGAAGATTCCCCGGAAGGAACTATAGGTGGAATAGGGGCCATAGTAGTTGTAACAGTAGGGAAATGAGAAGTCCCAGCTTTGTCCCCATGTGCTCCCTGTATATCCACTATCAGCCCTAGCTGATCGCCATCACCACCACCTAGTCTTTCTATAGCTAGAAGTCTAGCCTCTATGGAGTCTAGTTTAAGTAAGAGAGGATCCATAAGGCTTTTAAAGATACCAGTGAGAGAGCATATAATGAGCTCTGGGATATTGGGAGCTACTCCACCAAAAATAAAAGGGCCTGTGTGGGTGGGTATAAAAGTGGGAGGTAGAGTGCATGCCGTTTCCAGATCAGTCCCCATTACGGTTGTTCCAGAGGCATGCGGGCTTTCCTCTATGGTGTTCACTGGGGGGTCAACTTTAGCCCTTTTAGCGCCCTTGGACTTCCTAGATCTTTTCATTTCGGGGCGGCGTCTCCTCTGTTACCCGTGTGTTTAGTTGATGAAGGACCATCCCCCTGTGTCCCGATTGGTGTTAGGGGAGGGTTCCACCTGATCAGTGTTACATAGTGGGTCTCTGTCCCTGTGAGAGTTAGAAGGTGTCCTTAGCTGTTGTAGGATGGACTCTATAGTTTGGTCAATACTATCCATAAGTAGTAGATGCGTGGCATCAAGAAGTATTGATGACCTAGTATTGGATGATGACCCTGGAGAAGTCAAATGCGAGTGTTCTGAACCCTCCGCAATTTGATTTTCCAACACAGTGAGACCCTTATTGACCACTGTGTTCGCCTTGACTAGGAAATTGTCCAGAGTACCTGAGGGCATGATGTTAGACTTACTTCTTGTTTCTCTGGTGGCCATCTTACTAACTCCGCAGGACGGGACGGTGGGTGTATCTGAGGGGTTGGGCGTTAGGGGGGTAGCCCGGTCCGGTCTCTACTGTTCTCTAACGGCCTCAAACGGCCCACCCTTTGCCCGGGCTTCGCCCGGTGTCTGCCCGCGCGCGTCCCGCGATGCGCGTCATAGGGCGTGGTATTGTATCCGGTGACCTCTGGGGGCGTGGCCAGCGGGAAGAGTCAACAGGTGCGGCTCGTCTGCACGCTGCTTGTGAACCTGGGACTCGCAGTCCCACAGCTATGCCGGTGTCTCTCCGCACTTCAAAGGATCCTGTCAGCCCCTTTGGATGAGGTATGTCCCAACAAACTCCTCGTAACTTCGAGCGGCTCCCGCGGAGCGGGGGCCGCAAGTCGTGGTTTTAAACAGCCAGAGCGGTGGGCGGGGCCACCGGGACGAGTCACCATGTGCGGCTCATCTGCATGCCGCTTGTGAACCTGGGACTTGCAGTCCCGCAGCTACGCCGGTGTCTCTCCGCACTTCAAAGGATCCTGTCAGCCCCTTTGGATGAGGTATGTCCCAACAAACTCCTTGAAACTTCGAGCGGCACCCCATGTGTTGTCATGTGTCATTTGGTGTTGTGTGGTGTCATGTTTCATGTGTTGTCATATTGTGTCTTGTGTCATGTGTTTTCATGTGTTGTCATGTGGTGTCATGTGTCATGTGGTGTCATGTTGTGTCATGTGTCAATTGGTGTCAAGTGGTGTCATGTGTTTTCATGTGGTGTCATGTGTCTTCATGTGTCATGTTTTGTCATGTGGTGTCATGTATCATCATGTGTCATGCATCATATGGTATATTGTGTCGTAATGTAGTGTCATGAGTCCTGTGGTCGTCATGTGTCAATTGGTGACATGTGGTGTCATGTGATGTCATGTCATGTGGTGTCATGTGGTGTCATGTGTCATGTGGTATAATGTGTCGTCATTTATCATATGGTATCATGTGGTGTCATGTGGTGTCATTTGTCATCATGTTTCATGTGTTGTCATGTGGTGTCTTGTGTCATGTGCTGTCATGTGTAATGTGTTGTCATGTGGTGTCATGTGTCATGTGGTGTCATGTGTCTTGTGTCATGCGGTGTCATGTGTCATCATGTGTCATGTGGTGTCATGTGTAATCATGTGTTGTCATGTGTTATGTGTCATGTGTTGTCATGTGGTGTCATGTGTCATATGGTGTCATGTGT
The DNA here is from genome assembly GCF_964261635.1 of Lissotriton helveticus. Taxonomy (NCBI): domain Eukaryota; kingdom Metazoa; phylum Chordata; class Amphibia; order Caudata; family Salamandridae; genus Lissotriton; species Lissotriton helveticus. Next base: position 377,073,858 of record NC_136062.1, read on the forward strand.
AATCATGTATCATGTGGTGTCATGTGTCAATTGGTGTCATGTGTTGTCATGTGGTGTGATGTGTCGTCATGTTTCATGTGGTGTCTTGTGTCATCATGTATCATGTGGTATCATGTGTTGTCATGTGGTGTCATGTGTCATGTGATGTCATGTGTCATGTGGTATCATGTGTCATGTGTCATGTATCATGTGGTGTCAGGTTGTGTCACGTGGTGTTATGTGTCATGTGGTGTCATTTGTCATGTGGCATCATGTTGTGTCAAGTGGTGTTATGTGTCATGTGTTGTCATGTGGTGTCATGTATTGGCATGTGGTGTCATGTGTCATATGGTGTCATGTGGTGTCATGTAGTGTCATGTATCATGTGGTGTCATGTTGTGTCACGTGGTGTTATGTGTCATGTGGTGTCAAGTGTCATGTGGTGTCATTTGTCATGTGGTGTCATGTGTCATGTGGTGTCATGTGTCATGTGGTGTCATGTGGTGTCATGTGGTGTCAAGTATCATGTGGTGTAATTTGTCATGTGGTGTCATGTTGTGTCAGGTGGTATTATGTGTCATGTGGTATCATGTGTTGTCCTGTGGTGTCATGTGTCATGTATTGGCATGTGGTGTCATGTGTCATCATGTGTCATGTGTCATGTTGTGTCATGTGTCATCATGTGGTGTCATGTGTCATGATGTGTCGTCATGTGTACTCATGTGTCAATTGTCCTGTGGTGTCATGTGGTATCATGTGTTATCATGTTTTGTGTGTTGTTATGTGGTATCATGTGTCATGTGTTAAGTGGTGTCATGTTGTGTCGAGTGTTGTCATGTGGTGTCATGTGTCATCATGTTTCATGTGTTGTCATATGGTGTCTTCTGTCATGTGTTGTTATGTGTTGTCATGTGGTGTCAAGTGTCATGTGGTGTGGTGTCATGTGGTGTCATGTGGTGTTGTGTCATGTGTCATCATGTGTCACCATGTGTCATCATGTATCATCATGTGTTGTCATGTGTCAATTGGTGTCTTGTGGTGTCATGTGGTGTCATGTGTTGTCATGTTTTATGTGTTGTCATGTGTCATGATGTCATGTTGTGTCATGTGTCAATTGGTGTCATGTGGTGTCATGTCATCATGTGGTGTCGTGTATCATCATGATTCATGTTTTGTCATGTGGTGTCAGGTATCATCATGTGTCATGTGTCATGTGTTGTATTGTGTTATGTGGTGTCATATGATGTCATGTGTCATTGGTGTCATGTGGTGTCATGTGGTGTCATGTGTCATCATGTATCATGTGGTGTCATGTGTCATCATGTTTCATGTGTTGTCATGTGCTGTCATATGTCATGTGTTGCCATGTGTTGTCATGTGGTGTCATGTGTCATGTGTCATGTGTTGTCATGTGGTGTCATGTGTCGTCATTTATCATGTGGTGTCATGTGTCATCATGTATCACGTTGTTTCATGTGTCCTGTGTCATGTGTCACATGGTATCATGTGGTGTCATGTGCCATCATGTTTCATGTGGTGTCCTGTGTTGTCATGTGGTGTTAGATGTCATGTGGTGTCATGTGTCATGTTGTGTCATGTGGTGACATGCGTCATCATGTGGTGTCATGTGCCATGTGGTGTCATTTGGTGTCATGTGTTGTCATGTGTTGTGTGGCATATGTCATAATGTTTCATGTGGTGTCATGTGTCATCATGTATCATCATGTTTAATGATTTGTCATTCATGTGGTATCATGTTTCTTCAGTTGTCATGTGTCATCAGTCATGTGGTGTCATGTGTTTTCATGTGTTTACATGTGTCATGTGTTGTTTTGTGTTTTCATGTGTCATGTATTGTCATGTGGTGTCATGTGTCATCATGTGTTGTCATGTGTCATCATGTAATGTCATGTTTCATCATGTGTCGTCATGTGTTGTCATGTGTCAATTGGTGTCTTGTGGTGTCATGTGGTGTCATATGTTGTCATGTTTCATGGGTTGTCATGTTGTGTCTTGTGTCATGTGTTTTCATGTGTTGTCATGTGGTGTCATGTGGTGGCATATGTTGTCATGTTTCATGGGTTGTCATGTTGTGTCTTGTGTCATGTGTTTTCATGTGTTGTCCTATGGTGTCATGTGGTGTCATGTTGTCTCATGTGTCAATTGGTGTCATGTGGTGTCATGTGTTTTCATGTGGTGTCATGTGTTGTCATGTGTCATCATGTCATGTTTTGTCATGTGGTGTCATGTATCATCATGTGTCATGTGTCTTGTGGTATATTGTGTCAATTGATGACATGTGATGTTTTGTGTCATGTGATGTCATGTGTCATGTGATGTCATGTGGTTGTGTTATGTGTCATGTATTGTCATGTGGTGTCATGTGTCATGTGGTAAATAAATAATTAATTACCGGATCTATTTTTGACTATAATCAATAAACGGGTAGCTCAATAAATAAGAGTCAAGATTCGAGGTAGCTGAAGTTTGACAGGTTTTAATAAGCATAAAGGACAGGAACAGGACAGCCTGTACGGGAATGGGATGGCAGCTGCCGGGGGCAGGATCTGGGAGCATAAGGGGATAACGTTTAATAGTGCACAATATTTATAGTTAAACAAATACATTACATTCAATACAGTAGGCGTAGCAGTAGGCGGAGTTTGTAACAGTCGCGAAAGATAAGGCATAAAGTGGGTGTAACAAGAGGTGTGTACAGGGCGTATACATAGACATGTGATGTAAACGTAACAGAATATGTCATAAAAAGGGGCGGAAACATGGAGGGGGCTACCTGAGCAGCTGGGACCTCTAACCTAGTGGTGCGTGCAAACTGGCAATGACGTGTTACCAGGGAGAACTGGGGGCTATGACTTCTGCCCTAGAAGAGGAGACTAAAGTCTGGAGGGTCAGAGCGACATGTACCTAGGCATATCTAGTATCTGGTGTTTATAGTACATGTTGATAGAATCCAAAAGTTATCAGGGCAAAGGCTAACAGACACTAAGACTGGTGCATACATAATTCTATATGTAGTGCGTGTGCGAGGAATATTCTATGAATATTAATACAGTATTTCTCTTACATGGAGACATAAAGGCTAGACCATGACGGAAACTATTGATGTGATTCAGTAGCTTAGGAATGCAGAGAAGGAGGGCTGGACTGATAACTAGAATCATAACATACTCTTGGCAGACTGGGAGGCAGAGCCAGGCCTAGCCGGGCACTGCGAGGCATGAAAGTAAGCTAAGGGTCAGGGATACAGGTGGGGGCTGTATCGCTCCTCGGAGAGGGTTCAGGAGACAGGAGCTGAATCTGAGTCCGGGCCCTTTTGAGGACTAGAAACGGGGACAATTCAATGAATTAACGTGCACACTGTAAAACGTGGCAACGTAGGTTTACATAGGCCCAATATTCGTTGTATTCACAAAGACTGGAAACTGGCATACTAGAGATGGACACAACTGTAATTGCGTCTTTAATTGATCAGAGGGGAATACATGCATATCGATCATGCACATATAACATAACATGGGGAACACGTAGGCACATATAACATGGCAAAATTTACTTTTCCACATTCCCTCCTTGTGCCCTATGTTTCCATCAGGAAACATCTATATTCATGATACCATCTATCATTTCGTATAGCATCATTTGCTCATCTCGAATTGTCTTGGAACGGGACTTAGGACTAGGAATACAAGAGGTAGCACACATGCCGCAAATCGCAGGGCCACATTGTATACAGAGGCAGCAACTGAATATGATCATTACTGCTATACCTAGGAATGACAATACTTTCCATCCCCAGGCAGATATAATACTCCAGAGCCAACTGGACCATGTCCAGGTGCCTGGATTCTGGTGTAACTGATGGGCAATTTTATGAAGTCTGGTTATAGCTGAATAAACAGACGGCGCGTTATTAGGAATGAAAATGCAGCAACTAGATCCGATGACTCTACATGCTCCTCCTCTATCGGCCAGTATGACGTCAAGAACGAGACGATTTTGGAGCACGACAAATCTCATAGCAGATTGCTCTTCAGTTAAGTTACCTAAAGCAGAAGTAGTTTCATTCACTACTGCTTCGAGGGTTCTGGTTAACCTACGTATTAACTTACTATTCTGGACAGGGCCTATAAAGAAGAAGAAACCTTTATTGAAGTCTTGATATTGTTCTAGAGCAGTTTCAGTTTGATCGACAATTGGGGACTCGATCTCCCTTCTATGTCTGACGTGTACTAGATGTGTGTTTCTGTGATAATCAGATGGGGCTAGAAAAACTGGTGGCAGTAGGAAGGCAATGTAACATGTTCCATCCCAATCGAGGGGCAGACGAATATATGCGGTCTGACCACAAACAAAATAAGAATGACGTGAGGCTTTGAGAATAGATTTCCCACTGTCACCATACTCGACAGTAGTAGTACAATCACTATGTCCTACATGTGCGGAACCATTCTTTCTGACACATAATTCGCCTTTGACTGGTAGTACTGAAATAGCAGGCAAATCTGGAGTAGTATCAGACTGAACATTCAGGACCATAAAATTCGAAGAATAATTACCTAAATTATAAACTTCATTTTCTAGATCTAACCCTATTCTATGGGGGAGACCTTGCTTGTCCGGAAAACATGTTCTATTCAGAAGGGACATATCATTGGAGGATGACGTTAACGTGGACCATGCTCCACACGAACCATTATGTGAAAACGGATAAGGAAAGAGTGGCAGAACTCCCTTCGGTGTCTGGGAAGGGGGGAGTCGACCACACACCCAACAATTAGTGGCATTGCTGGTCTGGTGTGAATAGTGTAACATTCTAATGAATGTATTATTTCGCATAGCAAGACAATAGGATAGCTCGTGAGGAGGCAGATCACTAAATGTGTGCTCTACTGTAGCATTAGAAAACATATTTACATGTGAACTTGGAAAACATAAATGCAATGCATAACTTGTGCAGGTAACCATCAAACTTAGAAACAATAAGAAACTTAGAAAAACGATACATCTGATAGAGTTTTGACTAACTCTCTCACTATGGGGGTCTATCTCATACATGTCAGAAACCTGTCTAACCGTTTCACCCGAGAGGGACTTAGACAATTAAACTGGCTGACTTGTTTTGCTAGACCGGAGTTTTAACTTATACTCCTGCTGCGGAGTTTTCTCTAACAGAGGAACTTTCAGTTCGGGATTTGAATTAATGTCTGATTTAGAGTCTGGTTTCAGGCAGTCTTTAGAGATGGAACAGTCTTTGGAAATGTTCTTGGCAAAAGTTTTGTCACGGAGTCCATGGAATTTCTTGATATGCGACAGATGGACCCATCCCTTGCGGCCCTCCAACTTCACGGCCGTGCGGGTGGTCAGAAGGACAAGTCTCGGCTCCTTCCAGCGAGGCTCCAGCGGACTTGAACGATCAAAGTTCCTGACCAACACGAGGTCGCCTGGAATGACCTCATGTGGTTTCACTTCAGTATTGTCTGGAAATGCGGCGGCAACCTGTGAACGACAAGAGTGTAGGGCAGACATCAAGGAAGCTAGGTAATCTGTCAGCATATTACTGGAAACATCTGTAATACTGCGGGGTCTAGGTGTACCCCACATATTTGGGGGGCGGCCGAATACGACCTCATAAGGGGACAGACCTGATCTGGAATGTGCGACCATTCTCATGAAGAATAAGGCAACTGGCAGGGCTACTAGCCAGTCTACACCTTTCTCTTTACATGTCTTAGCAATACGGACTTTCAGAGTTTGATTATGTCTCTCTACGAGACCGGCTGCTTCAGGATGGCGCACACAATGGAACTTCCACTGGTACCCTAACAAAAGGGAAACATGTTTCATTAACTCGGATGAGAATGGCTGGCCGTTATCTGAATACACGACCCTAGGGAGTCCATAACGGGGAAAGAATTCACGAACCAACTGCTTGGCAGTGGTCGCTGCTGTGTAATCGGGAACTGGATATGCTTCTGTCCACCTGGACAAAGCGCATACAACTACGAGGACATACTTGAAACCTCGACATCGCTCCATCTGAATATAATCCATCTGGAGGACTTCAAAAGGGTGGTCAGGGGGTTGGAATCCACCTTGTTCCACCGGGACACTTTTACCTGGATTGAACTGGCAACATATCATACAGGTACGGACTTTCTGCTTGGCTGCAGCTCGTAAGTGCTTATTGAACCAAAGGTTCTGGATACTGTCTAACATAGCTTTTTCTCCTAGATGTGCTGGACTATGTGCGGTATTAATAATGACTTGAACCATAGAGTCGGGGAGAAACCATGTGGCTTTTCCCTTCGTCACCCATCCCTGATCTGTCTGGACCCCTCCTTGTTCAGACCATTTCTTGATTTCTTCGGGAGTAGCATGTAACTGTATGTCTATGACATCTTGTGTAGGGTCCTTAACTGTCATACAAGTAGTCTGTTCTGGAGTGGATGTCTGTGTCTTGTTAACTGGAATGTCTGGTGTCTGAGCTGTAAGCTTGGCTGTTCGATCTGCTAGATCATTACCTTGGGAAATAATGTCAGTAATTTTCATGTGTGCCTTGCACTTCATGATAGCGATAGCTGTCGGTAAATGTATTGCATCTAACAGAGCTTGAATGAGGAGACCATGCTGAATCTTGGTTCCATGAGAAGTCATGAAACCTCTCTCCTGCCAGAGCACTCCGAAGTCGTGTACAACTCCGAATGCGTAACGTGAATCTGTATATATGTTTACTTTCAGGTTCTTGGCACGTATGCAGGCTTGGGTCAGAGCAACTAGCTCTGCTGCTTGAGCAGACAGGGTGTCAATACGGTGTGTTTCAATAACTTCAGTTTCAGTAGTCACTGCATACGCGGCTACTAGTTCTCCTGTACTAGTTCTCATACATGAACCGTCCACATAAAGTGTCAGGTCGGGATAAGTTAATGCAATGTCTGTCAGGTCTTGTCTTGGCTTGGTCATAGTATTAACAACTTCCACACAGTCATGTGTGGTAGGATTTGAAGTAACTGACGGTAACAGTGTAGCAGGATTTAGAATGTTGCAGCGTCTGATATCTATGTGTGGCTGGAACAGTGTCAGTTCATAACCTGTTAAACGTGCAATTGTTAAGTGCTGAGTCTGTGTTCGGTTTAAAAGAACTTCCACGGAATGTGGAACTTGTACTGTCAGGGAGTGTCCTAATACTATGGAATCACTTTGTCTGATAGCTAGAGCTGTGGCTGCAACTGACTTGAGGCACGCAGGCAGAGCCTGGGCTACTGGATCTAGTGTGCTCGAAAAATAAGCACAGGGCTTGTATTGTCCTGCTTGATCTTGTGTGAGAACAGATAATGCAGTACCATCACGTTCTGTGACAAAAAGTGTAAAAGGCTTACTGTAGTTCGGTGTTGCTAGAACAGGTGCTTGGCATAAGGCTTTCTTTAATTCATTAAAAGCAAGTGTATGTTCAGATGTCCAAGGGAGGACAGTCGATACGGCTGCCTCCTGTGTCGTTAACTGTATCAGTGGCTTAGCTAGAAATGCATACTGAGGAATCCATTGTCTGCAGTAAGAAGTGAGGCCAATAAAAGCTCGTACCTCCTTCTGTGTCTTGGGCTGTGGAAGACTCGCTATTAACTGGATACGATCTGGTGTCAACTGCCTACCCCACTTGGACAGTAAGTGGCCTAAGTAGATCACTTGCTGGACACAGAATTGTAATTTGGAAGGGGACACCTTGTGCCCCTGCTCGGCCAGAAAATACAGGACTGTAAGTGACGCATGATCGCAGTCACGTTCAGAACGGGCTGTGATCAATAGATCATCGACATACTGGAGCAGGGCAGTGTCAGTTGGCATGTGAATATTGTCTAGCTGTCTTTTAAGTGCTTGACTATAAATGCTAGGACTTTCTGTGAAACCTTGAGGAGCTCGTGTGAATTTATAGCTCCTTCCATTTAAACAAAAAACGAAAAGGTACTGGCTGTCTGGATGAATGGGGACACTGAAAAATGCATTCTTGAGGTCGATACCAGTGAAAAACGTAGCTTCAGAATCAATGGCTGTTAATAGGGAAGAAATATCTGGGACTACTGGATACTGGGGTATGATACATTTATTTAGTTCTCGAAGGTCAATCACTAATCGATATACTGGAGGTGCATTTGGATCAGTACGTTTCATGACTGGAATGATAGGAGAATTACATACATTGGAGTCAGTTTCTACAACCACTCCTTGAGCAATGAGCTCATCAATAATTTTGGATAAGGCTGCTACAGCCTCAGGTGGCAATCTGTACTGTCTGATTCGTGGCAAGACTATACCTTGCTTGAGAGTCACACGATGGGGTGTGATGTGCATAAAACCTACATCAGTTGGACCTTGCGCCCATAAATGCTGTGGAACATTTAGTAACCTTGGATCAAAATCACGTAATACATAGTGACCTTTAAAGTCTCTTAAAAACAATCGGACTCCTTCTGGGGAACAGCATATCACTGCACCTAATTCTTTCAATGTTTTAATGCCTAACAAATTTTCTGGACATGACTTCGTAAGCAACAAATCAGTAGTTCGGGACAATGGACCAACTTCTAGGGAAACTGGTTTTGAAATCTCGTTCACAATAGACTTTCCTGAAAATCCAAGGGAAACATTTCTTGAGCCTGAGAGCGGAGCCCCTGGAACCTCGTCATGACTGATAGTAGTCCTACTTGCCCCTGTATCAATCAAAAACTTTCTGTCTTTCCCTAATACTTGACTGTGTACATAGGGACCCTCTTGATCTACAGGCATCTCGATGAGAGGCAAGCCTACCTCCCTCTCTAGGCTGTTTCATGAATACTGTTGATACTCTGGATACTCTGTCTGGGCATACTGGTACATCTGCTGTGTAACATGCTGTGTTGCAGCGATAGGCTGCGGTGCTGGAACTGTCTGTTGTGCATTCTGTGGTGACTGAGAAGTCTATGAAACTTGTTCTTGTCTATGCGGACGTGGTCTTTCTTTAGTTTTACCAGTAGCTATGTTGTGTTTCAGAACTGCACACTCGTTTATAAAATGACCTGGCTGTTTACAATAATTGCATGTCCCTTTAACGGGAGCTGCAGGATGACTGGCTTGATTCGGACCCCTCTTCTGACTGTCTTGTGGAACAGATTGTGCAACTAATACTTTCATTTTCGTGTCTTTCATACGTCTCCTTTCGTGTTCTTGCTCTTCCCTGATTCTGTTCTGGTGATACTGGAGCATCTGGAGCATTTGTGACGGGGTACTAGCTTGCCAGGTACTTTCGACTTTCAGAACTCGATTTTTAACTTGTGGACTTGAATTCTCGACTAGTTTAGTAACAAAAAGATGAGGGTATGACTCGCTACCTGTCTTCAAACCACTGTTAATAATGAAACATTTTTCAAATCTGGAATAAAAATCACTAGTGTCTTCATCCTGTTTCTGTTTACATGCTGAGATTGCATCCCAATCTTCCTTTTTCGTGGCTAGTAACCTTGGCAAAACTTGTATCAATAACTCGGGCAATTCTTTACATTTGTCCCCAAGACCGGTACCTGGTACTCGTATATTATCTTCAGCTTCTAGAGCTGTCCAATCTATCTTTTTCTCTCCCACCTCCCATTCTTTTTCCTTGAGTTTTTCATATACCCCTACGGGCAACAGGACCTTTAGCATTTTAATGATATCTGGATATGTGTATTCTCCCATACGGAGCATGTCTTTTAATTCTCGATGGAAACCTGCTGGGTCTTTGTCGTGACAGGTAATTAACTTTTTCATCTCTAAGAGTTCCATCTTTGTGATAGGGGTGTAAACAAATACTCGTTGCATTTCACCACCCGCTGTCCTAACTGGGTGTACTTCTCGTAACGGATGCTGTCTATCTATGTAGAATGGTTTACTTCCTGGGGGTGAGACGTGAACAAAATGCGGATTCAGAAACGTTCTATATTTGTGGCGCTGTTCTAGAATGACACTAATTAAATCGGTACCTAAACCTCTCCATCTATATTGGAGTAACTCGTTCAGAACATCGTGTAACGGACCTGGGTCAGAATGTTGCCCCTCATACAGTGTAATGAGGTGCTGGATCATATACATACCCACCAGTCGCTGCTCGGCTGGGGGCAGTTTCAGAAACATTTGTGCCACTATTTCGTCTGGAAAAGTGGTAGAATCAGTAGTCCATCGGACTGCTGATCGGGCTAGTTCTTGTTCATGCATAGTACTAAGTTCACTATAACTGATTCGTGATTTCAGAATGTGATCGGTAACTTGAAATACTTGTTCAAGAGAACCTTGTTCTGGTGCTGGAGGAGGAAAAACTTTCTTGTGTTCTAGACGTGAATGCCGGTCGGGAAGTCTAGATTTACCTACATACGCTATTCTGGTAGGATTCTCGTCGTCTACCTCTTCAGTATCAGTGTTATCTTCTTTCTCGCTTACTTGTGCTGCTTTGCGTTTCTCGTGCAACCTTATTATTTCCTTACGAATTTTCTTGTACATACTCTCTATACTACTGAGTGTCTTGTGTCTTCCCTCGGCTATATGATCACTCCACTTTGTCAGAACTCTCATTTCGGTCGGATCTTTAGTCGGGTAATCTTGTTCCCTTATTAAACAATTAACTAGAAACTTTAATAGCATGAGCTGAGTCTCAGCTTTCCTTAGAGACATGATTTTGCCAATACTTTCTGGATCATCCCCTGTACGGATGAACCGATATACTCTGTCTAGATCTTCTTTCATATTCGGTAGGGTGTCCAAATACTCGGTCACCCGTCTTACGCGCAATGAATATATAACCATATTATCATCGCCTGGGACTGGATCATAACGGCATTCGGTAAGAGCTCGCTTGATATCTGCAACGGACTGATGTTTGGGCGTAAGCTGTAACGCACGTTCATGTAACTCGACTAACGTTACACGTTTGTGTGGCGGCGGGGTACCAGGAGGACCTCCCACGCGGCCCCTATACTAGAATCGTCGACTGATACTCTTCGTGCTGGCAGAGTGACCGATGTAGCGGGTACTTGTACTGTGGGCTGGACCGGGGGCACCGTAACAGGTGCTGTAACAGGTGCCCCGGTGGCTGGAGGAACAGGAATTACATTATTTACAGGAGCGGGCGGAACAGGATTTGCATATTCTGGGACCGTGTCGTCCAAATAGGACGAGAGAAAAATATCAGCTGCGGTCGGTTTGTGACGTAGCTTAATCGGAACTAATGGCGGCGGAAAATTACTCGGTGCTTCCGGGGTTGCTTTCGGCAAGCCCTCGGCAAGAAGAGGATACATACCCTTAATAAGGGCATTTCTCTGTCTGTCTGACTGTTCGGTTTTAACTCGTTCACCTATTTCGATTAATTCCCTTTCTTGGGCTCTTTCTGAGTATTCCCTACTTAATTCTGACTTTCTGATTTCTTTTTCGGTTCTTTTATGGGATTCTTTGCGCCATAACTCGATGGCATCTTTCTGGGACTGTCTGGATTTCTTTTTCCATAATGCTTCTTCTACTCGCATGATGCACTCGGCATCCCATGTACCTGATACAGGCCATCTATATTTCTCTTCTAGATCTTTAGTATACTCGACCCATAAGTCTAGATATAATATGGCACTTATGCCATGCTTATGATTCATAAAGTGACCTGGACTGTCCCTAGGCGGGACAGGAACTGCTTCCTCGAGCAGACCTTTTCTAGTTTTTAACTGACGTAGTCTTGAGAACAGAGGCATAACTAAGACTGGAATCTGGACACAATACAATACACGATAAACACAATAATAACTTTAAGAAAACAAATCACTCATACCACGACATTGAAAACACATGAAATAACATTTAAAATAACAGTTCGGACAGAATATTACCTGAAATACTGAAAACAGAAACACATGAATTTCTCGAGAACAGAACTGACTGGACTGACTAGATGTACTGCTAAAACAGTACGAAAACTTACCGGTCTCATAAAGAGACACATCAGGACCCGCATCCACCTAGGTGGACACTTCGTGTTGGATCTGTGTACCCAAACCCACGGACCAGAGACAAATTAATTGACCCTGTCTAGATACTACCCCAGCAACGGTACTCACCGGGCAGCAAGAACGGAAGGCCTCGGACTGGACTGGACTGCTACGACGACGGACTACGAACTTCGGACTTCAGTTACAGGTGGGCCTCCGGATACCTCGGACCTTGGACTCTCGGCTTGGGCTCTGGTCGGGACTCGCCGCGTTCCTCCACCGCCTCGTCTGGACGCTGGACCGCAACCTCCGTCTCCTCCGTGGGCCTGAGGGATACTTGAAGCAGAAATATCTGCACGTGGCCGGTATGGTTCCGTCACGGCTGCAGAGGATCAGGGGGCCTGCGTGGCTTCTCCGGCGCGTGGGGAAAGGGCAAGTCCCTATTCGGGCGCCATTATGTGGTAAATAAATAATTAATTACCGGATCTATTTTTGACTATAATCAATAAACGGGTAGCTCAATAAATAAGAGTCAAGATTCGAGGTAGCTGAAGTTTGACAGGCTTTAATAAGCATAAAGGACAGGAACAGGACAGCCTGTACGGGAATGGGATGGCAGCTGCCGGGGGCAGGATCTGGGAGCATAAGGGGATAACTTTTAATAACAGTGCACAATATTTATAGTTAAACAAATACATTACATTCAATACAGTAGGCGTAGCAGTAGGCGGAGTTTGTAACAGTCGCGAAAGATAAGGCATAAAGTGGGTGTAACAAGAGGTGTGTACAGGGCGTATACATAGACATGTGATGTAAACGTAACAGAATATGTCATAAAAAGGGGCGGAAACATGGAGGGGGCTCCCTGAGCAGCTGGGACCTCTAACCTAGTGGTGCGCGCAAACTGGCAATGACGTGTTACCAGGGAGAACTGGGGGCTATGACTTCTGCCCTAGAAGAGGAGACTAAAGTCTGGAGGGTCAGAGCGACATGTACCTAGGCATATCTAGTATCTGGTGTTTATAGTACATGTTGATAGAATCCAAAAGTTATCAGGGCAAAGGCTAACAGACACTAAGACTGGTGCATACATAATTCTATATGTAGTGCGTGTGCGAGGAATATTCTATGAATATTAATACAGTATTTCTCTTACATGGAGACATAAAGGCTAGACCATGACGGAAACTATTGATGTGATTGAGTAGCTTAGGAATGCAGAGAAGGAGGGCTGGACTGATAACTAGAATCATAACATACTCTTGGCAGACTGGGAGGCAGAGCCAGGCCTAGCCGGGCACTGCGAGGCATGAAAGTAAGCTAAGGGTCAGGGATACAGGTGGGGGCTGTATCGCTCCTCGGAGAGGGTTCAGGAGACAGGAGCTGAATCTGAGTCCGGGCCCTTTTGAGGCCTAGAAACGGGGACAATTCAATGAATTAACGTGCACACTGTAAAACGTGGCAACGTAGGTTTACATAGGCCCAATATTCGTTGTATTCACAAAGACTGGAAACTGGCATACTAGAGATGGACACAACTGTAATTGCGTCTTTAATTGATCAGAGGGGAATACATGCATATCGATCATGCACATATAACATAACATGGGGAACACGTAGGCACATATAACATGGCAAAATTTACTTTTCCACAATGTGTCATCATGTGTTGTCATGTGTCATCATGTAATGTCATGTGTTGTCATGTGTCAATTGGTGTCTTGTGGTGTCATATGTTGTCATGTATCATGTGTTGTCATGTTGTGTCTTGTGTCATGTGTTTTCATATGTTGTCATCATGTGTCATGTAGTGTCATATGTCATGTGTCATGTGGTGTCATGTGTTGTCATGTGTCATGTTTTGTCATGTGGTATCATGTATCATCAAGTGTCATGTGTCATGTGGTATATTGTGTCGTAATGTGGTGTCATGAGTCCTGTGGTCATCTTGTGTCAATTGGTGACTTGTGGTGTCATGTGTCATGTGGTGTTATGTGCTGTCATGTGGTATAATGTGTCGTCATGTATCACGTGGTGCCATGTGGTGTCATGTGGTGTCTTGTGTTGTCATGTGTCATGTGGTGTCATGTGTCATGCGGTGTCATGTGTCATCATGTGTCATGTGGTGTCATGTGTCATCATGTGTTGTCATGTGTCATGTATTGTCATGTGGTGTCATGTGGTATCATGTGTCAATTGGTGTCTTGAGGTGTCATGTATCATGTGTTGTCATGTAGTGTCATGTGTCTTGTGTCATGTGGTGTCATGTGTTGCCATGTGTTGCCATGTGTTGCCATGTGTTGCCATGTGGTGTCAAGTGACATGTGGTGTCATGTGGTATCTGGTGTCATGTGTCATGTCATGTGGTGTCATGTATTGTCATGTGACATATGTCATCATGTGTTATCATGTGTTGTCATGTGTTATCGTGTGTCCTTATGTGTTATCGTTTGTCATTATGTGGTGTCATGCATCGTCATGTGGTATCATGTGTTATCAGGTGTTGCCATGTGGTGTCATGTATCATGTGTTGTCATATGGTGTCGTGTGTCATGTTTCATATGATTTCATGTGGTGTCTTGTATCATATGTTGTCATGTGTTGTAATGTGGTGTCATGTGTTGTTTTGTGGTGTCATGTGGTGTATTGTGGTGTCATGTGTCATGTGATGACATGTGTCATATGTTGTCATGTGTTGTAATGTGGTGTCATGTGGTGTATTGTGGTGTCATGTGTCATGTCATGTCATGTGGTGTCATGTGTTATGTGGTATCATATGATGTCATGTGTCATGCAGTGTAATGTTTTGTCATGTGTCATCATTGAATGTCATGTGTCGTCATGTGTTGTCATGTGCCATGTGGTGTCATTTGGTGTCATGTGTCGTCATGTGTTGTTATGTGTCATGTGGTGTCATGTGCTGTCATGTGTCATCATGTGTCATGTGGTGTCATGAAACGTGTCATGTTACATGAGGTATCATGTGTCACGTGTTGTCAGTCATGTGGTATCATATGTCATCATGTGACTCATGACGTTTTGTCATGGGTCATCAGTTGGTGTCATGTGTCATCATATGTCGTCATGTGGTGTCATGTGGTGTTATTTGTCAATTGGTGTCATGTGGTGTCATGTATCATGTGTTGTCATGTGGTGTCATGTGTCATGTTTCATGTGATTTCATGTGGTGTCTTGTGTCATATGTTGTCATGTGTTGTAATGTGGTGTCATGTGTTGTCTTGTGGTGTCATGTGGTGTATTGTGATGTAATGTGATGTCATGGGTCATGTGGTGTCATGTATTATTTGGTGTCATATGATGTCATGTGTCATGTGGTGCCACGTGGTGTCACGTGGTGTCATGTGGTGTCATGTGTTGTCATGTATCATGTGGTGTCATGTGTTGTCATGTGTCGTCATGTTTCATGTGTTGTCATGTGGTGTCTTGTGTCATGTGTTTTCATGTAGTGTCATGTGTCATGTGGTGGCATATGTTGTCATGTTTCATGTGTTGTCATGTTGTGTCTTGTGTCATGTGTTTTCATGTGTTGTCATGTGGTGTCATGTGTCATGTGGTGGCATATGTTGTCATGTTTCATGTGTTGTCATGTTGTGTCTTGTGTCATGTGTTTTCATGTGTTGTCATGTGGTGTCATGTGTCATGTGTCATGTTGTGTCATGTTGTCTCATGTGTCAATTGGTGTCATGTGTTTTTTCATGTGGTGTCATGTGTCGTCATGTGTCGTCATGTCATGTTTTGTCATGTGGTGTAATGTATCATCATGTGTCATGTGTCTTGTGGTATATTGTGTCAATTGATGACATGTGGTGTCATGTGTCATGTGGTTTCATGTGGTGTCATGTGGCGTCATGTGTCATGTGGTATAATGTGTCGTCATGTATCATGTGGTATCATGTGGTTGTGTTGTCATGTGTCATGTATTGTCATGTGGTGTCATGTGTCACGTGGTGTCATGTGTCATCATGTGTTATGTGTCATCATGTAATGTCATGTGTTGTCATGTGTTGTCATGTATCAATTGGTGTCTTGTGGTGTCATATGTTGTCATGTATCATGTGTTTTCATGTTGTGTCTTGTGTCATGTGTTTTCATATGTTGTCATCATGTGTCATGTGGTGTCATGTTGTTGCATGTGTCATGTTGTGTCATGTGTCGTCATGTGTCATGTTTTGTCATGTGGTGTCATGTATCATCATGTGTCATGTGGTATATTGTGTCGTAAAGTGGTGTCATGAGTCGTCATGTATCATGTGGCGTCGTGGTTTCATGTGTCATGTGTCATGTGTTTTCATGTGGTGTTGTGTGTTGTCATGTGTCATATGTTGTCATGTGGTGTCATGTGTCATGTGGTGTCATGTGGTGTTCTATGTCATGTGTTGTGATGTGGTGTCATGTGATGTACTGTGTCATGTGGTGTAATGTATCATGTGGTATCATGTGGTGTCATGTCATGTGGTGTCATGTGGGGTCACGTGTCATATGTCATGTGGTGTTATGTGTCATGTGGTGTCATGTGGTGTTTATGTTGTGATGTATTCCTATAGGTACTGTATCGATTCCCCTATTCCTGACCCTGGTTTGGTTAATAATTAACTAGCAGCCATCCAACGGTGCAAGAACCGTTATCTGATTAAGCCACTCCACAGCACAGAAGCGCGTTATCTGATTAGGTCATAACGCATGCCATCTAATTAGACAAGCAATATTCCTCCACCCCCTGATAAGGCATACGGAGTTCTCAAAACAAATCAAACCTACAGCGACCTGGGAAATTCCCATAGCTATTGTTTTGATTTCACCGAGAACTTCAGCAAAAGAATGTGCGAACGAGCCCGTTCATATGACATCCTTATTGACGTATATATGTCCATCCTTACGTCAATCTCGGCACCTTTCAGGTATAAATATTACCGACATTGCCTTAAGCAAACTCATGCGGTGGTGACGAGATTGGAGCAGCGAGACGTGCTGAGGAGCCCAGCAGAGAGCGAAGCCCACAGACGCTGCCCCGCCTTCCTGATGCGCTGAGAACGAGACGCTGCCTTTCTCCTGCAGAGAAATCCAGCTCCGGCGCTTCCAAGCAGCCCTCGCAGGCAGCTGGAATATCAAGACCTGGGATAAGAGATACCAGCCCTCCATCATTCTAGATCTCAGGTAAAGAACTGAATAACCCCTCGCAGAGAATTCTCTAGTCAGTCCCTTGGCAAAACAAACTTAACATAAACTGCTACTTAGCTACTCCCGCCCACGTATTAGGCTTAGGTCAGGTACATTGGGGTAGGCGTGGTTAGAAGCACCAGTTGAGTATGATTAGACAAATGTATATATGTATGTATCTATTTTATCCATTTTAAAGTATCATATGGCTCAGAAACCATATCAATGCTTTTACAATATTATTTTATAATTCTGCCTCTACTGTATGCACTTTACTTAACTACAAGTATTGCAATAATAGCGATTCATTTCTCTCGTATGAGAAAAGAGACTGATCAATAAATAACATCTTTTATTGAACCACGCCCATCTCTTATTCCTCTACAAACTGGTGAAACTAAGAATGCACGTACTGACTGAGTAAAATAAGTTGTCTTTTGTTTTCACACGACTCTAGAGATACACTCTTGATTAGGGGAGAGCAAAGTTGTCATGTTCTATGGTTGTCAGAAACTAAATCCCTTCTTGTCTATCCAGGGAGGTTAAAATCCTCCTTGTCTATTTGAGAAAGTTTCTAGTGAACTCTGAGGTAGCTGGCAAACACAAAACTTTAAGTCTAATATCGTCGGTATAAGACCTAGTTAACCTCTGCCCTAGGTCTATACTATTGAAGATATTATTCCAATGCGCAGAGCCTATTGGGATAATAGGAACTACACTACATGGCGCCCAACGTTTGGATAGGCGATAAAACTAACGTAAGACATTAGAGTAACTCAGTCGTGCTTTTTCACACAGACCCCTTTTTTCCCATAATACTCCAAAGACGTCTGGAGTGGGTGAAAGGTCATATCCGCCAAACCTCGCAGGAGGAGACTCCTATGTATGGTTCTTGGTATATTCAACGTTGAAGGATACACTGTTCCAAAATATTGTGCATCTAATCTTTGTTTCCAAAGAAACTTGATCTGCAAACAAACACAATAAACCTTCCTGTCAGTAAAATGACAGAAAGTGAAGACGAAAGGGAGACAGTTAGACTAGCAGCTGAGCTCCTAGAAGCAGATAATACTCTGCAACAAAATGACCCGGATATAATACTAATCCCGGTCAACATAAGAAAATCTATAACCTAAAACTTATGGAAAATGGACTGACACCAAGAGGTGGTACAGTCATATTCGTAATTGAGGCACACGAATATCGGCAGACAGAGGTATTCTATTCATGGATAAACTTTCCAGCAGCAAACGCTGTAACAAAGGACTTCCACTATTAAAAAATAGAGGAACCTCCTAATGAGTACACTCCTTTCGAGGAGGTGGAAATACCACTCAAATTCCAAGAGCACCTGCTCTTGTTTAATGGCGCCCTAAAACATAATAATCACATCACCAGGCTCGGTCCACTAGGTAGAACAGGAGCAACGTGGCCGGTCCTAGCCGGATACACACCACATCCAGACATTGAAGAAATGCCTGCATCAGAACTTTTAGCACAGCTAAAACAATTAATAAAAATACATAGACAATTAGTCCAATATGTAATGCGGACTTCAACAATCCAACCAGCAATTAAAATTCCACAGCTGAGCACTCATCAGGGGAACACAAATAAAATTACACCGCAGAACATACAGTCCTGTCTAGGTAAGGTACCCGCAAAACGGGAACAAATTCCTTTCTGGCTAGCACAAAAAATCACTCAAACAGAGGCGGTGTTTCCAGATACCACCCCTGTTGAGAAACATAGGATTCTGACTATCTGTCTTCCAATGGGAATCGCACCACATGTGGAGGACTGTGACACTTGGGGAACAGTCTTTGCTTCCATTTACACAAAAACACATGGTGTACCATCCATGTCAGTAATACCAGATGTGCTAAAACAGATTCAAGATGAATACGGTCCAGAACCCGCTTTAACTCTCGGTATGAAATTACTGAAAGACTTCAAGCAGGTCTCTGCAATATTATTAGCCAACATAAAGGGAGAAGCAGCAAATGTGGCGATTCGCCAGAGGTTAAAAGAGACAAATATAGCAGACCAACCATCTGAAATTGCCAGAATCATAGAAAAATCATATGAAGAACTAGGAAGGGATAGTTTGGGTGGAATACCAGTGAAACCCCAACTAGTTTAAAGTCCTGAAAAAGTATTTATTAAAAATAATTTAAACACTCAGAAAAAGAGCTGGGATGGAAATAAACAATCCAATCCTAAAGAAAAAAGATTCCAGTCCAGAGGAAGGTCTCCTCGGCGGAGAGAAAGATCTCCTGACCAAGGACGCAAGTCTCCCCAAAGGGGAAAAAATACAACCTTAGAAATAGGGATAATATAAAAAAACCTGATAGATATCAAGATATTGATACACGTCCCTCTCAATATTTTCAGACTTCCTCGCAGAAATCGGAAAGAAGAGGACGATTAGAACAAAGGGAAGAGCACGTCAAGTCCAAAGACAAAGAACCTGCTCATCTGAATAAAAAATTACAATTTCCAAAAAAGAAGGTAGCCAGTATTAAAGTAATCAACAATGCCGAGAATACTGAGGACACAGCTGAAAAACGGAGAATGGGCTCAGACAATGCTAGACAGCGCAGCAGAAGTAATAGCTCACAAAGTCCTTATGAATCATCTGGAGACAGTGGACACGAATGAATACATTCAGGTGGAAACTGCAGATACCAGAGTTAGCAAACCTCATAAAATATATGAAATAACATTGCGTATAGAGTGGGATAAGACTAGAAAAATAAGGGGACTATTTTGGGATAATCTGTCCAAGGGCTATGACATCCTTCTAGCTGAACGAGACTGGCCTCCAGAGTTTGTCAGGAAGTGCCCACATGGCGAAGAAATAATTATGCCTGCCTTCTCAAACCATATTCCAATTCATAAAAAATATACACTTGCAAGAAAGTGGGCAGTAGCTCAAGCCCCTGCCTTATATAAAAATCATGTGGGATGGGATGAGGACTCTCCTCCTCACAAAATCCAGTTAAAATCACAGCCTACTGCACAGAGGCAGTATCCGATTAAGCAAGAAGCTAAAAAACAGGTAAAAGAGATCCTAGACCAACTTGAATACCAGGGGGTGATTGAAACTTGCACCTCACAAATGAACAACCCTTTGTTTCCTGTCTCCAAGCCAGACAACTCATAGCGTCTTGTTTTGGACTACAGACACCTTAACTCATGTTGCAAAACATTTGCAGTACAGAACTCGCATAGTGCTGCACTAATGAATAACATAGTGCGCAAAAAATACAAAACGACATTAGACATTTCTAATGGATTCTTTTGTCAAAATATAGCACCAGAGAGCAGATATTTGACGGCGTTCTCAATAAATGGCACGCAAAAAAAAAATATTCTGTCGTTTGCCCCAGGGGTTCAAGAACAGCCCAGGATTATTCTCAGCAAGAGTAACAGAATTACTACAAACATATGATGACGAGGCATTATCTTATGTCGACGACATCTATCTAACAGATGATGACTTGGATACTCACTTGAAAAGAGTGAACACCATAATACTTGGGTTCGCAGCAGAGGGTTACAAATTCAACTTTAAAAAGTCAAGAATTGCCCATCTAACAGTCCTGTTTTTAGGATATGAACTATCAAGTGAAGGCAAAAGCCTGGCTGACAATTTCCTAGAGAAATGTGCTGTAATCCAAGCACCTAGAACACTGAAAAACTTACAATCAATTCTAGGCTTCCTAAATTTCAGAAGAACTTACATTAGATATTATGCAGAGAGAGTTAAACCTCTCTATGATCTAATAAAACCAGATTTTAAAAGAATCAATTGGACTCAAAAACACACAGAAATTTTGAGATATTTACAAACAGATATGTTAGTTAAAACAAAATTACAAACACGTGAGAATACACGCAACCTTGTGATTCGAGTCATCCCAGACTGCGGATTCACATACCTGACCTCTAATGAGGGAGAGAAGGTACCAATAGCATACAAATCACATTTGTAAACAGAAGCTGAAAAAAGGTTTAGCATTAAGGAAAGCATTGTTCGTGCGGTTCAAACAGCTGTAGCAAAAGAAAAATACCAAGCAGACGGTAGACAGGTTACAGTCAGAACAGCAGAATCAGCTTTTGAGGCATTAACAACACCATGTAATTTACCGACAACTGCACTGAATCCAGAATGGATACAATGGGTAAATTCTGTTGCTACAGACAAAGTAAAATACTATTTTGACCCGGAAATGAAAGAATTAAAATATCTAGAATATGAGAGAGAATACCCTCTGCCAATCGACATTCTGCCTTTACGACAGTACGCCTGTGTAATATATACAGACGGTCATGCTCAACCCTCAGTTTGGGGAGAGCTGGCTTACAAAGCCACATGCGAAATTGTGAAAGAAGTTTGGCGCGGAGGTAAATTAAGACCTCTACTCACAAAAACACACTCAGTGGAAAATAATTCAGAACAACAAACTGAAATATTAGCGTTAAAGATGGCGCTAGAAAATGCCGATCGCGAATTCCGGACACTCATAGTGTGCGATTCGTATTACTGCGTCAAATCATATAATAACGATTTGCAGACATGGATTCAAAACGGTTACAAAGATGAAACAGGTGCAACAATAAAGCAAAAATTGCATTGGGAACAAGTAGCTCTTTTACAGAAAGAACTACCAAAAACTCACGTGATACACTCACTGAGTCATCAACGTGATGGCGTTCACGTTGCAGGGAATTCATTGGCTGAGACAGCCACAGCGGTAGCAACTAAATCGGCTTCCGTAGCTACAAAAAAGCGTGCAGTAAAACACATTGACGGTGAAACAGTGCTGGCAGTAAAAACGTCAGCAAAAGGCGACTGCTCAGCACTACCGATCAATTACCCACTCAATTATACATACATAATCGATGCAAACTCAGTCCCTTTTGCTCGAATCCCTGGAGTGGGGGATAGAGTAATTCTAAACACGGACAGGAGATGCTTGTTAATAGCAGACGCACATATGGGTGAGGGTCTCAGACACCTTAAGCAAAAAGATTCTCTGGATGAATTGCAATCAGTGTACTGGTGGCCAGGCATGAGCCTGCATCATCACATTTTTGTAAAAAACTGCCCAGACTGCAACAGAGATCGCAGTGGCGAGCGAGGAGGACTATTGCCATGGCATTTCGCTCCAGATAAACAACAAGAACATGAAAATGCGTCATATTAACATAAAAAGACTAATTTACACTTATAATGTAGACCCCAGTGCTCGGCTGACGTCTGGACTGTTATAAAGATTTGCGAGTCCATAATGGCATATACGCTAGGAGCATGCTACGTTTTGACTAATGTATTCCTTTTAGCCTTCAAGCTTATTTGGAAGCATGGCCTAATGAGCATTGCATAGCGGGACTCTTCTCACTTCCTTCCTGAGGGATACGGGATGGTGTAAAGAAAAAACCAAGACATAAAGCAATCTATAAAAGAAAAGGTATTAGGTTCGGGAGCTGGGTGGGTCAAACATCTAATAAGTGTCCAACGTAGTCTAAATAACCTGCCAAGGAATTCTCTGAAAGGGTTCAGTCCGTACGAACTATTGTTCGGGACTAGAATGATGATCCAAGATCTTGATAGTCAGACTTCAGTGGTTAAAGACAAAAGCTTTGAAATCAAAGATCGTTTGGCTATTTTTCAGGACTTAAATGAAACAAGGAAAGACCTGAGCAACATAAAGTTGAAACAACAGCCAACAACCACTGAAGAGAAACCACCTGTCCCAGCAAGGCCTGTCTGGATTCCAAAAGTCGGGGATCTAGTCAGAGAAAAGATCACGGTAAAGAAGGAATTTGGGCCTTCTTACAGAAAAGCAGTTCCTGTCTTGTCTATCAACGGGACAAGATCAGTAGTACTACCGCCCCTTGCTGGTAAAAAGGAGAAACGAGTCATATCCATCGACCTGGTAAAACCACAATCATGTGGCCGATAACAAACAGTAGGCCAAGTGGACTCCCGAGAAGTAGCAGAACACCAATGTTTGCTACAAATACAGAGGCTCAAACTGGAAGACTGATCACATTTGGAAAATCTACAGTAAATCAACAAGGACTATGCAACAAAGCAATGGAACTTGAACCTCTTAAAACCCAAATCAAAGCTTTTCATCAAGAAACAACAACCTATGATGATGTAACTGCAGACTTTGCTAATGAAACAAAGCAAACTCCAAAAGCAATTGGAACAATTGACAGAACAGCATCCGGCTACTTCATCAACTTCGATGATTCATCTGAAAATCTGAGTGAACCTAAGAAACAGCCATCAACAAAAACTTTTAAAGATAAAGCTAAGGAACTTTTTCAACAGCTGAAAGAAACCTATCTGATTTCTCCATGGATTGAATTTTGGGTGGCCTTCGGTGCATTTATCCTCATTCTTTGGCTCATCATGGTATTATGCTTGGGACATTTCATTGAAGGAAAATATGCTAAAATGGACACAGCAAGCCAGAAGATCAACTTGGTCCTTAAACCACACACATCTTCACACATCGAGAAAAGAGAACTTTCTTCAGTAAACTTCACAGCCAATCCTATACCAGGCGGTGTAGCATGGGACAAAACTGATTATGAAATCTATGGTCCGGTTGAAATCCTGAAGGATCCACACCAATTCAAGATCTCATTGAGTGACTTTGTAAAACCAAGCACATTTGCTGATGATTGGGACTTTGAAAGTATTAATGATATGATGTCTGATCTTGTGATGTCTGCTTAATTCACAGAACATGATTATTTGCAGGGTTCGTCTAATTATGATCAGATGTTCTGCTACAACCATTATGGTAACCATTATCTACATTAATCTGCTCAACCTAGAAATGTTTTAAATTATAACCAATGGGAACATTGTGCTACTCCTCCTAAAGATAGCTCGAAAACATTTTATGATAAATATTCATACTTTTCAGGGTTTAATACAAGTAATGCAGAAACATTTTATTTCAAATTGTCAAATAAGACAGGTATGAAGACCATGCTTACAAACACAAAATTGATATATTCCGATTCATTCTTTGAACAAATGAATACATTTGGGTTTGATTTCTGGAACAATAATATTGAAGCAAAAACTGTTTGGGGTACAAGAGATTGGCAAGTACAAGGTATAGAATCATTGTTCTATTGAAACTGGAAAGTAGTTATCGGAATATTTATTATTCCATGTATTATCCATTCAATGACAGGTCGTTCTGACATTGTCAATGGTAATCTCTCAAGTTTTTCAATGCTCAGAATTATATAGTCAGCACCCTTCTGTGCCAAACTGATTTGTTTATCAGTGAGGTTAAAGATATTAAATAATGACGTTGTGTTGATTAAACGCCAAGGCACATAGCCAGAACGCAGATTTTGTAACGTCCAGCCAAGCTGTACAATAGAACGCAATTGGGACTGACTGTGTTGTAACATCAGTAAGTCTTGTGATATTATATCAATTGCTGAAGACACAATGCTGTCCAGAGAATATATTCTGGAGGACAGAGTCATTAACCCATTGTCCACCACAGAAAGTGATTTTTCCAAATTAATACGGTCAATTTCCCGTATTTTTTCTGCTGTCTCAATTTGAGTTACTTTCCAAACTTCGTTATAAGCTGCATATATAGAGGCCGCTATGAAACGTTTTTAATGCTGTTTGCGTGGTCCCAGTATGAAATCACGCAAGTCAGCACCTTCTGTAAGTAAAGTTAGGTGTTGCTTAATTTCAGCCAGTGTGGACGTTTGTAGCCATTGAAGGCAGAGCTTGCCCACGCTGTGGGTGGTTACTATCCCTGGATGTTGTCTTTGGGAATATCTAGGGTCTGGCCTAGTCAATGTTAACCCCTGTATTTTGTTCAGGAATCTGTCTTGACAGTTATTCGTATCTGTAGGCCAGATCAACCATTTTTTCCATTCAGGATGTGTTCTGTTTTGGTTTAAAATATGGTTTACGTCTATCTCAACATCTATAGAGCTATTAATGTTCACTGTTGGCTTTGGAATAGACGGTTTGTTCAAATCTTTGATTTTGGCTAAGCCAAGACAGGTAGTTTGTTGAATAGTGTCATTCAAGAATATAATTTGTTCTGGGATCATGCAGGCTCTAAACAATGACACCACATGACACATGACATGACACATGACACATGACGATACATGACACATGACACCACATGACACATGATACCACATGACACATCACATGTCTTGTGTCATGTGGTGTCATGAGGTGTCATGTGTCATGTGTCATGTATCATCATGTGTCATTTGAGGGACAAAAACCACGGGGGACGAGTACCGTACGAGTCCTGTAAGCTTACTGTAAGCTTACTGTACTCTGTACCTGCACGAGCTGAATGCTAATTGGCTGTCAACTGTCTGTCAACACTCCAAACTAGAAAGTGTTGGCCGCCATCTTGTGCCTCTGTAGACTGAGGCATAAGAAAGCAGAAAAACAAACAAGTAGAACACAAAAAGGGGCAGGGTAGAAACCCCCTGACCCCCTAGGCCTGCTCAGGGATCCCACAAGGACCCACAAGGCCCCCCATTTTTTTTTACAAAAACTGCAGAGTACGAGTACTGTACAAGCACAGTAAGCTTACTGTAAGCTTACTGTAATCTGTACCTTCCTGAGCACGAGCTGCATGCTAATTGGCTGTTAACTGTCTGTAAACACTCCAAACAATCATGTGTCATGTGTTGTCATGTGGTGTCATGTGTCATCATGTGTCATGTGGTGTCATGTGTCATGTGATGTCATGTGTCATGTGCTGTCATGTGTCATGTGTCATGTGGTGTCATATGTCATGTGTCATCATGTGTCATCTTGTGTCCTGTGGTGTCATGTGGTGTCATGTGTCATCATGTGTTGTCATGTGTCATCATGTAGTGCCGTCTGACATCATGTGTTGTCAGTCATGTGGTGTCATGTGGTGTCATGTGTCATCATGTGTCATGTGTTGTCATGTGGTGTCATGTGTCATCACGTGTCATGTGTCGTGTGGTGTCATGTGTCATGTGATGTCATGTGTCATGTGGTGTCATGTGTCAGGTGTATTGTGGTGTCAGTTGTTATGTAGTGTCATGTGGTATCATGTGGTGTCATGTGGTGTCATGTGTCATGTGGTATCCATGACACCATGTAGTGTCATGTGGTGTCATGTGACATCATGTGTTGTCAGTCATGTGGTGTCATGTGTCATCATGTGTCATGTGATGTCATGTGTCATCACGTGTCATGTGTCATGTGGTGTCATGTGTCATGTGTTGTCATGTCATGTGTCATGTGGTGTCATGTGTCATGTATCGTCATGTGTCATGTGATATCATGTGTCATGTGTTGTCATGTGATGTCATGTGTCATGTGGTGTCATGTGTCATGTGGTGTCATGTGTCATGTGTCATGTGGAGTCATATGTCATGTGTCAAAAAATGTATATATCTAGAGGAGCTTACTGTAAGATTACTGTAAGCTTACTGTACTCTGTACCTTTCCGAGCACGAGCTGAATGCTAATTGGCTGTCAACTGTCTGTCAATACTCCAAACCAGAAAGTGTTGGCAGCCATCTTGTGCCTCGGTAGACTGAGGCACAAGAAAACAGAAAAACAAATGTGTAAAACGAAAAAAGGGGGCAGGGTAGAAACACCCTGCCCCCTAGGCCTGCGCTGGGTGTTTCACAAGGACCCCAAAGGCCCCCCAAAATTATTTGGGGGACAAAAACCACAGGGGATGAGTCCCATACGAGTCCTGTATGCTTACTGTAAGCTTACTGTAACTCTGTACCTGCACAAGCTGAATGCTAATTGGCTGTCAACTGTCTGTCAACACTCCAAACTAGAAAGTGTTGGCCGCCATCTTGCGCCTCGGTAGACTGAGGCACAAGAAAGCAGAAAAACAAACAAGTAGAACGCAAAAAGGGGGCAGGGTAGAAATCCCCTGACCCCCTAGGCCTGCTCAGGGATCCCACAAGGACCCACAAGGCCCCCCATTTTTTCTTTTAAAAAACTGCAGAGTACGAGTACTGTACAAGCACAGTAAGTAAGCTTACTGTAATCTGTACCTTCCCGAGCAAGAGCTGAATGCTAATTGGCTGTCAACTGTCTGTAAACACTCCAAACAATCTTGTGTCATGTGTTGTCATGTGGTGTCATGTGTCATCACGTGTCATGTGTCATGTGATGTCATGTGTCATGTGGTGTCATGTGTCATGTGATGTCATGTGTCATGTGCTGTCATGTGTCATGTGGTGTCATATGTCATATGTCATCATGTATCATCTTGTGTCCTGTGGTGTCATGTGGTGTCATGTGTCATCATGTAGTGCCATGTGACGTCATGTGTTGTCAGTCATGTGGTATCATGTGTTGTCATGTGTCTTCTTGTGTCATGTGTTGTCATGTGGTGGCATGTGTCATCACGTGTCATGTGTCATGTGGTGTCATGTGTCATGTAGTGTCATGTGTTATGTAGTGTCATGTGTCATGTGACATGACATGTGATGTCATGTGTCATGTGGTGTCATGTGTCATGTGATGTCATGTGTCATGTGGTGTCATGTGTCATCATGTGTCATGTGGTGTCATGTGTCATCACGTGTCATGTGTCATGTGTCATGTGGTGTCATGTGTCATGTATCGTCATGTGTCATGTGATGTCATGTGTCATGTGATGTCATGTGGTATCATGTGTCATGTGGTGTCATGTGTCATGTATCGTCATGTGTCATATTTCATGTGTCATGTGTTGTCATGTGATGTCATGTGTCATGTGGTGTCATGTGATGTCATGTGTCATGTGTTGTCATGTGTCATGTGGTGTCATGTGATGTCATATGTCATGTGGTGTCATGTGGTGTCATGTGTCCTGTATTGTCATGTGTCATGTGATGTAATGTGTCATGTGGTGTCATGTGTCATCACGTGTCATGTGTCATGTGATGTCATGTGTCATGTGGTGTCATGTGTCATGTGATGTCATGTGTCATGTGCTGTCATGTGCTGTCATGTGTCATGTGCTGTCATATGTCATATGTCATCATGTATCATCTTGTGTCCTGTGGTGTCATGTGGTGTCATGTGTCATCATGTAGTGCCATGTGACGTCATGTGTTGTCAGTCATGTGGTATCATGTGGTGTCATGTGTCTTCTTGTGTCATGTGTTGTCATGTGGTGGCATGTGTCATCACGTGTCATGTGTCATGTGGTGTCATGTATCATGTAGTGTCATGTGTCATGTAGTGTCATGTGTCATGTGACATGACATCTGATGTCATGTGTCATGTGGTGTCATGTGTCATCATGTGTCATGTGGTGTCATGTGTCATCACGTGTCATGTGTCATGTGGTGTCATGTGTCATGTATCGTCATGTGTCATGTGATGTCATATGTCATGTGATGTCTTGTGGTATCATGTGTCATGTAGTGTTATGTGTCATGTATCGTCATGTGTCATATGTCATGTGTCATGTGTTGTCATGTGATGTCATGTGTCATGTGTTGTCATGTGTCATGTGGTGTCATGTGATGTCATATGTCATGTGGTGTCATGTCATGAGGTGTCATGTGGTGTCATGTGTCATGTATCATCATGTGTCATGTGATGTCATGTGTCATGTGGTGTCATGTGATGTCATGTGTCATGTGGTGTCATGTGTCATGTATCGTCATGTGTCATGTGATGTCATGTGTTGTCACGTTGTGTCATGTGTCATGTGGTGTCATGTGGTGTCATGTGTCATGTGATGTCACGTGTCATGTGATGTCATGTGGTGACATGTGGTGTCATGTGTCATGTGTCATGTGTTGTCATGTGATGTCATATGTCATGTGATGTCATGTGTCATGTGATGTCATGTGTCATGGGTTGTCATGTGTCATGTGTCATGTGATGTCATGTGTCATGTGGTGTCATGTGTCATCATGTGTCATGTGGTGTCATGTGTCATCACGTGTCATCACGTGTCATGTGTCATGTGGTGTCATGTGTCATGTGTCCTGTATCGTCATGTGTCATGTGATGTCATGTGTCATGTGTTGTCATGTGTCATGTGGTGTCATGTGTCATGTGATGTCATGTGATGTCATGTGTCATGTGATGTCATGTGTCATGTGTCATCATGTGTCATGTGTTGTCATGTCATGTGTCATGTGGTGTCATGTGTCATGTGATGTCATATGTCATGTGGTGTCATGTGATATCATGTGTCATGTGGTGTTGTGTCATCATGTGTCATGTATTGTCACGTGGTGTCATGTGTCATCACGTGTCTTTTGTCATGTGGTGTCATGTGTCATGAGGTGTCATGTGGTGTCATGTGTCATGTGATGTCATGTGTCATGTGGTGACATGTGGTGTCACCATGTGATGTCATGTGGTGTCATGTGTTGTCATGTGATGTCATGTGTCATGTGGTGTCATGTGTCATCATGTGTCATCGTGTGTCATGTGGTGTCATGTGGTGTCATGTGTTGTCATGTGTCATCATGTGGTGCCATGTGACATCATGTGTTGTCAGTCATGTGGTGTCATGTTTCATGTGTCATGTGTTGTCATGTGGTGTTGTCATGTGGTGTCATTTGTTATCACGTGTCATGTGTCATGTGGTGTCATGTGTCATGTGATGTCATGTGTCATGTGTTGTCATGTGATGTCATGTGTCATGTGGTGTCATGTGTCATCATGTGTCATGTTTCATGTGGTGTCATGTGTCATGTGGTGTCATGTGTCATGTGGTGTCATGTGTCATGTGGTGTCATGTGTCATGTATCGCCATGTGTCATGTGTTGTCATGTGATGTCATGTGTCATATGATGTCATGTGCCATGTGTTGTCATGTGATGTCATGTGTCATATGGTGTCATGTGATGTCATGTGTCATGTGGTGTCATGTGGTGACATGTGGTGTCATGTGTCATGTATCGTCATGTGTCATGTGATGTCATGTGTCATGTGATGTCATGTGTCATGTGTTGTCATGTGTCATCACATGTCATGTGTCATGTGGTGTCATGTGTGTCATGTGTCATCACGTGTCATGTGTCATGTGATGTCATGTGTCATGAGGTGTCATGTGGTGTCATGTGTCATGTGATGTCATGTGTCATGTGGTGACATGTGGTGTCACCATGTGATGTCATGTGGTGTCATGTGTTGTCATGTGATGTCATGTGTCATGTGGTGTCATGTGTCATCATGTGTCATCGTGTGTCATGTGGTGTCATGTGGTGTCATGTGTTGTCATGTGTCATCATGTGGTGCCATGTGACATCATGTGTTGTCAGTCATGTGGTGTCATGTTTCATGTGTCATGTGTTGTCATGTGGTGTTGTCATGTGGTGTCATTTGTTATCACGTGTCATGTGTCATGTGGTGTCATGTGTCATGTGATGTCATGTGTCATGTGTTGTCATGTGATGTCATGTGTCATGTGGTGTCATGTGTCATCATGTGTCATGTTTCATGTGGTGTCATGTGTCATGTGGTGTCATGTGTCATGTGGTGTCATGTGTCATGTGGTGTCATGTGTCATGTATCGCCATGTGTCATGTGTTGTCATGTGATGTCATGTGTCATATGATGTCATGTGCCATGTGTTGTCATGTGATGTCATGTGTCATATGGTGTCATGTGATGTCATGTGTCATGTGGTGTCATGTGGTGACATGTGGTGTCATGTGTCATGTATCGTCATGTGTCATGTGATGTCATGTGTCATGTGATGTCATGTGTCATGTGTTGTCATGTGTCATCACATGTCATGTGTCATGTGGTGTCATGTGTGTCATGTGTCATCACGTGTCATGTGTCATGTGATGTCATGTGTCATGTGGTGTCATGTGTCATGTGATGTCATGTGTCATGTGCTGTCATGTGATGTCATGTGTCATCATGTGTTGTCATGTGTCATCATGTGGTGCCATGTGTCATGTGATGTCATGTGGTGTCATGTGTCATCATGTGGTGCCATGTGACATCATGTGTCATGTGATGTCATGTGGTGTCATATGGTGTCATGTGTCATCATGTGTCATGTGTCATGTGTTGGCATGTGGCATGTGTTGTCATGTGTCATGTAGTGTCATGTGTCATGTGATATCATGTGTCATGTGTTGTCATGTGATGTCATGTGTCATGTGGTGTCATATGTCATGTGACGTCATGTGTCATGTGGTGTCATGTGTCATCATGTGTCATGTGGTGTCATGTCATCACATGTCATGTGGTGTCATGTGTCATCACATGTCGTGTGTCATGTATCGTCATGTGTCATGTGATGTCATGTGTTATGTGATGTCATGTGATGTCATGTGTCATGTGGTGTCATGTGTCATGTGGTGTCATGTGTCATGTATCATCATGTGTCATGTGTTGTCATGTCATGTGTCATGTGGTGTCATGTGTCATGTGATGTTGTAGTGTAGCTCCTATTTTCCCAATAGGCTCTGCGCATTGGAATAGTGCCTACAGCAGTAAAGGCCTAGGCCAGACGTTAACTAGGTCTACTACTGTCGATACTAGACTTAATTTTTGGGTTTGCCAGCTAAGCTCAGAGTTCGCTAGAAACTTTCTCGAATGTTCAAGGAAGGATTAACTCCCCTGATTAGACAAGAAGGGATTTAGTTTCTGACAACCATAGAACATGACAACTTTGCTCTCCCCTAATCAAGAGTCAATCTCGAGAGTCGTGTGAGCACAAGGCAATTATTTTACTCAGTCAGTACGTGCATTCTTAGTCTCATCAGAATGTAGAGAAAAGGAAGAGACGGGCGTGTTCAATAAAAGATGTTATTTATTGATCAGTCTCTTTTCTCGTACAAGAGAAATGGATCGATATTATTGCAATACTTATAGTTAAGTAAAGTGCATACATTAGAAGCAATAGTATAAAATAATACTGTAAAAACATTGATATGGTTTCTGAGCCATATGATGTTTAAAATGATTAAAATATATTTACATACACATATACATTTGACTAAACGTACTCAACTGGTGTTTCTAAATACGCCTACCCCGTGTACCTGACCTAAGTCTAATGCGTGGGCGGGAATAGAAAGTTACAGTTTTAGTTTAAGTTTGTTTTTGCCAAGTGAATAACTAAAGAATTCTCTAGGAGGGGTTATTCAGTTCTGTACCTGGAATTTAGGATGAATGAGGAATGGTATCTCTTTCTCTGCTCTCGATATTCCAGGCTGCCTGCGAGGGCTGCCCAGAAGCGCCGGTGCTGGGTCTCTCGGCTTGAGATAGCAGCGCGTCTCTCAGCGCGTCAGGAAGGCGGGGCTGCTGCCTGCGGGGTCTGCTTCTGCTCTCGGCTTCGGCAAGTATGGCTGCTCCGTCTTGTCACCACGCGTGTGTTTGCATAGGGCAAGGTCGGCAATATTTATACCTTAAAGGTGCCGGGATTGACGTAAGGATGGACATAGGTACGTCAATAAAGATGTCATACGACTTGCTCGTTAGCACATTCTTTACTAAAGTTCTCTGTGAAATCAAAACAATGGCCGCACGGATTATCCAGGTTGTCATAGGTTTGATTTGTTATGAGAACGTCGTATGCCTTATCAGGGGCTGGAGGAATATCGCTTGTCTAATTAGATCTCAAGCGTTATGACCTAATCAGATAACACGTTCCTGTGCCGTAGTGTGACTGCGTCAGATAACGGTATCTGCATCATGGGGGTTTTCTTGCCTCATGGGCTGACTGTTAGTTAACTGGCTAGTAAGTTTAACCAGAATAGGGTCAGGAATAGGGGGATCGAATCAGAACCTATAGAAATACACGACACCCACTCCACGCTAACTATGGTCATATCTACTAATCTATGCATAGTATAACATAGTACAACATACTATAGAGTATAGTGTATACCTTACCACCCCAAAATACATAAATGCATTTCGAAATTTTCAAATATACTGAAAAATTGCAGTCATATATATTGTATGCACTTAAGCTATGAATTAAATGCAAAAGTGAACACGCATTGTTATGCATTATCGATTGTTGGTATATGAGAAATACACATGAAATGGCTCTTAATATGGCTATACAGAAAAAAAGTCGAAACCATTTCATCACATAAAATCTATTGCGAACATACCAGCGGGCAGCTAAAGTCTATAAAGTCTATAAATTATCTAAAATAGAAATCTTAGTTCTCTAGGAATAGTCTCTTACTTTAAGCAGAAAATCAGTGTCCCGGGAAAAAATATATAGAAAAATATTTTAGGGGCTTGCTGAAAAAAGTTGCTGTCCGTGAACTGGATTGTAATTGTTCATGTGACTTTATTTTTAAAGTTGAAGGCCGAATTCAGGGAACGCCGTGTGCGAGTTTACACAAAAGTCTCTATTTCTGTTCCGGAGAGAACATCATATCATTCAGGCTTTCAAAAAAACTGTCAACAGCTTCATGGGAAAGTTCCTCTAAGTCGGAAATAGGGGTAACCATGCATTCATGCGCATGATTGTCTCCATTGACATTCTGATTTGCATTGCTGACAGAAGGCCGTACCTGTTCGATGCTGCTTTCATCTTGAACTTCACTACTCTTCAATCGCAGTGGTGAAGATTCCAGGAATGCCGTCATCAGAATTGGCAGCCTTTGAGGGCAGCACAGTGCGTGAACCTTGGTAGGAACCAACAGTGTATCTGCATCCACCGGCGCATCCGATTGTAGCGTCAGACAGGTGTCTAACACGCATTCTTCTCCGCATAGCAGACACCTTAGTACAGGTAAAACACACCTTTGCCACATTGGTCGAAATGATAGAAACCAAGTCATGTTTAGGTCTCTAAGCCGGGATAGTCCCAGGATTTTTGATATCCGGTCCCGGTATCCAATGGCTAGGATCGTATCTTCCATTGTCGCGAGAGTTTGATCTGTGACATGGGTTGCCATAACGAAAAATAAGGACTAGGAATAGGATTCCTGCAATTAGTCCTAGGATCAGGGGAAGTCCGCCAAAAATCGAATGGACGAAGTCTGGAAAAATACCCAGTATGGCTTTGAATGGTGTTAATGCCATCGAAAATACTGTCTTAAATACCTTTGAGACCCCTGTGGTATCAGAAATATTTAAGATTTCGCTCAGGATTTCCGCGAAATGTACGGGGGAATTGGTTGATAATAATGTATGTATCTCTGCAGTCGTCCTTGCGACTTGTAGATCATACGTTTCTTTAGATGACGTGAGCCTTGTAGGCGTCTGAAGAAGCACTGTTTTCATTCTGCTTAAAGTGTCTATTCGAATAGAAGTAATTTTCAAACTGGGCCATGCCCTCGCCTCCCTGTCTGGAAAGGAGCTGGGAAACAAAGAACGTCCACAGCACTTGACCTTCGCCGTCGTAGTGACGAGATAAGGAGTCCCGGGCATAAGACTACAGCATCTGCGGTCTACAATAAGAATGTAACTCCCATTATAGAGTCTTTGAAAGAATGGTTCTATTTCAGTTGCAGGTGCGCCTTGCTGGTGACATGAAAGGTTGTATGAATTCCCTTCACAGGCTCCGTGCAAACTAATACCGTTACACAGAAGCGTGCCGCTTAGTGACATAGCACAATTGTTGCCACTAAGAAACACTTTCTGTCCTTTGTTACTGACACATGCATGTGAATAGGGCAGGTTCCATGTTGTTTTAAGGTACCCCTTTCCCAATTTCTCGTACATGCCAGCCTGTATATATTTTTGGCAGTATTGAAACCTGAAGGTTGAGATTGGAATATTTATGATTCCGTGGATTATCCATTCACTGACAGGTCGTTCTGACATTGTCAACGGTAATCTTTCTAGTTTTTCAATGCTCAAGATTGTATAATCAGCACCCTTCTGCGCCATACCGATTTGTCTATCAGTAAGGTTAAAGATTTGGAATAGTGACGTTGTGTTGATTAAACGCCAAGGCACGTAGCCTGAACGCAGATTTTGTAACGTCCAGCCAAGCTGTACAATAGAACGCAATTGTGACTGACCATGTTGTAATAACAGTAAGTCTTGCGATAATATATCGATTGCTGAAGACACAATGCTGTCCAATGAAAAAATTCTGGAGGACAGAGTCATTAACCCATTGTCCACTACAGAAAGTGATTTTTCCAAATTAATACGGTCAATTTCCCGTATTCTTTCTGCTGTTTCAATTTGAGTAACCTTCCAGGCCTCATTGTATGCTGCATATACAGAGGCTGCTATGAAACGCTTATGACGCTGTTTGCGTGGTCCCAGTATGAAATCACGCAAGTCAGCACCATCAGTAAGTAAAGTTAGGTGTTTCTTAATTTCAGGCAGTGTGGAAGTTTGTAGCCATTGGAGGCATAATTTGCCCACACTGTAGGTTGTTATTATCCCTGGGTGATGTCTTTGGGGATATCTAGGGTCTGGCCTGGTCATTTTGAAACCCTGTGTTTTATTCAGGAATCTATCTTGACAGTTATTTGTATCTGTGGGCCAGATCAACCATTGTTTCCAATCAGGATGTGTTCTGTTTTGGTTAAGTATATGGTTTATGTCTATTTCTTCATCTGTTTCAGAGTTATTGCTAAACATTGTTGGCTTTGGAATAGACAGGTTATTTAAATCTTTGATTTTGGCTAAGCCAAGACAGGTGGTTTGTTGAACGGTGTCATTTAAAAATATCATTTGTTCTGGGATCATGCAGGCTCTAAACAAAGCTTCTAAACCCTGTACTTGCCATTCTTTTGTGCCCCAAACACTTTTCAAATCAACATTTTTGTCCCAATAATCGAATCCAAAAGTATTCATTTTTTCAAAGAATGAATCAGAATAAATCAATTTTGTGTTGGTTATCATGGTTTTCATCCCTGTCTTGTTTGACAATTTGTAATAAAATGTTTCAGCATTAGTTATGTTAAAACCTGAAAAATATGAATATTTGCCATACACGGTTCTAGAGCTCCCTTTTGGAGGTGTAGCACAATGTTCCCATTGATTATAATTTAAAACATTTCTAGGCTGTGCAGATTTATGCAAGAAATGGTTACCATAGTGGTTATAGCAATACATACTATCATAATTTGTAGAACCTTGCAAATAATCATGTTTTGTAAATTTAGCAGACATTACTAAGTCAGACATCATATTGTTTATACTTTCAAAGTCCCAATCATCAGCAAATGAGTTCGGTTTCGCAAAGTCACTCAAAGAGATCTTAATTTGGTGTGGATATTTCAGGATCTCGACCGGACCGTGAATTTCATAGTCAGTGTTGTCCCAGGCTACCCCACCAGGTATTGGAATTGCTGTGAAATTGGCTGAAGAAAGTTCTGAAGAAAGTTCTCGTTTCTCGACGTGTGAAGATGTCTGTGGTTTGAGGACCAAGTTGATGTTCTGACTTGCTGTGTCCATTTTAGCATATTTTCCCTCAATGAAGCGTCCCAAAGTAAATACCATGATGAGCCAAAGTATGAGGATAAATGCACCAAAACCCACCCAAAATTCAATCCATGGAGAAACCAGATATGTTTCTTTCAGTTGTTTCAAAAGTTCCTTAGCTTTGTCTTTAAAGGATTTTGATGATGGCTGTGTCTTTTGTTCGCTGAAACCGTCAGAGGAATCATCGAAGTTGATGAAGTAACCAGATGCAGTTCTGTCAATTGTTCCAATTGGTTCAGGATTTTTGTTTTTTGCATTTTCACTTGGTACTTCAGTATAGATTGGTGTGTCTCTGCTAAATGTCTTTATTTGGGTTTTCAGAGGTCTTAGTTCTATTGCATTGTTGCATAGTCCTTGTTGTTCTTCTGTAGGCGTTTCGAATGTGATGAGCCTCTTTGTTAGGACCTCTGTACTGGTAGCAAACCTTGGTGTTCTGCTACTTATTGGGAGTCCACTTGGCCTACTGTTGGTTATCGGCCACATGTTGTGGTTTTACCAGGTCGATGGATACAACTCGGTTCTCCTTTTTTCCAGCAAGTGGCGGTAGTACAACTGATCTTGTCCCGTTGACAGACAATACAGGAACTGCTTTTCTGTAAGAAGGCCCAAATTCCTTCTTTACCGCGATCTTCTCCCTGACTAGATCCCCGATTTTTGGAATCCAGACAGGTCTTGCTGGGACAGGTGGTGATTCTTCAGTGGTCGTTGGCTGTTCTTTCAACTGTATGTTGCTCAGGTCTTTTCTTGTTTTGTTTAAGTCCTGCAAAATAGCCAAACGGTCTTTGACATCAAAGCTTTTTTCTGTTACCACTGAAGTCTGACTATCAAGGTCAGAGATCAACATCCTAGTTCCGAATAATAATTCGTACGGACTGAATCCCTTCAGAGAATTTCTTGGCAAGTTATTTAGACTACGTTGGACACTTATTAGATGTTTGACCCACCCAGCTCCCGAACCTAATATCCTTTCTATTATAGATTGCTTTCTGTCTTGGTTTTTTCTTTACACCATCCCATACCCTCAGGAAGGAAGTGAGAAGATTCCCGCTGGGCTGTGCTCATTTGGCCATTCTTTCCCCCCCCAGGCTGGATTGCCTGAGAAAAGGAAAAAAAATGGTCGAACGTAGCATGCTCTTAGCGTATATGCCATTTAGACTCGCAAATCTTGTATAACAGTCCGGACGTCAGCCGAGTGCTGTGGATCTACATTATAAGTGGGAACTAGCCTGTATATGTTAATCGCAAGCCATTCTTTTTAGTGGTGATGTTATCTGCCTTGATACGACGAGGTATTAAACTGCTTCTCTCCCCACTGCGATCTCTGTTGCAGTTTGGGCAGTTTTTTACAAACATGGTGTAGTGCAGGCTCATGCCTGG
This sequence comes from Lissotriton helveticus, assembly GCF_964261635.1. NCBI lineage: Eukaryota > Metazoa > Chordata > Amphibia > Caudata > Salamandridae > Lissotriton > Lissotriton helveticus. Next base: position 377,111,799 of record NC_136062.1, read on the forward strand.
CCACCAGTACCGTGATTGTAATTCTTCCAGAGAATCCTTTAATTTGAGGTGTCTGAGACCCTCGCCCATGTGTGCGTCTGCGATTAACAAGTTTCTCCTGTCCATGTTTGGAATCACTCTATCCCCCACTCCAGGGATTCGAGCAAAAGGAATGGAGTTTGCATCTATGATGTATGTGTAATTGAGTGGATAGTTGATCGGTAACGCCGAGCAGTCGCCTTTTGATGACGTTTTTACTGCCAGCAATGTTTCGCCGTCAATGTATTTTAATGTACGCTTTTTTCGATCTACGGGAGCCGGTTTACTGGCTGCCGCTGCGGCTGTTTCAGCCAATGAATTCCCTACAACGTGAACGCCATCACGCTGATGACTCAGTGAGTGTGTCACGTGAGTCTTTGGTAGTTCTTTTTTCAAAAGAGCTACCTGTTCCCAGAGCAGTCTCTGCTTTATTGGTGCATCCGTGTCATCTTTGTAATCGTTCTGAATCCAGGTCTGCAAATCCTTGTTATATGCTTTGACGCAGAAATATGAATCTGACACTATAAGTGTCGGGAATTCGCGATCCGCATTATCTAGCGCCATTTTCAAAGCTAATATTTCAGTTTGTAGTTCTGAATTAGTTTCTACTGAGTGTGATTTTGTTAATAGAGGTCTTAGTTTACCTCCGTGCCATACTTCTTTTGTAATCTCACATGTGGGATTGTATGCATGTTCTCCCCAAACGGAGGGTTGAGCATGTCCGTCTGTATAGATTACACAGGCGTAATGTCGTAGAGGCAGAATGTCGATTGGCAGAGGATACGTTTTTTCATATTTTAGATTTTTTAATTCTTCTAGTTCTTAAAAGACTGTTAACCAGGCAATACTTGATAATTCATATCCTCCGTACTGGATTTTCAGATGGGCAATTCTGGACTTTTTGAAGTTGAATTTGTAACCCTCTGCAGCGAAACCGAGTATTATGGTGTTCACTCTTTTCAAGTGAGTTTCCAAGTCATCATCTGTTAAGTAAATGTCATCGACATAAGATAATGCTTCATCATCATATAGTTGTAGTAATTCTGTTACTCTCGCTGAGAATACCCCCGGGCTGTTCTTGTACCCCTGGGCTAACCGACAGAATTGTTTTTGAGTGCCATTTACTGAAAATGCAGTTAAATATCTGCTCTCTGGTGCTATGTTTTGACAAAAGAATCCGTTGGAGATGTCCAAGGTTGTTTTGTATTTTTTGCGCACTATGTTATTCATTAGTGCAGCACTGTGTGAGTTTTGCACTGCAAAAGTTTTGCAACATGTGTTAAGGTGTCGGTAATCCAAAACTAGATGGTACGAATTGTCTGGTTTGGAGACCGGAAATAAAGGATTGTTCATTTGTGAGGTGCAAGTTTCAATCACCCCTTGGTATTCTAGCTGATCTAGTATTTCATTTACCTGTTTTTTAGCTTCTTGCTTAATTGGGTACTGCCTTTGTGCAGTAGGTTGTGATTTTAACTGGATTTTGTGAGGAGGAGAATCCTCATCCCATCCTACGTGATTTTTATATAAAGCAGGTGCTAAGGCCACTGCCCACTTTCTAGCAAGTGTATATTTTTTATGAATCGGTATTTGATTCGAGAAGGCAGGCATAATTACTTCTTCGCCATGAGGGCACTCCCTGACAAACTCTGGTGGCCAGTCTTTTTCAGCTAGAAGGATGTCATAGCCTTTGGATAGGTTATCCCAAAATAGTCCCCTTATTTTCCTAGTCTTATCTCCCTCTATACGTAATGTTATCTCGTATATTTTGTGGGGCTTGCTAACTCTGGTATCTGCAGTTTCCACTTGAAGGTATTCATTCGTGTCCACTGTCTCCAGATGATCCATAAGGACTTTGCGAGCTATGCTCACCTCTGCTGCGCTGTCTAGCATTGTCTGAGCCCATTCTCCGTTTTTCAGTTGTGTCCTCAGTATTCTCGGCATTGTTAACTACCTTGATACTGGCTACCTTCTTTTTTGGAAATTGTGATTTCTTTTTCAGTTGAGCAGGTTCCTTGTCTTTGGACTTGGCGTGCTCTTCTGATCGTCCTCTTCTTTCCGATTTCTGCGAGGAATTCTGAAAAGATTGAGAGGGACGTGTATCAATGTCTTGATATCTATCAGGTTTTTTAATATTATCCCTATTTCTAAGGTTATATCTATTCCCAGAGGGTTCACTCTGAGGTGACCTTTGTCTCGGGTTTGGAGATTTCTCTCTTCGCCTAGGAGACCTTCCTCTGGACTGGAATTTCTTTTCTTTAGGATTGGATTGGTTATTTCCATCCCAGTTCTTTTTTGGTGAATTATTATTAAAAAATATTTTTTCTGGACTAGTAGTCAGTTGCGGTTTTACTGGTATTCCACCTAGACTATCTCTGCCTAGTTCTTCATAGGATTTTTCTATGATTCTGGCAATTTCAGCTGGTTGGTCTGCTATATCTGTCTCTTTTAACCTCTGGCGGATCGCCACGTTTGCTGCTTCACCTTTTATGTTGGCTAGTAATATAGCCGAGACTTGCTTGAAGTCTTTCAGTAATTTCATACCAAGAGTTAAAGCAGGTTCTGGACCGTATTCATCTTGAATTTGTTTTAGCACATCTGGTATCACCGAAATGGATGGAACACCGTGCGTTTTTGTATAGATGGAAGCAAAGACTGTACCCCAAGTGTCACAGTCCTCAATGTGTGGTGCGATTCCCATTGGGAGACATATAGTCAGAATCCTGTGTTTTTCTAATGGGGTGGTGTCAGGAAACACCGCCTCTATTTGGGTAATTTTCTGTGCCAACCAGAATGGTATTTGTTCTCGTTTAGCTGGAACTTTACCTAGGCAGGATTGGATGTTCTGTGGTGTAATTTTATTTGTGTTCCCCTGGTGAGGGGTCAGCTGTGGTAGTTTAATCGCTGGCTGAATTGTTGAAGTCCGCATTACATACTGAACTAATTGTCTGTGAATTTTTAGTAGTTGTTTTAGCTGTGTTAATAGTTCAGCTGCAGGCATCCTATCGATGTCTGGATGTGGTGTGTATCCGGCTAGGACCGGCCACGTTGCTCCTGGTCTTCCTAAAGGACCGAGCCTTGTAATGTGATTGTTATGTATTAGGGCGCCATCAAATAAGAGCAAATGCTCTTGGAATTTGAGTGGTACTTCCACCTTCTCGAAAGGAGTGTACGTTTCAGGAGGTTCCTCTACTTTGTAATAGTGGAAGTACTTTGTTACAGCATTTGCTGCTGGAAAATGTATCCATGTATAGTATACCTCTGTCTGCCGATATTCGTGTGCCTCAATTACGAATATGACTGTGCCACCTCTAGGTGTCAGTCCATTTTCTATAAGTTTTAAGGTTATAGATCTCCTTTTAATGACCGGAATAAGTATTATATCCGCGTCTGCTGCTTGCATGGTAGCATCAGCATCTGCTATTTCAGTAGCTAATCTAATTGCCTCTCTTTCTCCATCACTGTCTCCCATTTTACTGACAGGATGGTATTATTTTTGTTTGCAGATCAGGTTTCTTTATGGAAACAGAGATTAGATGCACAATATTCTGGAACTGTTTTATCCTTCAACGTTGACTAGACCAAGAACCATACATAGGAGTTCCCTCCTGCGAGGTTTTGGAGGATATTATAACCTTTCACCCACTCCAGACGTCTTTGGAGTATTTGGGAAAAGGGGTCTGAGTGAGAAAGCACGACTGAGTTACTCTAAATGTCTTACGTTAGTTTTATCGCCCTTTCCAAACGCGTTGGGCGCCATGTAGTGTAGCTCCTATTTTCCCAATAGGCTCTGCGCATTGGAATAGTGCCTACAGCAGTAAAGGCCTAGGCCAGACGTTAACTAGGTCTACTACTGTCGATACTAGACTTAATTTTTGGGTTTGCCAGCTAAGCTCAGAGTTCGCTAGAAACTTTCTCGAATGTTCAAGGAAGGATTAACTCCCCTGATTAGACAAGAAGGGATTTAGTTTCTGACAACCATAGAACATGACAACTTTGCTCTCCCCTAATCAAGAGTCAATCTCGAGAGTCGTGTGAGCACAAGGCAATTATTTTACTCAGTCAGTACGTGCATTCTTAGTCTCATCAGAATGTAGAGAAAAGGAAGAGACGGGCGTGTTCAATAAAAGATGTTATTTATTGATCAGTCTCTTTTCTCGTACAAGAGAAATGGATCGATATTATTGCAATACTTATAGTTAAGTAAAGTGCATACATTAGAAGCAATAGTATAAAATAATACTGTAAAAACATTGATATGGTTTCTGAGCCATATGATGTTTAAAATGATTAAAATATATTTACATACACATATACATTTGACTAAACGTACTCAACTGGTGTTTCTAAATACGCCTACCCCGTGTACCTGACCTAAGTCTAATGCGTGGGCGGGAATAGAAAGTTACAGTTTTAGTTTAAGTTTGTTTTTGCCAAGTGAATAACTAAAGAATTCTCTAGGAGGGGTTATTCAGTTCTGTACCTGGAATTTAGGATGAATGAGGAATGGTATCTCTTTCTCTGCTCTCGATATTCCAGGCTGCCTGCGAGGGCTGCCCAGAAGCGCCGGTGCTGGGTCTCTCGGCTTGAGATAGCAGCGCGTCTCTCAGCGCGTCAGGAAGGCGGGGCTGCTGCCTGCGGGGTCTGCTTCTGCTCTCGGCTTCGGCAAGTATGGCTGCTCCGTCTTGTCACCACGCGTGTGTTTGCATAGGGCAAGGTCGGCAATATTTATACCTTAAAGGTGCCGGGATTGACGTAAGGATGGACATAGGTACGTCAATAAAGATGTCATACGACTTGCTCGTTAGCACATTCTTTACTAAAGTTCTCTGTGAAATCAAAACAATGGCCGCACGGATTATCCAGGTTGTCATAGGTTTGATTTGTTATGAGAACGTCGTATGCCTTATCAGGGGCTGGAGGAATATCGCTTGTCTAATTAGATCTCAAGCGTTATGACCTAATCAGATAACACGTTCCTGTGCCGTAGTGTGACTGCGTCAGATAACGGTATCTGCATCATGGGGGTTTTCTTGCCTCATGGGCTGACTGTTAGTTAACTGGCTAGTAAGTTTAACCAGAATAGGGTCAGGAATAGGGGGATCGAATCAGAACCTATAGAAATACACGACAATGTCATGTGTCATGTGTTGTCATGTGATGTCATGTGTCATGTGATGTCATGTGTCATGTGGTGTCATGTGTCATCATGTGTCATGTGTTGTCACGTGGTGTCATGTGTCATCACGTGTCTTTTGTCATGTGGTGTCATGTGTCATGAGGTGTCATGTGGTGTCATGTGTCATGTATCGTCATGTGTCATGTGTTGTCATGTGATGGCATGTGTCATGTGGTGTCATGTTTCATCATGTGTCATCTTGTGTCATGTGGTGTCATGTGTTGTCATGTGTCATCATGTGGTGCCATGTGACATCATGTGTTGTCAGTCATGTGGTGTCATGTTTCATCATGTGTCATGTTTTGTCATGTGGTGTAATTTGTTATCACGTGTCATGTGTCATGTGGTGTCATGTGTCATGTGGTGTCATGTGTCATGTAGTGTCATGTGTCATGTGATGTCATGTGTCATGTGTTGTCATGTGATGTCATGTGGTGTCATGTGTCATCACGTGTCATGTTTTATGTGGTGTCATGTGTCATGTGGTGTCATGTGTCATGTATCATCATATGTCATGTGATATCATGTGTTGTCATGTGATGTCATGTATCATGTGGTGTCATGTGTCATGTGGTGTCATGTGTCATGTATCGCCATGTGTCATGTGATATCATGTGTCATGTGTTGTCATGTGATGTCATGTCCCATATGATGTCATGTGCCATGTGTTGTCATGTGATGTCATGTGTCATATTGTGTCATGTGATGTCATGTGTCATGTGGTGTCATGTGTCATCATGTGTCATGTGTTGTCATGTGGTGTCATGTGTCATGTGTTGTCATGTGGTGTCATGTGTCATCACATGTCATGTGTCATGTGTCAAGTGATGTCATGTGTCAAGTGGTGTCATGTATCATCACGTGTCATGTTTCATGTGGTGTCATGTGTCATGTGGTGTCATGTGTCATGTATTGTCATGTGTCATGTGATGTCATGTGTCATGTGTTGTCATGTGATGTCATGTGTCATGTGGTATTATGTCATGTGGTGTCATGTGTCATGTATCGTCATGTGTCATGTGATGTCATGTGTCATGTGTTGTCATGTGATGTCATGTGTCATGTGGTGTCATGTGTCATGTGATGTAATGTGCCATGTGTTGTCATGTGATGTCATGTGTCATGTGGTGTCATGTGATGTCATGTGTCATGTGGTGTCATGTGTTTTATCGGAGAAAGACCTAAAACTAGCTGTGCAATCACTGGTTATCTCAAGAATTGAATATGGATGTACAACTCTAGCAGGTCTTCCAAAAATTTCCATAGCCCCCCTAAAAGCTTGTCTCAATGCAGCAGCAAGACTTATCACAGGAACGAGGAAATTTGACCACATCACCCCCCACCTGAAGGCGCTAAACTGACTACCCTTTGAAGCTAGAATACAACTAAAAATGGCATGTATCGCCCACAAAGCGATTCACCACAACACACCCAGATATCTTGCCCAGAAAATAGAAATTTCAGGAAGAAACAGACCAGCCCGAAGTGCCAATTTGCTACTGCTGAGACCACCTATCTTCAGGAAGAAAAAAACTTATGAGAGAGCGTTCTCTGGAGCAGCCCCTAGAATCTGGAACTCTCTGCCTGTGAATATCAGAAAAATGTCGAACATAGCATCGTTTAAGAAGGAAGCTAAGACCTTCCTCATGAGCAAATTCCTCCCATAGGCAGGCATTTCGCCTTCTATGACTTAACTGTGAGGTTCTTGAGATAACAAAATGAGAAATTGAAAAACAGTGGAATGACTATGCTGAAAATATTACCAACTACGGTGCGCAATATCATTGCTTGTTATATACACTGCTGTTTTTATCCTATGCCATTGTTGTAAAGCGCTCTGATACCCATGGGTCTAGTTCGCGCTATAGAAAACTGTTTATAAATAAATAAATAAATAAATAAATGTGTCATCATGTGTCATGTGTTGTCATGTGGTGTCATGTGTCATCATGTGTCATGTGTTGTCATGTGGTGTCATGTGTCATCACATGTCATGTGTCATGTGTCATGTGATGTCATGTGTCAAGTGGTGTCATGTGATGTCATGTGTCATGTGCTGTCATGTGCTGTCATGTGTCATGTGGTGTCATATGTCATCATGTGTTGTCATGTGTCATCATGTAGTGCCATGTGACGTGCTAGTGCCATGTGACGTCATGTGTTGTCAGTCATGTGGTGTCATGTGGTGTCATGTGTCATCATGTGTCATGTGGTGTCATGTGTCCTCACGTGTCATGTGTCATTTGGTGTCATATGTCATGTGGTGTCATCTGTCATGTAGTGTCATGTGTCATGTGACATGACATGTGATGTCATGTGTCATGTGGTGTCATGTGTCATGTGATGTCATGTGTCATGCGGTGTCATGTGATGTCATGTGTCATCACGTGTCATGTGTCACGTGTCATGTGTCACATGTCATGTGTCATGTGGTATCATGTGTCATGTATCGTCATGTGTCATGCGATGTCATGTGTCATGTGATATCATGTGTTTTATCGGAGAAAGACCTAAAACTAGCTGTGCAATCACTGGTTATCTCAAGAATTGAATATGGATGTACAACTCTAGCAGGTCTTCCAAGAATTTTCATAGCCCCCCTAAAAGCTTGTCTCAATGCAGCTGCAAGACTTATCACAGGAACGAGGAAATTTGACCACATCACCCCTCACCTGAAGGCGCTAAACTGGCTACCCTTTGAAGCTAGAATACAACTAAAAATGGCATGTATCGCCCACAAAGCGATTCACCACAACACACCCAGATATCTTGCCCAGAAAATAGAAATTTCAGGAAGAAACAGACCAGCCCGAAGTGCCAATTTGCTACTGCTGAGACCACCTATCTTCAGGAAGAAAAAAACTTATGAGAGAGCATTCTCCGGAGCAGCCCCTAGAATCTGGAACTCTCTGCCTGTGAATATCAGAAAAATTTCAAACATAGCATCGTTTAAGAAGGAAGCTAAGACCTTCCTCATGAGCAAATTCCTCCCATAGGCAGGCATTTCGCCTTCTATGACTTAACTGTGAGGTTCTTAAGATAACAAAATGAGAAATTGAAGAACAGTGGAATGACTATGCTGAAAATATTACCAACTACGGTGCGCAATATCATTGCTTGTTATATACACTGCTGTTTTTATCCTATGCCATTGTTGTAAAGCGCTCTGATACCCATGGGTCTAGTTCGCGCTATAGAAAACTGTTTATAAATAAATAAATAAATAAATAAATGTGTCATCATGTGTCATGTGTTGTCATGTGGTGTCATGTGTCATCATGTGTCATGTGTTGTCATGTGGTGTCATGTGTCATGTGATGTCATGTGTCATGTGTCATGTGATGTCATGTGTCAAGTGGTGTCATGTGATGTCATGTGTCATGTGCTGTCATGTGCTGTCATGTGTCATGTGGTGTCATATGTCATCATGTGTTGTCATGTGTCATCATGTAGTGCCATGTGACGTGCTAGTGCCATGTGACGTCATGTGTTGTCAGTCATGTGGTGTCATGTGTCATGTGGTGTCATGTGTCCTCACGTGTCATGTGTCATTTGGTGTCATATGTCATGTGGTGTCATCTGTCATGTAGTGTCATGTGTCATGTGACATGACATGTGATGTCATGTGTCATGTGGTGTCATGTGTCATGTGATGTCATGTGTCATGCGGTGTCATGTGTCATGTGATGTCATGTGTCATCACGTGTCATGTGTCCCATGTCATGTGTCACGTGTCATGTGTCATGTGGTATCATGTGTCATGTATCGTCATGTGTCATGCGATGTCATGTGTCATGTGATATCATGTGTTTTATCGGAGAAAGACCTAAAACTAGCTGTGCAATCACTGGTTATCTCAAGAATTGAATATGGATGTACAACTCTAGCAGGTCTTCCAAGAATTTTCATAGCCCCCCTAAAAGCTTGTCTCAATGCAGCTGCAAGACTTATCACAGGAACGAGGAAATTTGACCACATCACCCCTCACCTGAAGGCGCTAAACTGGCTACCCTTTGAAGCTAGAATACAACTAAAAATGGCATGTATCGCCCACAAAGCGATTCACCACAACACACCCAGATATCTTACCCAGAAAATAGAAATTTCAGGAAGAAACAGACCAGCCCGAAGTGCCAATTTGCTACTGCTGAGACCACCTATCTTCAGGAAGAAAAAAACTTATGAGAGAGCGTTCTCCGGAGCAGCCCCTAGAATCTGGAACTCTCTGCCTGTGAATATCAGAAAAATTTCAAACATAGCATCGTTTAAGAAGGAAGATAAGACCTTCCTCATGAGCAAATTCCTCCCATAGGCAGGCATTTCGCCTTCTATGACTTAACTGTGAGGTTCTTAAGATAACAAAATGAGAAATTGAAGAACAGTGGAATGACTATGCTGAAAATATTACCAACTACGGTGCGCAATATCATTGCTTGTTATATACACTGCTGTTTTTATCCTATGCCATTGTTGTAAAGCGCTCTGATACCCATGGGTCTAGTTTGCGCTATAGAAAACTGTTTATAAATAAATAAATAAATGTGTCATCATGTGTCATGTGTTGTCATGTGGTGACAACACACCACACACATGTGTCATGTGGTGTCATGTGTCATCATGTGTCATGTGTTGTCATGTGGTGTCATGTGTCATCACATGTCATGTGTCATGTATCATGTGATGTCATGTGTCAAGTGGTGTCATGTGTCATGTGATGTCATGTGTCATGTGCTGTCATGTGTCATGTGTCATGTGGTATCATATGTCATGTGTCATCATGTGTCATGTGGTGTCATGTGGTGTCATTTGTCATCATGTGGTGCCATGTGGTGCCATGTGACATCATGTGTTGTCAGTCATGTGGTGTCATGTGGTGTCATGTGTCATCATGTGTCATGTGGTGTCACGTATCATGTGGTGTCATGTGTCATATAGTGTCATGTGTCATGTGATGTCATGTGTCATGTGTTGTCATGTGATGTCATGTTTCATGTGGTGTCATGTGTCATGTGATGTCATGTGTCATGTGGTGTCATGTGTCATGTGGTGTCAAGTGTCATGTGGTGTCATGTGTCATGTATCGTCATGTGTCTTGTGATGTCATGTGTCATGTGTTATCATGTGATGTCATGTGGTGTCATGTGTCATGTGATGTCAAGTGTCATGTGGTGTCATGTGTCATCATGTGTCATGTGGTGTCATGTGTCATGTGGTGTCATGTGTCATGTGGTGTCATGTATCGTCATGTGTCATGTGATGTCATGTGTCATGTGATGTCATGTGCCATGTGTTATCATGTGATGTCATGTGTCATGTGGTGTCATGTGTCATGTGATGTCATGTGTCATGTGCTGTCATGTGCTGTCATGTGTCATGTGTCATGTGGTGTCATGTGTCATCATGTGTTGTCATGTGTCATCATGTAGTGCCATGTGACGTCATGTGTTGTCAGTCATGTGGTGTCATGTGGTGTCATGTAGTGTCATGTGTCATGTGACATGACATGTGATGTCATGTGTCATGTGGTGTCATGTGATGTCATGTGTCATGTGGTGTCATGTGTCATGTGATGTCATGTGTCATGTGTCATGTGTCATGTGTCATGTGTCATGTGGTGTCATGTGTCATGTATCATCATGTGTCATGTGATGTCATGTGTCATGTGTTGTCATGTGATGTCATGTGTCATGTGGTGTCATGTGTCATGTGGTGTCATGTGTCATGTATCGTCATGTCATGTGTCATGTGTTGTCATGTGATGTCATGTGTCATGTGTCATGTGATGTTATGTGTCATGGGTTGTCATGTGTCATGTGATGTCATGTGTCATGTGGTGTCATGTGTCATCATGTGTCATGTGGTGTCATGTGTCATCACGTGTCATGTGGTGTCATGTGTCATGTGGTGTCATGTATCCTGTATCATCATGTGTCATGTGATGTCATGTGTCATGTGTTGTCATGTGATGTCATGTGTCATGTGGTGTCATGTGTCATGTGGTGTCATGTGTCATGTATTGTCATGTGTCGTGTCATGTCATGTGTCATGTGGTGTCAGGTGTCATGTGATGTCATGTGTCATGTGTTGTTATGTGATGTCATGTGTCATGTGATGTCATGTGTCATCATGTGTCATGTGTTGTCACGTGGTGTCATGTGTCATCACGTGTCGTGTGTCACATGGTGTCATGTGTCATGAGGTGTCATGTGATGTCATGTGTCATGTGGTGTCATGTGTCATCATGTGTCATGTGTTGTCACGTGGTGTCATGTGTCATCACATGTCTTGTGTCATGTGGTGTCATGTGTCATGAGGTGTCATGTGGTGTCATGTGTCATGTATCGTCATGTGTCATGTGATGTCATGTGTCATGTGATGTCATGTGTCATGTGGTGACATGTGGTGTCGTGTCATGTATCGCCATGTGTCATGTGATGTCATGTGTCATGTGGTGTCATGTGTTATCATGTGTCATGTGTTGTCAAGTGGTGTCATGTGTCATCACATGTCTTGTGTCATGTGGTATCATGTGTCATGAGGTGTCATGTGGTGTCATGTGTCATCATGTGTCATGTGGTGTCATGTGTCATCATGTGTCATGTGTTGTCATGTGATGTCATGTGTCATGTGGTGTCATATGTCATGTGATGTCATGTGTCATGTTGTGTCATGTGTCATCATGTGTCATGTGGTGTCATGTGGTGTCATGTCTGTATGTGTCATGTGTCATGTGGTGTCATGTGTCATGTGTCATGTATCGTCATGTGTCATGTGATGTCATGTGTCATGTGTTATCATGTGATGCCATGTGTCATGTGTCATGTGGTGTCATGTGTCATCACGTGTCATGTGTCATGTGATGTCATGTGTCATGTGGTGTCATGTGTCATGTGATGTCATATGTCATGTGCTGTCATGTGCTGTCATGTGTCATGTGTCATGTGGTGTCATGTGTCATCATGTGTTGTCATGTGTCATCATGTAGTGCCATGTGACGTCATGTGTTGTCAGTCATGTGGTGTCATGTGGTGTCATGTGGTGTCATGTATCATCATGTGTCATGTGGTGTCATGTGTCATCACGTGCCATGTGTCATTTGGTGTCATGTGTCATGTGGTGTCATGTGTCATGTGTCATGTGACATGACATGTGATGTCATGTGTCATGTGGTGTCATGTGTCATGTGATGTCATGTGTCATGTGGTGTCATGTGTCATGTGATGTCATGTGTCATCAAGTGTCATGTGTCACGTGTCATGTGTCATGTGGTGTCATGTGTCATGTATCATCATGTGTCATGTGATGTCATGTGTCATGTGTTGTCATGTGATGTCATGTGTCATGTGGTGTCATGTGTCATGTGGTGTCATGTGTCATGTATCGTCATGTCATGTGTCATGTGTTGTCATGTGATGTCATGTGTCATGTGGTGTCATGTGTCATGTGATGTCATGTGTCATGGGTTGTCATGTATCATGTGTCATGTGTCATGTGATGTCATGTGTCATGTGGTGTCATGTGTCATGTGTCATGTGGTGTCAAGTGTCATCACGTGTCATGTGGTGTCATGTGTCATGTGGTGTCATGTGTCCTGTATCATCATGTGTCATGTGATGTCATGTGTCATGTGTCATGTGACATGTGGTGTCATGTGTCATGTAGTGTCATGTGTCATGTGACATGACATGTGATGTCATGTGTCATGTGGTGTCATGTGATGTCATGTGTCATGTGGTGTCATGTGTCATGTGATGTCATGTGTCATCAAGTGTCATGTGTCATGTGTCATCAAGTGTCATGTGTCATGTGGTGTCATGTGTCATGTATCATCATGTGTCATGTGATGTCATGTGTCATGTGTTGTCATGTGATGTCATGTGTCATGTGGTGTCATGTGTCATGTGGTGTCATGTGTCATGTATCGTCATGTCATGTGTCATGTGTTGTCATGTGATGTCATGTGGTATCATGTGTCATGTGATGTCATGTATCATGTGGTGACATGTGGTATCATGTGTCATGTATTGTCATGTGTCATGTGGTGTCATGTGTCATCATGTGTCATGTAGTGTCATGTGTCATCACGTGTCATGTGGTGTCATGTGTCATGTGGTGTCATGTATCCTGTATCATCATGTGTCATATGATGTCATGTGTCATGTGTTGTCATGTGATGTCATGTGTCATGTGTCATGTGGTGTCATGTGTCATGTATTATCATGTGTCGTGTCATGTCATGTGTCATGTGGTGTCATGTGTCATGTGATGTCATGTATCATGTGTTGTCATGTGATGTCATGTGTCATGTGATGTCATGTGTCATCATGTGTCATGTGTTGTCACGTGGTGTCATGTGTCATCACGTGTCGTGTGTCACGTGGTGTCATGTGTCATGAGGTGTCATGTGATGTCATGTGTCATCATGTGTCATGTGTCATCATGTGTCATGTGTTGTCACGTGGTGTCATGTGTCATCACATGTCTTGTGTCATGTGGTGTCATGTGTCATGAGGTGTCATGTGGTGTCATGTCATGTGATGTCATGTGTCATGTGGTGACATGTGGTGTCGTGTCATGTATCGCCATGTGTCATGTGATGTCATGTGTCATGTGGTGTCATGTGTTATCATGTGTCATGTGTTGTCACGTGGTGTCATGTGTCATCACATGTCTTGTGTCATGTGGTATCATGTGTCATGAGGTGTCATGTGGTGTCATGTGTCATCATGTGTCATGTGGTGTCATGTGTCATCATGTGTCATGTGTTGTCATGTGATGTCATGTGTCATGTGGTGTCATGTGTCATGTGATGTCATGTGTCATGTGGTGTCATGTGGTGTCATGTCTGTATGTGTCATGTGTCATGTGGTGTCATGTGTCGTGTGTCATGTATCGTCATGTGTCATGTGATGTCATGTGTCATGTGTTATCATGTGATGCCATGTGTCATGTGTCATGTGGTGTCATGTGTCATCATGTGTCATGTGTCATGTGATGTCATGTGTCATGTGGTGTCATGTGTCATGTGATGTCATGTGTCATGTGCTGTCATGTGCTGTCATGTGTCATGTGTCATGTGGTGTCATGTGTCATCATGTGTTGTCATGTGTCATCATGTAGTGCCATGTGACGTCATGTGTTGTCAGTCATGTGGTGTCATGTGGTGTCATGTGGTGTCATGTATCATCATGTGTCATGTGGTGTCATGTATCATCACGTACCATGTGTCATTTGGTGTCATATGTCATGTGGTGTCATGTGTCATGTAGTGTCATGTGTCATGTGACATGACATGTGATGTCATGTGTCATGTGGTGTCATGTGTCATGTGATGTCATGTGTCATGTGGTGTCATGTGTCATGTGATGTCATGTGTCATCAAGTGTCATGTGTCACGTGTCATGTGTCATGTGGTGTCATGTGTCATGTATCATCATGTGTCATGTGATGCCATGTGTCATGTGTTGTCATGTGATGTCATGTGTCATGTGGTGTCATGTGTCATGTGGTGTCATATGTCATGTATCGTCATGTCATGTGTCATGTGTTGTCATGTGATGTCATGTGTCATGTGGTGTCATGTGTCATGTGATGTCATGTGTCATGGGTTGTCATGTGTCATGTGTCATGTGTCATGTGATGTCATGTGTCATGTGGTGTCATGTGTCATCATGTGTCATGTGGTGTCATGTGTCATCACGTGGTGTCATGTGTCATGTGGTATCATGTGTCCTGTATCATCATGTGTCATGTGATGTCATGTGTCATGTGTTGTCATGTGATGTCATGTGTCATGTGGTGTCATGTGTCATGTGGTGTCATGTGTCATGTATTGTCATGTGTCGTGTCATGTCATGTGTCATGTGGTGTCATGTGTCATGTGATGTCATGTGTTGTCATGTGATGTCATTTGTCATGTGATGTCATGTGTCATCATGTGTCATGTGTTGTCACGTGGTGTCATGTGTCATCACGTGTCGTGTGTCACGTGGTGTCATGTGTCATGAGGTGTCATGTGATGTCATGTGTCATGTGGTGTCATGTGTCATCATGTGTCATGTGTTGTCACGTGGTGTCATGTGTCATCACATGTCTTGTGTCATGTGGTATCATGTGTCATGAGGTGTCATGTGGTGTCATGTGTCATGTGATGTCATGTGTCATGTGGTGACATGTGGTGTCGTGTCATGTATCGCCATGTGTCATGTGATGTCATGTGTCATGTGGTGTCATGTGTTATCATGTGTCATGTGTTGTCACGTGGTGTCATGTGTCATCACATGTCTTGTGTCATGTGGTGTCATGTGTCATCATGTGTCATGTGTTGTCATGTGATGTCATGTGTCATGTGGTGTCATGTGTCATGTGATGTCATGTGTCATGTTGTGTCATGTGTCATCATGTGTCATGTGGTGTCATGTGGTGTCATGTCTGTATGTGTCATGTGTCATGTGGTGTCATGTATCGTCATGTGTCATGTGATGTCATGTGTCATGTGTTATCATGTGATGCCATGTGTCATGTGTCATGTGGTGTCATGTGTCATCACGTGTCATGTGTCATGTGATGTCATGTGTCATGTGGTGTCATGTGTCATGTGATGTCATGTGTCATGTGCTGTCAAGTGCTGTCATGTGTCATGTGTCATGTGGTGTCATGTGTCATCATGTGTTGTCATGTGTCATCATGTAGTGCCATGTGACGTCATGTGTTGTCAGTCATGTGGTGTCATGTGGTGTCATGTGGTGTCATGTGGTGTCATGTATCATCATGTGTCATGTGGTGTCATGTGTCATCACGTGCCATGTGTCATTTGGTGTCATATGTCATGTGGTGTCATGTGTCATGTAGTGTCATGTGTCATGTGACATGACATGTGATGTCATGTGTCATGTGGTGTCATGTGTCATGTGATGTCATGTGTCATGTGGTGTCATGTGTCATGTGATGTCATGTGTCATCAAGTGTCATGTGTCATGTGTCATGTGTCATGTGGTGTCATGTGTCATGTATCATCATGTGTCATGTGATGTCATGTGTCATGTGTTGTCATGTGATGTCATGTGTCATGTGGTGTCATGTGTCATGTGGTGTCATATGTCATGTATCGTCATGTCATGTGTCATGTGTTGTCATGTGTCATGTGGTGTCATGTGTCATGTGATGTCATGTGTCATGGGTTGTCATGTGTCATGTGATGTCATGTGTCATGTGGTGTCATGTGTCATCATGTGTCATGTGGTGTCATGTGTCATCACGTGTCATGTGGTGTCATGTGTCATGTGGTGTCATGTGTCCTGTATCATCATGTGTCATGTGATGTCATGTGTCATGTGTTGTCATGTGATGTCATGTGTCATGTGGTGTCATGTGTCATGTGGTGTCATGTGTCATGTATTGTCATGTCGTGTCATGTCATGTGTCATGTGGTGTCATGTGTCATGTGATGTCATGTGTCATGTGTTGTCATGTGATGTCATGTGTCATGTGATGTCATGTGTCATCATGTGTCATGTGTTGTCACGTGGTGTCATGTGTCATCACGTGTCGTGTGTCACGTGGTGTCATGTGTCATGAGGTGTCATGTGATGTCATGTGTCATGTGGTGTCATGTGTCATCATGTGTCATGTGTTGTCACGTGGTGTCATGTGTCATCACATGTCTTGTGTCATGTGGTGTCATGTGTCATGAGGTGTCATGTGGTGTCATGTGTCATGTGTCATGTATCGTCATGTGTCATGTGATGTCATGTGTCATGTGATGTCATGTGTCATGTATCGCCATGTGTCATGTGATGTCATGTGTCGTGTGGTGTCATGTGTTATCATGTGTCATGTGTTGTCACGTGGTGTCATGTGTCATCACATGTCTTGTGTCATGTGGTGTCATGTGTCATGAGGTGTCATGTGGTGTCATGTGTCATCATGTGTCATGTGGTGTCATGTGTCATCATGTGTCATGTGTTGTCATGTCATGTCATGTGTCATGTGGTGTCATGTGTCATGTGATGTCATGTGTCATGTTGTGTCATGTGTCATCATGTGTCATGTGTCATGTGGTGTCATGTGGTGTCATGTCTGTATGTGTCATGTGTCATGTGGTGTCATGTGTCATGTGTCATGTATCGTCATGTCATGTGATGTCATGTGTCATGTGTTATCATGTGATGTCATGTGTCATGTGTCATGTGGTGTCATGTGTCATGTATCGTCATGTGTCATGTGATGTCATGTGTCAAGTGGTGTCATGTGATGTCATGTGTCATGTGCTGTCATGTGCTGTCATGTGTCATGTGTCATCACGTGTCTTGTGTCACGTGGTGTCATGTGTCATGAGGTGTCATGTGGTGTCATGTGTCATGTGTCATGTATCGTCATGTGTCATGTGATGTCATGTGTCATGTGTTGTCACGTGGTGTCATGTGTCATCACATGTCTTGTGTCATGTGGTATCATGTGTCATGAGGTGTCATGTGGTGTCATGTGTCATCATGTGTCATGTGGTGTCATGTGTCATCATGTGTCATGTGTTGTCATGTGATGTCATGTGTCATGTGGTGTCATGTGTCATGTGATGTCATGTGTCATATTGTGTCGTGTCATCATGTGTCATGTGGTGTCATGTGGTGTCATGTCTGTATGTGTCATGTGTCATGTGGTGTCATGTGTCATGTATCGTCATGTGTCATGTGATGTCATGTGTCATGTGTTATCATGTGATGCCATGTGTCATGTGTCATGTGGTGTCATGTGTCATCACGTGTCATGTGTCATGTGATGTCATGTGTCATGTGGTGTCATGTGTCATGTGATGTCATGTGTCATGTGCTGTCATGTGCTGTCATGTGTCATGTGTCATGTGGTGTCATGTGTCATCATGTGTTGTCATGTGTCATCATGTAGTGCCATGTGACGTCATGTGTTGTCAGTCATGTGGTGTCATGTGGTGTCATGTGGTGTCATGTATCATCATGTGGTGTCATGTGTCATCACGTGCCATGTGTCATTTGGTGTCATGTGTCATGTGGTGTCATGTGTCATATAGTGTCATGTGTCATGTGACATGACATGTGATGTCATGTGTCATGTGGTGTCATGTGTCATGTGATGGCATGTGTCATGTGGTGTCATGTGTCATGTGATGTCATGTGTCATCAAGTGTCATGTGTCACGTGTCATGTCATGTGGTGTCATGTGTCATGTATCATCATGTGTCATGTGATGTCATGTGTCATGTGTTGTCATGTGATGTCATGTGTCATGTGGTGTCATGTGGTGTCATGTGTCATGTATCATCATGTCATGTGTCATGTGTTGTCATGTGATGTCATGTGTCATGTGGTGTCATGTGTCATGTGATGTCATGTGTCATGTGTCATGTGTCATGTGTCATGTGATGTCATGTGTCATGTGGTGTCATGTGTCATGTGGTGTCATGTGTCATCACGTGTCATGTGGTGTCATGTGTCATGTGGTGTCATGTGTCCTGTATCATCATGTGTCATGTGATGTCATGTGTCATGTGTTGTCATGTGATGTCATGTGGTGTCATGTGTCATGTGGTGTCATGTGTCATGTATTGTCATGTGTCGTGTCATGTCATGTGTCATGTGGTGTCATGTGTCATGTGATGTCATGTGTCATGTGTTGTCATGTGATGTCATGTGTCATGTGATGTCATGTGTCATCATGTGTCATGTGTTGTCACGTGGTGTCATGTGTCATCACGTGTCGTGTGTCACGTGGTGTCATGTGTCATGAGGTGTCATGTGATGTCATGTGTCATGGGGTGTCATGTGTCATCATGTGTCATGTGTTGTCACGTGGTGTCATGTGTCATCACATGTCTTGTGTCATGTGGTGTCATGTGTCATGAGGTGTCATGTGGTGTCATGTGTCATGTATCGTCATGTGTCATGTGATGTCATGTGTCATGTGATGTCATGTGTCATGTATCGCCATGTGTCATGTGATGTCATGTGTCATGTGGTGTCATGTGTTATCATGTGTCATGTGTTGTCACGTGGTGTCATGTGTCATCACATGTCTTGTGTCATGTGGTGTCATGTGTCATGAGGTGTCATGTGGTGTCGTGTCATCATGTGTCATGTGGTGTCATGTGTCATCATGTGTCATGTGTTGTCATGTGATGTCATGTGTCATGTGGTGTCATGTGTCATGTGATGTCATGTGTCATGTTGTGTCATGTGTCATCATGTGTCATGTGTCATGTGGTGTCATGTGGTGTCATGTCTGTATGTGTCATGTGTCATGTGGTGTCATGTGTCATGTGTCATGTATCGTCATGTGTCATGTGATGTCATGTGTCATGTGTTATCATGTGATGTCATGTGTCATGTGTCATGTGGTGTCATGTGTCATGTATCGTCATGTGTCATGTGATGTCATGTGTCAAGTGGTGTCATGTGATGTCATGTGCCATGTGCTGTCATGTGCTGTCATGTGTCATGTGTCATGTGGTGTCATGTGTCATCATGTGTCTTGTGTCACGTGGTGTCATGTGTCATGAGGTGTCATGTGGTGTCATGTGTCATGTGTCATGTATCGTCATGTGTCATGTGATGTCATGTGTCATGTGGTGACATGTGGTGTCATGTGTCATGTATCGTCATATCATGTGTCATGTGATGTCATGGTGTCATGTGTCATGTGGAGTTATATGTCATGTGTCCAAAACTGTATATATCTGAGGAGCTTACTGTAAGATTACTGTAAGCTTACTGTACTCTGTACCTTTCCGAGCACGAGCTGAATGCTAATTGGCTGTCAACTGTCTGTCAATACTCCAAACCAGAAAGTGTTGGCAGCCATCTTGTGCCTCGGTAGACTGAGGCTCACGAAAGCAGAAAAACAAACGTGTAAAACGCAAAAAGGGGGCAGGGTAGAAACACCCTGCCCCCTAGGCCTGCTCTGGGTGTTTCACAAGGACCCCAAAGGCCCCCCCAAATTTTTTGGGGGACAAAAACCACGGGGGACGAGTACCATACGAGTCCTGTAAGCTTAATGTAAGCTTACTGTACTCTGTACCTGCATGAGCTGAATGCTAATTGGCTGTCAACTGTCTGTCAACACTCCAAACCAGAAAGTGTTGGCCGCCATCTTGTGCCTCGGTAGACTGAGGCATAAGAAAGCAGAAAAACAAACAAGTAGAACGCAAAAAGGGGGCAGGGTAGAAACCCCCTGACCCCCTAGGCCTGCTCAGGGATCCCACAAGGACCCACAAGGCCCCCCATTATTTTTTTTTACAAAAACTGCAGAGTACGAGTACTGTACAAGCACAGTAAGCTTACTGTAAGCTTACTGTAATCTGTACCTTCCCGAGCAAGAGCTGAATGCTAAGTGTAAACACTCCAAACAATCATGTGTCATGTGTTGTCATGTGGTGTAATGTTTTATCACGTGTCATGTGTCATGTGATGTCATGTGTCATGTGGTGTCATGTGTCATGTGTCATGTGCTGTCATGTGCTGTCATGTGTCATGTGGTGTCATGTGTCATCATGTGTTGTCATGTGTCATCATGTAGTGCCATGTGACGTGCTAGTGCCATGTGACGTCATGTGTTGTCAGTCATGTGGTGTCATGTGGTGTCATGTGTCATCATGTGTCATGTGGTGTCATGTGTCATGTGGTGTCATGTGTCATGTGATGTCATGTGTCATGTGGTGTCATGTGTCATGTGATGTCATGTGTCATCACGTGTCATGTGTCACGTGTCATGAGTCATGTGTCATGTGTCATGTGGTGTCATGTGTCATGTATCGTCATGTGTCATGCGATGGCATGTGTCATGTGTTGTCATGTGATATGTGGAGAAGTGTGGCTCAGGGGTTAGAGGCAGCAGACCCGGAAGCTGTGATCGGTCCTGGACCAGGGTTCAATTCCCCGCCTCAGCGGGGTCTTGGGCTAAAAATTCCACGGACTCGATAATTCTCGCCCCGGTGCCTCCTCGACTCACGGGTTCACACTCTGCGACTCTGGGCAATAGCTTGCTTAATCTCCACAACGGCCCCTCGCGGCGGGATGCCTGACTTTCACCTTGTGGATACCCTGCTATCTCACAGGGGAATACTAGGAAGGGTTCCCTAAGCAAGCGCCGGGAAACCCACTGCGGGTAGCTGTGCACTATATAAGCTCAACTACATTTACATTTACATATCATGTGTCATGTGGTGTCATGTGTCATGTGGTGTCATGTGTCATATATCATAATGTGTCATGTGTCATGTGTTGTCATGTGATGTCATGTGTCATGGGTTGTCATGTGTCATGTGTCATGTGATGTCATATGTCGTCATGTGTCATCATGTGTCATGTGGTGTCATGTGTCATCACGTGTCATGTGGTATCATGTGTCATGTGGTGTCATGTGTCCTGTATCATCATGTGTCATGTGATGTCATGTGTCATGTGTTGTCATGTGATGTCATGTGTCATGTGGTGTCATGTGTCATGTGATGTCATGTGTCATGTGGTGTCATGTGTCATGTGGTGTCATGTGTCATGTATCATCATGTGTCATGTGTTGTCATGTCATGTGTCATGTGGTGTCATGTGTCATGTGATGTCATGTGTCATGTGTTGTCATGTGATGTCATCACGTGTCTTTTGTCACGTGGTGTCATGTGTCATGAGGTGTCATGTGGTGTCATGTGTCATGTATCGTCATGTGTCATGTGTTGTCATGTGATGGCATGTGTCATGTGGTGTCATGTGTCATGTGATGTCATGTGTCATGTGGTGACATGTGGTGTCACCATGTGATGTCATGTGATGTCATGTGGTGTCATGTGTTGTCATGTGATATCATGTGTCATGTGGTGTCATGTGTCATCATGTGTCATCTTGTGTCATGTGGTGTCATGTGGTGTCATGTGTTGTCATGTGTCATCATGTGGTGCCATGTTACATCATGTGTTGTCAGTCATGTGGTGTCATGTGGTGTCATGTTTCATGTGTCATGTGTTGTCATGTGGTGTAATTTGTTATCACGTGTCATGTGTCATGTGGTGTCATGTGTCATGTGGTGTCATGTGTCATGTAGTGTCATGTGTCATGTGATGTCATGTGTCATGTGTTGTCATGTGATGTCATGTGTCATGTGGGTCATGTGTCATCATGTGTCATGTTTCATGTGGTGTCATGTGTCATATGGTGTCATGTGTCATGTATCATCATGTGTCATGTGTTGTCATGTGATGTCATGTGTCATGTGGTGTCATGTGTCATGTGGTGTCATGTGTCATGTATCGCCATGTGTCATGTGTTGTCATGTGATGTCATGTGTCATATGATGTCATGTGCCATGTGTTGTCATGTGATGTCATGTGTCATATGGTGTCATGTGATGTCATGTGTCATGTGGTGTCATGTGTCATGTGTTGTCATGTGGTGTCATGTGTCATCATGTGTCATGTGTTGTCATGTGGTGTCATGTGTCATCACATGTCATGTGTCATGTCTCAAGTGATGTCATGTGTCGAGTGGTGTCATGTGTCATCACGTGTCATGTTTCATGTGGTGTCATGTGTCATGTGGTATTATGTGTCATGTGGTGTCATGTGTCATGTATCGTCATGTGTCATGTGATGTCATGTGTCATGTGTTGTCATGTGATGTCATGTGTCATATGATGGCATGTGTCATGTGGTATTATGTGTCATGTGTCATGTGTCATGTATCGTCATGTGTCATGTGATGTCATGTGTCATGTGTTGTCATGTGATGTCATGTGTCATGTGGTGTCATGTGTCATGTGATGTCATGTGGCATGTGGTGTCATGTGATGTCATGTGTCATGTGATGTCATGTGTTTTATCGGAGAAAGACCTAAAACTAGCTGTGCAATCACTGGTTATCTCAAGAATTGAATATGGATGTACAACTCTAGCAGGTCTTCCAAGAATTTTCATAGTCCCCCTAAAAGCTTGTCTCAATGCAGCGGCAAGACTTATCACAGGAACGAGGAAATTTGACCACATCACCCCTCACCTGAAGGCGCTAAACTGGCTACCCTTTGAAGCTAGAATACAACTAAAAATGGCATGGATCGCCCACAAAGCGATTCACCACAACACACCCAGATATCTTGCCCAGAAAATAGAAATTTCAGGAAGAAACAGACCAGCCCGAAGTGCCAATTTGCTACTGCTGAGACCACCTATCTTCAGGAAGAAAAAAACTTATGAGAGAGCGTTCTCCGGAGCAGCCCCTAGAATCTGGAACTCTCTGCCTGTGAATATCAGAAAAATTTCAAACATAGCATCGTTTAAGAAGGAAGCTAAGACCTTCCTCATGAGCAAATTCCTCCCATAGGCAGGCATTTCGCCTTCTATGACTTAACTGTGAGGTTCTTAAGATAACAAAATGAGAAATTGAAGAACAGTGGAATGACTATGCTGAAAATATTACCAACTACGGTGCGCAATATCATTGCTTGTTATATACACTGCTCTCTTTATCCTATGCCATTGTTGTAAAGCGCTCTGATACCCATGGGTCTAGTTTGCGCTATAGAAAACTGTTTATAAATAAATAAATAAATAAATAAATGTGTCATCATGTGTCATGTGTTGTCATGTGGTGACAACACACCACACACATGTGTCATGTGGTGTCATGTGTCATCATGTGTCATGTGTTGTCATGTGGTGTCATGTGTCATCACATGTCATGTGTCATGTGTCATGTGATATCATGTGTCAAGTGGTGTCATGTGTCATGTGCTGTCATGTGCTGTCATGTGTCATGTGGTATCATATGTCATGTGTCATCATGTGTCATGTGGTGTCATGTGGTGTCATTTGTCATCATGTGGTGCCATGTGGTGCCATGTGACATCATGTGTTGTCAGTCATGTGGTGTCATGTGGTGTCATGTGTTATCATGTGTCATGTGGTGTCACGTATCATGTGGTGTCATGTGTCATATAGTGTCATGTGTCATGTGATGTCATGTGTCATGTGTTATCATGTGATGTCATGTTTCATGTGGTGTCATGTGTCATGTGATGTCATGTGTCATGTGGTGTCATGTGTCATGTGGTGTCAAGTGTCATGTGGTGTCATGTGTCATGTATCGTCATGTGTCTTGTGATGTCATGTGTCATGTGTTGTCATGTGATGTCATGTGTCATGTGGTGTCATGTGTCATGTGATGTCAAGTGTCATGTGGTGTCATGTGTCATCATGTGTCATGTGGTGTCATGTGTCATGTGTCATGTGGTGTCATGTGTCATGTGGTGTCATGTATCATCATGTGTCATGTGATGTCATGTGTCATGTGATGTCATGTGCCATGTGTTATCATGTGATGTCATGTGTCATGTGGTGTCATGTGTCATGTAGTGTCATGTGTCATGTGATGTCATGTGTCATGTGTCATGTGATGTCATGTGTCATGTGTTGTCATGTGTCATCATGTGTCATGTGGTGTCATGTGTCTTCACGTGTCTTGTGTAACGTGGTGTCATGTGTCATGAGGTGTCATGTGATGTCATGTGTCATGTGTCATGTATCGTCATGTGTCATGTGATGTCATGAGGTGACATGTGGTATCATGTGTCATGTATTGTCATGTCATGTGTCATGTGTTGTCATGTGATGTCATGTGGTGTCATGTGGTGTCATGTGTCATGTGTCATGTGGAGTCATATGTCATGTGTCAAAAAATGTATATATCTAGAGGAGCTTACTATAAGATTACTGTAAGCTTACTGTACTCTGTACCTCTGTACTCTGTACCTTTCCGAGCACGAGCTGAATGCTAATTGGCTGTCAACTGTCTGTCAATACTCCAAACCAGAAAGTGTTGGCAGCCATCTTGTGCCTCGGTAGACTGAGGCACAAGAAATCAGAAAAACAAATGTGTAAAATGCAAAAAGGGGGCAGGGTAGAAACACCCTGCCCCCTAGGCCTGCTCTGGGTGTTTCACAAGGACCCCAAAGGCCCCCCCAAATTTTTTGTGGGACAAAAACCACGGGGGACGAGTACCATACGAGTCCTGTAAGCTTACTGTACTCTGTACCTGCATGAGCTGAATGCTAATTGGCTGTCAACTGTCTGTCAACACTCCAAACCAGAAAGTGTTGGCCGCCATCTTGTGCCTCGGTAGACTGAGGCACAAGAAAGCAGAAAAATAAACAAGTAAAACGCAAAAAGGGGGCAGGGTAGAAACCCCCTGACCCCCTAGGCCTGCTCAGGGATCCCGCAAGGACCAACAAGGCCCCCCATTTTTTTTTTACAAAAACTGCAGAGTACGAATACTGTACAAGCACAGTAAGCTTGTAAGGTACTGTAATCTGTACCTTCCCGAGCATGAGCTGAATGCTAATTGGCTATCAACTGTCTGTAAACACTCCAAACAATCCTGTGTCATGTGTTGTCCTGTGGTGTCATGTGTCATCACGTGTCATGTGTCATGTGATGTCATGTGTCATGTGGTGTCATGTGTCATGTGATGTCATGTGTCATGTGCTGTCATGTGCTGTCATGTGTCATGTGTCATGTGTCATCATGTGTTGTCATGTGTCATCATGTAGTACCATGTGACGTCATGTGTTGTCAGTCATGTGGTGTCATGTGTGTCATCATGTGTCATGTAGTGTCATGTGACATGACATGTGATGTCATGTGTCATGTGGTGTCATGTGTCATGTAGTGTCATGTGTCATGTGACATGACATGTGATGTCATGTGTCATGTGGTGTCATGTGTCATGTGATGTCATGTGTCATCAAGTGTCATGTGTCACGTGTCATGTGTCACGTGTCATGTGTCATGTGGTGTCATGTGTCATCAAGTGTCATGTGTCATGTGTCACGTGTCATGTGTCACGTGTCATGTGTCATGTGTCATGTGGTGTCATGTGTCATGTGGTGTCATGTGTCATGTATCGTCATGTGTCATGTGTCATGTGTTGTCATGTGATGTCATGTGTCATGTGGTGTCATGTGTCATGTGATGTCATGTGTCATGGGTTGTCATGTGTCATGTGTCATGTGATGTCATGTGTCATGTGGTGTCATGTGTCATCATGTGTCATGTGGTGTCATGTTTCATCATGTGTCATGTAGTGTCATGTGTCATGTGGTGTCATGTGTCCTGTATCATCATGTGTCATGTGATGTCATGTGTCATGATGTCATGTGATGTCATGTGTCATGTGGTGTCATGTGTCATGTGATGTCATGTGTCATGTGTTGTCATGTGATGTCATGTGTCATCACGTGTCATGTGTTGTCACGTGGTGTCATGTGTCATCACGTGTCTTGTGTCATGTGGTGTCATGTGTCATGAGGTATCATGTGATGTCATGTGTCATGTGGTGTCATGTGTCATCATGTGTCATGTGTTGTCACGTGGTGTCATGTGTCATCACATGTCTTGTGTCATGTGGTATCATGTGTCATGAGGTGTCATGTGGTGTCATGTGTCATGTGTCATGTATCGTCATGTGTCATGTGATGTCATGTGTCATGTGATGTCATGTGTCATGTGGTGACATGTGGTGTCATGTGTCATGTATCGCCATGTGTCATGTGATGTCATGTGTCATGTGTTGTCATGTGTCATCACGTGTCATGTGTCATGTGGTGTCATGTGTGTCATGTGTCATCATGTGTCATGTGTCATGTGATGTCATGTGTCATGTGGTGTCATGTGATATCATGTGTCATGTGGTGTCATGTGGTGTCATGTGGTGTCATGTGTCATCATGTGTTGTCATGTGGTGCCATGTGACGTCATGTCCACTACATGACACATGACACCACATGACACCACATGACATCACGTCATGTGGTGTCATGTGGTGTCATGTGTCATCATGTGTCATGTGTTGTCATGTGGTGTCATGTGTCATGTAGTGTCATGTGTCATGTGGTGTCATGTGTCATGTGATGTCATGTGTCATGTAGTGTCATGTGATGTCATGTGCTGTCATGTGATGTCATGTGTCATGTGATGTCATGTGTCATGTGGTGTCATGTGTCATGTGTCCTGTGTCATGTGTCATGTGATGTCATGTGTCATGTGGTGTCATGTGTCATCATGTGTCATGTGGTGTCATGTGGTTTCATGTGTCATGTGATGTCATATGTCCTGTATCGTCATGTGTCATGTGATGGCATGTGTCATGTGTTGTCATGTGATGTCATGTGTCATGTGGTGTCATGTGTTGTCATGTGATGTTATGTGTCATGTGGTGTCATGTGTCATGTGTCATGTCATCACATGTGTCATGTGATGTCATGTGTCATGTATTGTCATGTGATGTCATGTGTCATGTGGTGTCATGTGTCATGTGGTGTCATGTGTCATGTGGTGTCATGTGTCATCATGTGTCATGTATTGTCACGTGGTGTCATGTGTCATCACGTGTCTTGTGTCACATGGTGTCATGTGTCATGAGGTGTCATGTGGTGTCATGTGTCATGTGTCATCATGTGTCATGTGTTGTCATGTGATGGCATGTGTCATGTGGTGTCATGTGTCATGTGATGTCATGTGTCATGTGGTGACATGTGGTGTCATGTGTCATCATGTGTCATGTGGTGTCATGTGTCATCATGTGTCATCTTGTGTCATGTGTTGTCATGTGATGTCATGTGTCATGTGGTGTCATGTGTCATGTGATGTCATGTGTCATGTTGTGTCATGTGTCATCATGTGTCATGTGTCATGTGGTGTCATGTGGTGTCATGTCTGTATGTGTCATGTGTCATGTGGTGTCATGTGTCATGTATCGTCATGTGTTATCATGTGATGTCATGTGTCATGTGGTGTCATGTGTCATGTGGTGACATGTGTCATGTATCGTCATGTGTCATGTGATGTCGTGTGTCATGTGTTGTCATGTGATGTCATGTGTCATGTGGTATCATGTGGTATCATGTGGTGTCATGGGTCATGTATCGTCATGTGTCATGTGATGTCATGTGTCATGTGTTGTCATGTGGTGTCAGGTGTCATCACGTGTCTTGTGTCACATGGTGTCATGTGTCATGAGGTGTCATGTGGTATCATGTGTCATGTATCGTCATGTGTCATGTGATGTCATGTGTCATGTGATATCATGTGTCATGTGGTGACATGTGGTGTCATGTGTCATGCATCATCATGTGTCATGTATTGACATGATGTCAAGTGTCATGTGGTGTCATGTGTCATATGGTGTCATGTGTCATGTGGAGTCATATATCATGTTTCAAAAAATGTATATATATAGAGGAGCTTACTGTAAGATTACTGTAAGCTTACTGTACTCTGTACCTTTCGGAGCATGAGCTGAATGCTAATTGGCTGTCAACTGTCTGTCAATACTCCAAACCAGAAAGTGTTGGCAGCCATCTTGTGCCTTGGTAGACTGAGGCACAAGAAAGCAGAAAAACAAACATGTAAAACGCAAAAAGGGGGCAGGGTAGAAACACCCTGCCCCCTAGGCCTGCTCTGGGTGTTTCACAAGGACCCCAAAGGCCCCCCCCCCAAATTTTTGGGGGGACAAAAACCACGGGGGACGAGTACCATACGAGTCCTGTAAGCTTACTGTAAGCTTACTGTACTCTGTACCTGCACGAGCTGAATGCTAATTGGCTGTCAACTGTCTGTCAACACTCCAAACCAGAAAGTGTTGGCCGCTATCTTGTGCCTCGGTAGACTGAGGCACAAGAAAGCAGAAAAACAAACAAGTAGAATGCAAAAAGGGGGCAGGGTAGAAACCCCCTGATCCCCTAGGACTGCTTAGGGATCCCACAAGGACCCACAAGGCCCCCCATTTTTTTTTTACAAAAACTGCAGAGTATGAGTACTGTACAAGCACAGTAAGCTTACTGTAAGCTTACTGTAATCTGTACCTTCCTGAGCACGAGCTGAATGCTAATTGGCTGTTAATTGTCTGTAAACACTCCAAACAATCATGTATCATGTGTCATGTGTTGTCATGTGGTGTCATGGTGTCATGTGTCATGTGATGTCATGTGTCATGTGCTGTCATGTGTCATGTGTCATGTGGTGTCATATGTCATGTGTCATCTTGTATCCAGTGGTCTCATGTGGTGTAATGTGTCATCATGTGTCATGTGATGTCATGTGTCATTACGTGTCATGTGTCATGTGGTGTCATGTGGTGTCATGTCATCATGTAGTGCCATGTGATGTCATGTGTTGTCAGTCATGTGGTGTCATGTGTTGTCATGTGGTGTCATGTGTCGTCATGTGTCATGTGGTGTCATGTGTCATGTGGTGTCATGTGTCATGTAGTGTCATGTGTCATGTGACATGACATGTGATGTCATGTGATGTCATGTGTCATGTGATGTCATGTGTCATGTGGTGTCATGTGTCCTCATGTGTCATCTTGTGTCCTGTGGTCTCATGTGGTGTCATGTGTCATCATGTGTTGTCATATGTCATCATGTAGTGCCATGTGATGTCATGTGTTGTCAGTCATGTGGTGTCATGTGTTGTCATGTGGTGTCATGTGTCATCACGTGTCATGTGTCATGTGGTGTCATGTGTTATGTGTCATGTATCATCATGTGTCATGTGATGTCATGTGTCATGTGTTGTCATGTGATGTCATGTGTCATGTGGTGTCATGTGTCATGTGGTGTCATGTGTCATGTATCGTCATGTGTCATGTCATGTGTTGTCATGTGATGTCATGTGTCATGTGGTGTCATGTGTCATGTGGTGTCATGTGTCATCAAGTGTCATGTGGTGTCATGTGTCATCACGTGTCATGTGTGTGTCCTGTATCGTCATGTGTCATGTGACATGTGTCATGTGATGTCATTTGTCATGTGTTGTCATGTGATGTCATGTGGTGTCATGTGGTGTCATGTGTCATGTGGTGTCATGTATCATCATGTGTCGTGTCATGTCATGTATCATGTGGTGTCATGTGTCATGTGATGTCATGTGTCATGTGTTGTCATGTGATGTCATGTGTCATGTGGTGTCATGTGGTGTCATGTGATGTCATGTGTCATGTGGTGTCATGTGTCATCATGTGTCATGTGTTGTCACGTGGTGTCATGTGTCTTGTATCACTTGGTGTCATGTGTCATGAGGTGTCATGTGATGTCATGTGTCATGTGGTGTCATGTGTCATGTGTTGTCACGTGGTGTCATGTGTCATCACATGTCTTGTGTCATGTGGTGTCATGTGTCATGAGGTGTTATGTAGTGTCATGTGTCATGTGTCATGTATCGTCATGTGTCATGTGATGTCATGTGTCATGTGTCCTGTGATGTCATGTGTCATGTGGTGACATGACACACCACATGACACATGACATCAAATGACACATGACACGTGATGACACATGACACATGACACATGACATCATATGACATATGACGATACATGACACATGACACCACATGTCACCACATGACACATGACATCACATGACACATGACACCACATGACATCACATGACACATGACGATACATGACACATGACACATGACACCACATGACACCTCATGACACATGACATCACATGACACATGACACATGACACCACATGACACCTTATGACACATGACACCAGACATGTGATGACACATGACACCACGTGACAACACATGACACATGATGACACATGACACCACATGACACATGACATCACATGACACCTCATGACACATGACACCACGTGACACAAGACACGTAATGACACATGACACCACATGACATCACATAACACATGACATCACATGGCACCACATGACAACACATCATGACACCACATGACACCAGACATGTGATGACACATGACACCACGTGACAACACATGACACATGATGACACATGACACCACATGACACATGACATCACATGACACCTCATGACACATGACATCACATGACACATGACACGTGATGACACATGACACACATGACACCACATGACACATGACAACACATGACACATGATACCACATGACAACACATGAAGACACATGACACCACATGACACATGACATTACATGACACCACATGACACATGACATCACATGACAACACATGACACATGACATCACATGACACATGACAATACATGACACATGACACCACATGCCACATGACACCACATGACACATGACATCACATGACAACACATGACACATGACATCACATGACACATGACGATACATGACACATGACACCACATGACACATGACACCACATGAAACATGATACGTGATGACACATGACACCACTTGACACATGACATGTGATGACACATGACACCACATGACAACACATGACACATGATGACACATGACACCACATGACACCACATGACACATGACATCACATGACACCATATGACACATGACATCACATGACAACACATGGCACATGACATCACATGACACATGGCGATACATGACACATGACACCACATGACACATGACACCACATGACACATGACATCACATGACAACACATGACACATGTCACATGACATCACATGACACATGACATCACATGACAACACATGACACATTACATCACATGACACATGGCGATACATGACACATGACACCACATGACACATGACACCACATGACACATGACATCACATGACAACACATGACACATGGCATCACATGACACATGATGATACATGACACATGACACCACATGACACATGACACCACATGAACCATGACAAGTGATGACACATGATACCACATGACACATGACACATGACACATGACATCACATGACACATGACGCTACATGACACATGACACCACATGACACATGACACCACATGACACATGACACGTGATAACAAATGACACCACATGACAACACATGACACATGATGAAACATGACACCACATGACACCATATGACTGACAACACATGACGTCACATGGCACCACATGATGACACATGACAACACATGATGCCACATGACACCACATGACACCACATGATACAAGATGACACATGATGACACATGACACCACATGACACATGACATCACATGACAACACATGACACCACATGACATCACATGACACATGACGATACATGACACATGACACCACATGTCACAACATGACACATGACATCACATGACACATGACACCACATGACACATGACATCACATGACAACACATGACACACATGACACCACATGTATCGTCATGTGTCATGTGATGACATGACACATGACAATACATGACACATGACACCACATGTCACAACATGACACATGACATCACATGACACATGACACCACATGACACATGCCATCACATGACAACACATGACACATGACGATACATGACACATGACACCACATGACACTTCATGACACATGACACCATGTGACACAAGACACGTGATGACACATGACACCATGTGACAACACATGACACATGACATCACATGACACCACATGACACATGACAACACATGACACATGACATCACATGACACCACATGACACATGACATGACATGACAACACATGACACATGACACATGATGATACATGACACATGACACCACATGACACATGATACCACATGACACATGACATCACATGACAACACATGACACATGGTGATACATGACACATGACACCACATGACACATGACACCACATGACACATGACACCACATGAAACATGACACGTGATGACACATGATACCACATGACACATGACACATGACACATGACATCACATGACACATGACACTACATGACACATGACACCACATGACACATGACACCACATGACACATGACACGTGATAACAAATGACACCACATGACAACACATGACACATGATGAAACATGACACCACATGACACCATATGACTGACAACACATGACATCACATGGCACCACATGATGACACATGACAACACATGATGCCACATGACACCACATGACACCACATGATACAAGATGACACATGATGACACATGACACCACATGACACATGACATCACATGACAACACATGACACCACATGACATCACATGACACATGACGATACATGACACATGACACCACATGTCACAACATGACACATGACATCACATGACACATGACACCACATGACACATGACATCACATGACAACACATGACACACATGACACCACATGTATCGTCATGTGTCATGTGATGACATGACACATGACGATACATGACACATGACACCACATGTCACAACATGACACATGACATCACATGACACATGACACCACATGACACATGCCATCACATGACAACACATGACACATGACGATACATGACACATGACACCATATGACACCTCATGACACATGACACCATGTGACACAAGACACGTGATGACACATGACACCATGTGACAACACATGACACATGACATCACATGACACCACATGACACATGACAACACATGACACATGACATCACATGACACATGACACATGACATGACACATGACATGACATGACAACACATGACACATGACACATGATGATACATGACACATGACACCACATGACACATGACACCACATGACACATGACATCACATGACAACACATGACACATGACATCACATGACACATGACGATACATGACACATGACACCACATGACACATGATGACACATGACACCACATGACACATGACATCACATGACACATGACACCACATGACACATGACATCACTTGACAACACATGACACATGCCATCACATGACACATGACACTACATGACACATGACACCACATGACACATGACATCATATAACACATGACACGTGATGACATATGACAACACATGCCACATGACACCACATGACACCACATGACACATGACGTCACATGGCACCACATGATGACACATGACAACACATGATGACACATGACACCACATGACACCACATGACAGCACATGACACATGACATCACATGACACATAACACCACATGACACATGACATCACATGACACATGACACATGATGACACATGACACACATGACACCACATGACACATGACATCACATGACACATGACACGTGATGACACATGACACCACATGACAGCACATGACACATGACATCACATGACACATGACGATACATGACACCACATGTCACCACATGACACATGACATCACATGACATATGACACCACATGACACATGACATCACATGACACATGACGATACATGACACATGACACCACATGACACCTCATGACACATGACACCACATGACACATGACATCACATGACACCACATGACATCACATGACACATGACACCACATGACACATGACATCACATGACAACACATGACACATGACGATACATGACACCACATGACAGATGACACCACATGACACATGACATCACATGACAACACATGACACATGACATCACATGACAATACATGACACATGACACCACATGACACATGACACGTGATGACACATGACACCACATGACACATGATGACACATGACACCACATGACACATGACATCACATGAAACATGATACCACATGACACATGACATCACATGTCATGTCACATGACACATGACACTACATGACACATGACACTACATGACACATGACACCACATGACACGTGATGACACATGACACCACATGACAACACACGACACATGATGACACATGACACCACATGACACCACATGACTGACAACACATGACGTCACATGGCACTACATGATGACACATGACAACACATGATGACACATGACACCACATGACACTACAGGACACAAGATGACACATGATGACACATGACATATGACACCACATGACACATGACACATGACAGCACATGACATCACATGACACATGACAACACATGACATCACATGACACATGACACGTGATGACACATGACACCACATGACAACACATGACACATGATTGTTTGGAGTGTTTACAGACAGTTGACAGCCAATTAGCATTCAGCTCGTGCTCAGGAAGGTATAGATTACAGTAAGCTTACAGTAAGCTTACTGTGCTTGTACAGTACTCGTACTCTGCAGTTTTTGTAAAAAAAAAATGGGGGGCCTTGTGGGTCCTTGTGGGATCCCTGAGCAGGCCTAGGGGGTCAGGGGA